>NC_134690.1:7560535-7902736 GCF_050947455.1 Rhinoderma darwinii | reverse complement strand
ACGTTTTTTACGTCTGCAAAAAAAAGGGTCCGTCCGCCGCGTGACGAACATCCCGTGTCTGAATAGCCCCAATGAATTACATAGGTCCCTGCGAATCAGACCTTACAGCCATGATATAACCTGCATTGTACACTGCCGCCATCTAGTGGTCACTTCACCTCACTACATTGTAAGCAGGTTCTGTACTTTTACAGCTCAGTAAATATTGATAATCTCTCTAATCTTTAATATTCTCTGCTCTTCTGGTCTCCTCGTCCTGCAGTCATATTATTATTAACATTACGGCTTGCGCTGGAGTCCCCGTGGTTGGTATTTTTAGGTTAAATACTCTACACCTGGATGTCTTTCCGGTCTCCTGCTACAATGGCGGTAGTGTGTATTCTGTCAGGTCTCTCCCCCTCAACGTGATGAGTAAAAGGAAATAAGTCGCCTCGGAGGATCTAAGAAGATTCATGCGTGATCCCTACAACAAGGAAACACTGCGCCTCCGTTACAGGATTGGCGCCCGCGGAGAGGTTTTTGTCTTCAGGTGCATTCATCATGTGATCAAGCTGCAGCGCTATCCGGCTCTGCTATGTGATTACTAGTCCATTATGATCTGTTAGGATCCATTTAGTTTCCCATGACCTATTACCGTCTGATTTCCTATTTTTTTACAGGTCAGAGTTGCGCAGCGGTCTACCAGCGAATTGTCAAAGTCAAGGGCAAATGTCGAATATTTACCGGCGGGTCTCCAAGTGTGAAGGTGCCCAAGACAAAGACTTACAAGAGCAAATGTCCCCTCCTTAACCCTCCAACCCTGCATTATACTTCATTTTCCATCTCTTCCCATGTGAGGATAGTGGTAGTAGTCCTATCGCTGCGGGTCTAAGATATGAAGAGGTTAATTGTCATAACCATGGCGGTCCAGACTGGTTGGATTAAAATCCAATATCCCCGGAGGTCTAGGGTGGTTTAATGGTGAAGGGGTTAATGTTGATGGTCATCGACCTTTGTCACTCCAGCTGTTGTGGAACTACAATTCCCAGCATACCCTGACAGCCTTTCGCTGGAATAATAAAGCCTTTGGCTATTAGGCCATGCTGGGAGTTGTAGTTACTGAACAGCTGGAGTGCCTAAAATTGCTGACCCCTCTCTATTCCAAGAATTTTTGGGGAAATTCTTACCGACCTCTATTTGTTTAGAATCGGTTCGCTTATCTACTTTAGTTCTGATACAAAGCTCCAGATCCCCTGCTTACCTTCACACAACCAAAATTCTGCGCCTCTGCAGCTGCCACTAGAGGGAGCTGAATGCATTCAGGTTTATACAGCTCCTCCTATAAATCAGTATGCAGTGAGCTCCCTCTAGTGGCAGACATGTTTTTCATCTAACTTTCATAAAGTTTTTTCCGATATTGTTAAGATTGGTATTTCCAGGTATTAGGGACGGCCCCGGGTTTGCCATGAAAGTCCTATATGACTAATGACGATGTAGCGTCCATGGGCGCTGCCCGTCGCGTTTACTCACCCCCCGACGGCCGCAGCCATGGATCTGTGAGTGCTGGCTCGCATCTCCTTCCTAGGAGACGCCAGCGCTCCCTTCCGTTCCGGTCCGCTGTGTCCCGTCATTATTATCGACTACACATGATTTCCTCTTTGCCTGAGCGTTGTTAGTGTATCCCATGTCAGTCTTGCAAATGGTCCCTTAGTGTTATCCCGTTCCAGTTGTAACCCGTGCCCTGTTATCTGTTCCTGTATCCCGTGCTGTGTTCTTTTTCCTGAGCCTATTACGGTTGGAGTCGTGTCTACTGCACCTGCTGTCGTCTGCCACGTCCAGTGTCATCTGCCACGTCTAGTGTTATTCGCCACGTGTGGCGCGACCTGCTGCACCCACCTCCATCCATGCTGAAGCCTCGGCCACTGTCTCGACTAGTTCAGGTACCCGTGTGAGTCTTGTAGAGTCTGGTATAGACTGTGACTAGGGCAGCTGCCTCTGCGCTACGGCGGAGCGGCCTAGTGGCTCCACTTACCCTGTGATCGTGAAGGACCACACAAACTCCATTGTCTTTCCAAGCAGCCATGATTCAAGGGTGTTCGGCCCAAGTGCCGGTCCACCGAGTACAAGTTCTCACACAGGTGAGTCGTTCGATATGACCCGTCTTATTATGTCATCCCCTGCCCACCTCTTGAGTAGAGGACATCAGTTGTGTCTTGGAGACATGTGGCGCTGCTTCGACGCCTGTATAGGAGCTGGTTAATATTCCAGCAGGGGAAACAAGGACAAGTTTTTCAGAATTACTCATAGTGACTGTCCACCATTAAACATCATTTTGATGGTGGTGGCCGCAGGCAGCAGAATCTTATCATATAATTCTATAGGAGCTGTATATATCTGTATATTGTGAGCTCCCCCTAGTGGTTGCTGCAGGCAGCAGTATTGTGTACCTCTATGGGAGCTGTATATAGCTTTATGTAGTGAGCTCCCCCTGGTGGTGGTTGTATATATCTGTATGTACTGAGCTCCCCCTAGTGGTGACTGCAGGCAGCAGAATATTATCATGTAACTCTACTGGAGCTGTATATATCTGTATGTAGTGAGCTCCCCCTAGTGGTGGCTGCAGGTAGCAGAATGTTATCATGTAACTCTATGGAATCTATATATATATCTATATGTAGTGTGCTCCCCCTAGTGGTGACTGCAGGCAGTAGAATGTTATCATGTAACTCTATGGGAGCTGTATATATCTATATGTAGTGAGCTCTCTCTAGTGGTGACTGCAGGCAGCAGAATGTTATCATGTAACTCTATGGGAGCTGTATATATTTGTATGTAGTGAGCCCCTAGTGGTGGCTGCAGGCAGCAGAATGTTATCATGTAACTCTATGGGAGCTGTATATATTTGTATGTAGTGAGCTCCCCCTAGTGGTGACTGCAGGCAGCAGAATGTTATCATGTAACTCTATGGGAGCTGTATATATTTGTATGTAGTGAGCCCCTAGTGGTGGCTGCAGGCAGCAGAATGTTATCATGTAACTCTATGGGAGCTGTATATATTTGTATGTAGTGAGCTCCCCCTAGTGGTGACTGCAGGCAGCAGAATCTTATCATATAATTCTATAGGAGCTGTATATATCTGTATATTGTGAGCTCCCCCTAGTGGTTGCTGCAGGCAGCAGTATTGTGTACCTCTATGGGAGCTGTATATAGCTTTATGTAGTGAGCTCCCCCTGGTGGTGGTTGTATATATCTGTATGTACTGAGCTCCCCCTAGTGGTGACTGCAGGCAGCAGAATATTATCATGTAACTCTACTGGAGCTGTATATATCTGTATGTAGTGAGCTCCCCCTAGTGGTGGCTGCAGGTAGCAGAATGTTATCATGTAACTCTATGGAATCTATATATATATCTATATGTAGTGTGCTCCCCCTAGTGGTGACTGCAGGCAGTAGAATGTTATCATGTAACTCTATGGGAGCTGTATATATCTATATGTAGTGAGCTCTCTCTAGTGGTGACTGCAGGCAGCAGAATGTTATCATGTAACTCTATGGGAGCTGTATATATTTGTATGTAGTGAGCCCCTAGTGGTGGCTGCAGGCAGCAGAATGTTATCATGTAACTCTATGGGAGCTGTATATATTTGTATGTAGTGAGCTCCCCCTAGTGGTGACTGCAGGCAGTAGAATGTTATCATGTAACTCTACGGGAGCTGTATATATCTGTATGTAGTGAGCTCCCCCTAGTGGTGGCTGCAGGCAGCAGAATCTTATCATGTAGCTCTGTTTATACAGGGGATTTGGAGCGGTTTCTTCTCTGGAGAGCCTCTGTCCTTCCGCTCCCTTCCATGGTGATGAGCTGATCTTGGTGTTGGGCTCTGGATGAAAGTGCTGCCCATGTTTCAATATTGTATAACAAGGCACCTATTTAAAGTAATACTTCCATGCCCCAGGTATACCCCCCCCTTTGCTGCCCTCTCCACTATTCTTGTCAAATGGAAAGGAATTGCCCAGCTGAAGCAGCCATTGAATGGTATTGTCTGGTTGTCTGGCGGCCGGGAGGGCGTCGGGTGACTTGTCCATGAGCCGCTCTGCTGTACCAACGTCTCCAACTGCTGCTGGGACTGGCGTGCGAGGACTTGACCAGGGCTGCTGCGTGGGGTTATGGCGGGGGAGGGGAGCTGGTTCTTTTCATGTCTTGTCTTTGGCTCGGATTTCTCCGTCATGACTTTCTTGGGTCTTATAGGAATGGATTCTGCGGAGTAAAGTAACGGAGCGACATGAAGAAGAGGAGAAAAGCGTACGGCAGAGATAGCGTCCCGGCCTGGGGGCTTCTGAACGCATATCTGGCGGGGACGATCTACACAGTCATGTGAGTTACACGAATAATATACAACGGTCGAGCTCCGACCCGGCGGCTCCTACTGGGGGGGATTTATATGTAAGTCTTCATATAGCCGCAGATGTTCAGGGTTCTGGGAAAGCTGGATGGCACTCGCAAATCGAAATGCCCCATCTGTATGTCTTTGAAATCTGGCAGTATTCATTCCCACTGGCTGCAGTACTAATGGGGGCACTTTGACTGTTATTATTATTGGGGTACTCCAATTGGCACCATTAATGGGTACAATGTGACTGCAACATCAGTGGGGGCACTCCGGCTGGCACTATTAATGGGTACAATGTGACTGTGATATCAGTGGGGGCACTCCGGCTGGCACTATTAATGGGTACAATGTGACTGTGATATCAGTGGGGGCACTCCGGCTGGCACTATTAATGGGTACAATGTGACTGTGATATCAGTGGGGGCACTCCGGCTGGCACTATTATTGGGTACAATGTGACTGTGATATCAGTGGGGGCACTCCGGCTGGCACTATTAATGGGTACAATGTGACTGTGATATCAGTGGGGGCACTCCGGCTGGCACTATTATTGGGTACAATGTGACTGTGACATTAATGGGGGCACTCCGGCTGGCCTTATTAATGGCTAAAATGTGACTGTGATATCAGTGGGGGCACTCCGGCTGGCCTTATTAATGGGTACAATGTGACTGTGATATCAGTGGGGGCACTCCGGCTGGCACTATTATTGGGTACAATGTGACTGTGATATCAGTGGGGGCACTCCGGCTGGCACTATTATTGGGTACAATGTGACTGTGATATCAGTGGGGGCACTCCGGCTGGCACTATTATTGGGTACAATGTGACTGTGACATTAATGGGGGCACTCCGGCTGGCCCTATTATTGGGTACAATGTGACTGTGATATCAGTGGGGGCACTCCGGCTGGCACTATTATTGGGTACAATGTGACTGTGACATTAATGGGGGCACTCCGGCTGGCCCTATTATTGGGTACAATGTGACTGTGATATCAGTGGGGGCACTCCGGCTGGCACTATTAATGGGTACAATGTGACTGTGACATTAATGGGGGCACTCCGGCTGGCCTTATTAATGGCTAAAATGTGACTGTGATATCAGTGGGGGCACTCCGGCTGGCACTATTATTGGGTACAATGTGACTGTGACATTAATGGGGGCACTCCGGCTGGCCCTATTATTGGGTACAATGTGACTGTGATATCAGTGGGGGCACTCCGGCTGGCACTATTATTGGGTACAATGTGACTGTGATATCAGTGGGGGCACTCCGGCTGGCACTATTATTGGGTACAATGTGACTGTGATATCAGTGGGGGCACTCCGGCTGGCACTATTATTGGGTACAATGTGACTGTGATATCAGTGGGGGCACTCCGGCTGGCCCTATTATTGGGTACAATGTGACTGTGATATTAATGGGGGCACTCCGGCTGGCACTATTATTGGGTACAATGTGACTGATATCAGTGGGGGCACTCCGGCTGGCACTATTCATGGGTACAATGTGACTGTGATATTAATGGGGGCACTCCGGCTGGCACTATTATTGGGTACAATGTGACTGTGATATCAGTGGGGGCACTCCGGCTGGCACTATTAATGGGTACAATGTGACTGTGATATTAATGGGGCACTCCGGCTGGCACTATTATTGGGTACAATGTGACTGTGATATCAGTGGGGGCACTCCGGCTGGCACTATTAATGGGTACAATGTGACTGTGATATTAATGGGGGCACTCCGGCTTGCACTATTATTGGGTACAATGTGACTGTGATATTAATGGGGGCACTCCGGCTGGCACTATTATTGGGTACAATGTGACTGTGATATCAGTGGGGGCACTCCGGCTGGCACTATTAATGGGTACAATGTGACTGCGATATTAATGGGGGCACTCCGGCTGGCACTATTATTGGGTACAATGTGACTGTGATATTAATGGGGGCACTCCGGCTGGCACTATTATTGGGTACAATGTGACTGTGATATCAGTGGGGGCACTCCGGCTGGCCCTATTATTGGGTACAATGTGACTGTGATATTAATGGGGGCACTCCGGCTGGCACTATTATTGGGTACAATGTGACTGATATCAGTGGGGGCACTCCGGCTGGCTCTATTATTGGGTACAATGTGACTGTGATATTAATGGGGGCACTCCGGCTGGCCCTATTATTGGGTACAATGTGACTGTGATATCAGTGGGGGCACTCCGGCTGGCACTATTATTGGGTACAATGTGACTGTGATATCAGTGGGGGCACTCCGGCTGGCCCTATTATTGGGTACAATGTGACTGTGATATCAGTGGGGGCACTCCGGCTGGCCCTATTATTGGGTACAATGTGACTGTGATATCAGTGGGGGCACTCCGGCTGGCCCTATTATTGGGTACAATGTGACTGTGATATCAGTGGGGGCACTCCGGCTGGCCCTATTATTGGGTACAATGTGACTGTGATATCAGTGGGGGCACTCCGGCTGGCCTTATTATTGGGTACAATGTGACTGTGATATCAGTGGGGGCACTCCGGCTGGCCCTATTATTGGGTACAATGTGACTGTGATATCAGTGGGGGCACTCCGGCTGGCCCTATTATTGGGTACAATGTGACTGTGATATCAGTGGGGGCACTCCGGCTGGCACTATTATTGGGTACAATGTGACTGTGATATCAGTGGGGGCACTCCGGCTGGCCCTATTATTGGGTACAATGTGACTGTGATATCAGTGGGGGCACTCCGGCTGGCCCTATTATTGGGTACAATGTGACTGTGATATTAATGGGGGCACTCCGGCTGGCACTATTATTGGGTACAATGTGACTGATATCAGTGGGGGCACTCCGGCTGGCACTATTAATGGGTACAATGTGACTGTGATATTAATGGGGGCACTCCGGCTGGCACTATTATTGGGTACAATGTGACTGTGATATCAGTGGGGGCACTCCGGCTGGCACTATTAATGGGTACAATGTGACTGTGATATTAATGGGGGCACTCCGGCTGGCACTATTATTGGGTACAATGTGACTGTGATATCAGTGGGGGCACTCCGGCTGGCCCTATTATTGGGTACAATGTGACTGTGATATCAGTGGGGGCACTCCGGCTGGCCCTATTATTGGGTACAATGTGACTGTGATATTAATGGGGGCACTCCGGCTGGCACTATTATTGGGTACAATGTGACTGATATCAGTGGGGGCACTCCGGCTGGCACTATTCATGGGTACAATGTGACTGTGATATTAATGGGGGCACTCCGGCTGGCACTATTATTGGGTACAATGTGACTGTGATATCAGTGGGGGCACTCCGGCTGGCACTATTAATGGGTACAATGTGACTGTGATATTAATGGGGCACTCCGGCTGGCACTATTATTGGGTACAATGTGACTGTGATATCAGTGGGGGCACTCCGGCTGGCACTATTAATGGGTACAATGTGACTGTGATATTAATGGGGGCACTCCGGCTGGCACTATTAATGGGTACAATGTGACTGTGATATTAATGGGGGCACTCCGGCTGGCACTATTATTGGGTACAATGTGACTGTGATATCAGTGGGGGCACTCCGGCTGGCCCTATTATTGGGTACAATGTGACTGTGATATTAATGGGGGCACTCCGGCTGGCACTATTATTGGGTACAATGTGACTGATATCAGTGGGGGCACTCCGGCTGGCTCTATTATTGGGTACAATGTGACTGTGATATTAATGGGGGCACTCCGGCTGGCACTATTCATGGGTACAATGTGACTGTGATATTAATGGGGGCACTCCGGCTGGCACTATTATTGGGTACAATGTGACTGTGATATCAGTGGGGGCACTCCGGCTGGCACTATTAATGGGTACAATGTGACTGTGATATTAATGGGGCACTCCGGCTGGCACTATTATTGGGTACAATGTGACTGTGATATCAGTGGGGGCACTCCGGCTGGCACTATTAATGGGTACAATGTGACTGTGATATTAATGGGGGCACTCCGGCTGGCCCTATTAATGGGTACAATGTGACTGTGATATCAGTGGGGGCACTCCGGCTGGCACTATTAATGGGTACAATGTGACTGTGATATCAGTGGGGGCACTCCGACTGGCACTATTAATGGGTACAATGTGACTGTGATATTAATGGGGGCACTCCGGCTGGCACTATTATTGGGTACAATGTGACTGTGATATCAGTGGGGGCACTCCGGCTGGCACTATTATTGGGTACAATGTGACTGTGATATTAATGGGGGCACTCCGGCTGGCACTATTATTGGGTACAATGTGACTGTGACATTAATGGGGGCACTCCGGCTGGCACTATTATTGGGTACAATGTGACTGTGATATCAGTGGGGGCACTCCGGCTGGCACTATTATTGGGTACAATGTGACTGTGATATTAATGGGGGCACTCCGGCTGGCACTATTATTGGGTACAATGTGACTGTGATATTAATGGGGGCACTCCGGCTGGCACTATTATTGGGTACAATGTGACTGTGATATCAGTGGGGGCACTCCGGCTGGCACTATTATTGGGTACAATGTGACTGTGATATTAATGGGGGCACTCCGGCTGGCACTATTATTGGGTACAATGTGACTGTGATATTAATGGGGGCACTCCGGCTGGCACTATTATTGGGTACAATGTGACTGTGATATTAATGGGGGCACTCCGGCTGGCACTATTATTGGGTACAATGTGACTGCGATATCAGTGGAGTCAGAGACGTAAACGCCCGGAAATAGAGCACGTCGCTTCTTTTTCCCGTGAGTGATTCTTACCGCTCACAGAAAAAAAACCGCCTCCCATTGAAATCAATGGGAGGCGTTTTTTGGCGCGTCTTCTAAAGCTTTTTCCACGTCAAAAAAACGTGTCTTACAACTCTGTGTGAACTGCCCCTTAAGGTATTTAGGTTTCTGTAATTAAAAAAAAGCATAAAAATACTATTGTTTATTAAAAACATCATCTGCGTTTTTGACGCTGATTATGTGTCTTTTTTTTTTCTGCCTACAAATCACTGTGTGAACATGCCCTTCAGGCCGGATCTACACGAACGTCATATACGTCCGTACAACGCACTTGATTTTCACGCGCCTCGCGCGGACCTATGTTACTCTACGGGGCTGTGCAGACTGTCAGTGCGTTTCACGCAGCGTGTGTCCGTGTGTCCGCTGCGAAAAACTCACGACAGGTCCTATATTTGTGCGTTGTTCGCGCATCACGCACCCGTTGTAGTCAATGTGTGCGTGAAAATCACGCAGCCGCGCATCATATGGTGATGACACACGGAGCTGTTAAGTACCTTCTGCACGCGCAAAACGCACACGCTCGTCTGAATCCGGCCTCAAGGCTGTGTAACACTGACATTTTTTGAGATGCAGCTTCTATGTGTCCTGGAGATGTAGAAGCGGTTTCTTGCGTTGAAACCCGAATCTGTCAGGTCAGCCGGGACTGACGGCTTCGGTGACGGCGGGTCCTGCATGTCTTAGATGTAATAGAGAACAAGTAAATGCTGCTTGTCAGAGACACGCAGGACCCGCTGTCACCGAAGCCGTCAGTCCCGACTGACCTGACGGATTTTGGTTTCAGCGCAAGAAACCGCTTCTATATCTCCAGGACACATAGAAGCTGCATCTCAAAAAGTAAAAACAGATTTTAATAAAAAACAAAAAAAACAATTAGAAAGTGGCATTAAACACGTGTAAAAAAAAAAGTTCAACATTTTACATTGCCATTTAATAGGGACGATCCAACTGCTACTTTTAATGGGGGCGCTATGCTTGGCACTAAAAATGGGGGCACTCCGACTGGCATTATAAATGGAGGCACTTTGAATAGCTCTATTAATAGGGCAATCTGACTGGCTCTATTAATGGAGACACCCCGCTTGGCATTATTAATGGAGACACCCCGCTTGGCATTATTAATGGGGACACCCCGCTTGGCATTATTAATGGGGACACCCCGCTTGGCATTATTAATGGGGACACCCCGCTTGGCATTATTAATGTGGACACCCCACTTGGCATTATTAATGGGGACACCCCGCTTGGCATTATTAATGGGGACACCCCGCTTGGCATTATTAATGGGGACACCCCACTTGGCAAGATTAATGGGGGAACCCTGACTGGCACTATAAATTGACAGGAAGGGCGGTCATGGCACAGATTTTACATCAGGGCTCCGGAGCCTCTGACAGAAGTGGTAAATAATCAGAATATATTTGTTCCGCAGCACAGGGCGCACCGCTCCTCCTAAGTAAAGGGGGCGCCGTCACTGACAATAAACATGCTGCCTGATGCTTCTGTAGATTGGTCCCTCTGCAGCCCCGATTCCCTCCTACAACATAATATTCTCTATGGTGGCCCCACATCCCGTCTCCTCCGCCTGTGAATACAAACCACGTCCCCTCTCTCATCTGAAGCAGTCGGGACAGAGAAGAGGGGGAGGGGAGAGTTCACAGGCTGAGCGTCTGCAGAGAGGAAGCTCCGTGTCTAGTCCTCTCCTGTGTCCCCCTCCTCTCCTGTGTCCCCCTCCTCTCCTGTGTCCCCCTCCTCTCCTGTATCCCCCTCCTCTCCTGTATCCCCCTCCTCTCCTGTATCCCTCTCCTCTCCTGTGTCCCCCTCCTCTCCTGTGTCCCCCTCCTCTCCTGTATCCCCCTCCTCTCCTGTATCCCCCTCCTCTCCTGTATCCCTCTCCTCTCCTGTGTCCCCCTCCTCTCCTGTGTGTACCCTCCTCTCCTGTGTGTACCCTCCTCTCCTGTATCCCCCTCCTCTCCTGTGTCCCCCTCCTCTCCTGTATCCCCCTCCTCTCCTGTATCCCCCTCCTCTCCTGTATCCCTCTCCTCTCCTGTATCCCCCTCCTCTCCTGTGTCCACCTCCTCTCCTGTATCCCTCTCCTCTCCTGTATCCCCCTCCTCTCCTGTGTCCCCCTCCTCTCCTGTGTGTACCCCTCCTCTCCTGTGTATTCCCCTCCTCTCCTGTGTGTCCCCCTCCTCTCCTGTATCCCCCTCCTCTCCTGTGTATTCCCCTCCTCTCCTGTGTGTCCCCCTCCTCTCCTGTGTGTCCCCCTCCTCTCCTGTGTCCCCCTCCTCTCCTGTATCCCCCTCCTCTCCTGTGTGTCTCCCTCCTCTCCTGTGTGTGCCCCTCCTCTCCTATGTGCCCTTGCTTCCCTCTCCTGTATCCCCCTCCTCTCCTGTGTGTCCCCCTCCTCTCATGTGTGTGCCCCTCCTCTCCTATGTGCCCTTGCTTCCCTCTCCTGTATCCCCCTCCTCTCCTGTGTGCCCTTGCTTCCCTCTCCTGTGGTCCCCCTCCTCTCCTGTGTCCCCCGCCTCTCCTGTGTGCCCTTGCTTCCCTCTCCTGTGTGCCCTTGCTTCCCTCTCCTGTATCCCCCTCCTCTCCTGTATCCCCCTCCTCTCCTGTGTGTCTCCCTCCTCTCCTGTGTGTGCCCCTCCTCTCCTATGTGCCCTTGCTTCCCTCTCCTGTATCCCCCTCCTCTCATGTGTGTCCCCCTCCTCTCATGTGTGTGCCCCTCCTCTCCTATGTGCCCTTGCTTCCCTCTCCTGTATCCCCCTCCTCTCCTGTGTGTCTCCCTCCTCTCCTGTGTGTGCCCCTCCTCTCCTATGTGCCCTTGCTTCCCTCTCCTGTATCCCCCTCCTCTCCTGTGTGTCCCCCTCCTCTCATGTGTGTGCCCCTCCTCTCCTATGTGCCCTTGCTTCCCTCTCCTGTATCCCCCTCCTCTCCTGTGTGCCCTTGCTTCCCTCTCCTGTGGTCCCCCTCCTCTCCTGTGTCCCCCGCCTCTCCTGTGTGTCCCCCTCCTCTCCTGTGTGCCCCTGCTTCCCTCTCCTGTATCCCCCTCCTCTCCTGTATCCCCCTCCTCTCCTGTATCCCCCTCCTCTCCTGTGCTGTGTCCCCCTTTTCTTCTTGCAGACCAGCTACTTCTGCAGCTGGTTATATCTGCTGTACTGGGATTGGGAATGTTGTAAAGGCCCTGCGGCTTCAGGAGACTGCATGAGAGATCCTACATAGAAGGTAAGTGTGTGTAAATGTGTGTACGTGTGTAAGTGTGTGTGTGTGTATAATAACTCAGGTCAAAAGAGTGGAGGCAGCACAAAGTAGTGAATGAAAATTCACTACTTTGGAGTGCTGCCTCCCTTCTTTTTACCTGCTGTCTATCTGAGGTCTCGTAGCCCTAGCCTCAGAGGAGTTGCACCCACTACTGGAGCTGTTCTTCTGCTTTCTTTTTTTTAATCTATCTATCATCTATCTATCTAGTTATATATGATTCCCGTGTACATATGTACTGTAAGGGCATATTCACACATTGTAGTTTTGCAGCAATGATTTAAATAACAGTTTTTGCCGTGCTTTTGTGTAAATAGTGGCAAAACTGATGTGCAGAGTATATAGTGGTATTGTGTGTGTGTGTGTGTGTGTGTGTGTAGACTGTAGCAGTATTTTGTGCGTAGTGTATGTTGCAATATTATAGGTGTATGCAGTATATAGCGGTATTATATGTAAGTATAGTATATAGCAGTATAATAGATGTGCAGTGAGTATAATGGTATTGTAAAGGGTTTACCAGACACAGGTTCTGTGTCGACGCCCGGGGTTAATCAGCCCTCATCAGCTCCAAGGTCTGCTAGAGTGACGCGATCTGTTACCACTCAGGCTGGCAGGCTGAGGAGAGGGAGAACCTATCACAGCCTGGCCTGACGGTTCTAGCTCCCGCCCTTGGTCTATTTATACCCGCCCTTGCAGCATGTTCCTTGGCTGTGATTGTCTGGTTTCCTGGCTCTTCGATTCCTGCTGTTTACCTGTTTGACCGCTGTTACTTTGACCCTGGCTTTACTTACTATTCTCCTGCTCTTAATTTGCTACTACGTACTCTCCTGGTTTGACTCGGCTCGGTTCACCACTCCTGTTGCTCACGGTGTTTCCGTGGGAACTGCCCCAGCTTCCCCCTTGCTTCTGTGTGCCCTTGTCTTGTGTTGTCTGTTTTGCACTTATTGAGCATAGGGACCGTCGCCCAGTTGTACGCCGTCACTTAGGATGGGCCGTGCAAGTAGGCAGAGACTGAGTTGCGGGTAGATTAGGGCTCACCTGTCCGTCTCCCTACCCCTTTTCATACCCTGGTCCCTGACTCTACTATGGACCCCCTTGAGGCCCTGGCTCAGCAAATGCAGGGTCTCTCCCTACAGGTCCAAGACCTGGCTCAGAGGTTCAACCAGCAAGATGCTACCCAGGTAGTACCATTCACCTCACCTCTTGAACCCCACTTCAAGTTGCCTGACCGGTTCTCAGGGGACCGGAAGACTTTTTCCTCTTTTCGGAAGAGTTGTAGACTCTACTTCGGATTAAGACCCCACTCCTCAGGCTCTGAGAATCAGCGAGTAGGTATAATTAGGTCCCGGCTCTAGGACGTCCCGTCTCCCTACCCCGTTTCGTTACAGGTATTAAATGTGTACAGTATAGAGCAGTATTTTTATACAAACGATATGTAGTGGTGTTATATGTGTATAGAGTATAAAGTGATTATAATTATACTTAAAGCATTTGTTGGACTTCAGTTCTACAATATATGGCAGCATTATATGTGTGTATGTATATATATTTATATATTTATATATATATATATATATATATATATATATATATATATATATGTGTGTGTGTGTGTGTACACAGACACACAGTACATGGGGGTATTATTTATATGTACAGTATTATTAATGTGTACTGTATATGGTGGTATTATATATGTATACGTTTTACAGACGTATTATTTATATATAAAGTGAATAGCCGGATTATTTATATGTACAGGAAATACTGGTGTTATTTATGTGAACAGTATATGGTGCCATTATTTATATGTACAGGATATACCGGTGTTATTTATGTGAACAGTATATGGTGCCATTATTTATACATACAGGATATACCGGTGTTATTTATGTGAACAGTATATGGTGGCATTATTTATATGTACAGAATATACCGGTGTTATTTATGTGAGCAGTATATGATGGCATTATTTATATGTACAGAATATACCGGTGTTATTTATGTGAGCAGTATATGGTGGCATTATTTATATGTACAGGATATACCGGTGTTATTTATGTGAACAGTATATGGTGCCATTATTTATACATACAGGATATACCGGTGTTATTTATGTGAACAGTATATGATGTCAGTATTTATATGTACAGGATATACAGGTGTTATTTATGTGAACAGTATATGGTGCCATTATTTATATGTACAGAATATACCGGTGTTATTTATGTGAACAGTATATGATGTCAGTATTTATATGTACAGGATATACAGGTGTTATTTATGTGAACAGTATATGGTGCCATTATTTATACATACAGGATATACCGGTGTTATTTATGTGAACAGTATATGGTGCCATTATTTATATGTACAGGATATACCGGTGTTATTTATGTGAACAGTATATGGTGCCATTATTTATATGTACAGGATATACCGGTGTTATTTATGTGAACAGTATATGGTGCCATTATTTATACATACAGGATATACCGGTGTTATTTATGTGAACAGTATATGGTGCCATTATTTATATGTACAGAATATACCGGTGTTATTTATGTGAACAGTATATGGTGCCATTATTTATATGTACAGGATATACCGGTGTTGTTTATGTGAACAGTATATGGTGCCATTATTTATATGTACAGGATATACCGGTGTTATTTATGTGAACAGTATATGGTGCCATTATTTATATGTACAGGAAATACTGGTGTTATTTATGTGAACAGTATATGGTGCCATTATTTATATGTACAGGATATACCGGTGTTATTTATGTGAACAGTATATGGTGCCATTATTTATATGTACAGAATATACCGGTGTTATTTATGTGAACAGTATATGATGTCAGTATTTATATGTACAGGATATACAGGTGTTATTTATGTGAACAGTATATGGTGCCATTATTTATACATACAGGATATACCGGTGTTATTTATGTGAACAGTATATGGTGCCATTATTTATACATACAGGATATACTGGTGTTATTTATGTGAACAGTATATGGTGCCATTATTTATATGTACAGGATATACCGGTGTTATTTATGTGAACAGTATATGGTGCCATTATTTATACATACAGGATATACCAGTGTTATTTATGTGAACAGTATATGGTGCCATTATTTATATGTACAGAATATACTGGTGTTATTTATGTGAACAGTATATGATGCCATTATTTATATGTACAGAATATACCGGTGTTATTTATGTGAACAGTATATGGTGCCATTATTTATATGTACAGGATATACCAGTGTTATTTATGTGAACAGTATATGGTGCCATTATTTATACATACAGGATATACCGGTGTTATATATGTGAGCAGTATATGGTGCCATTATTTATATGTACAGAATATACCGGTGTTATATATGTGAACAGTATATGGTGCCATTATTTATATGTACAGAATATACCGGTGTTATTTATGTGAACAGTATATGGTGCCATTATTTATATGTACAGGATATACCGGTGTTATTTATGTGAACAGTATATGGTGGCATTATTTATACATACAGGATATACCGGTGTTATTTATGTGAACAGTATATGGTGGCATTATTTATACATACAGGATATACCGGTGTTATTTATGTGAACAGTATATGGTGCCATTATTTATATGTACAGGATATACCGGTGTTATTTATGTGAACAGTATATGGTGCCATTATTTATACATACAGGATATACCGGTGTTATTTATGTGAACAGTATATGGTGCCATTATTTATATGTACAGGATATACCGGTGTTATTTATGTGAACAGTATATGGTGCCATTATTTATATGTACAGGAAATACTGGTGTTATTTATGTGAACAGTATATGGTGCCATTATTTATATGTACAGAATATACCGGTGTTATTTATGTGAACAGTATATGGTGCCATTATTTATACATACAGGATATACCGGTGTTATTTATGTGAACAGTATATGGTGCCATTATTTATACATACAGGATATACTGGTGTTATTTATGTGAACAGTATATGGTGCCATTATTTATATGTACAGGATATACCGGTGTTATTTATGTGAACAGTATATGGTGCCATTATTTATACATACAGGATATACCAGTGTTATTTATGTGAACAGTATATGGTGCCATTATTTATATGTACAGAATATACTGGTGTTATTTATGTGAACAGTATATGATGCCATTATTTATATGTACAGAATATACCGGTGTTATTTATGTGAACAGTATATGGTGCCATTATTTATATGTACAGGATATACCAGTGTTATTTATGTGAACAGTATATGGTGCCATTATTTATACATACAGGATATACCGGTGTTATATATGTGAGCAGTATATGGTGCCATTATTTATATGTACAGAATATACCGGTGTTATATATGTGAACAGTATATGGTGGCATTATTTATATGTACAGAATATACCGGTGTTATTTATGTGAACAGTATATGGTGCCATTATTTATATGTACAGGATATACCGGTGTTATTTATGTGAACAGTATATGGTGGCATTATTTATACATACAGGATATACCGGTGTTATTTATGTGAACAGTATATGGTGGCATTATTTATACATACAGGATATACCGGTGTTATTTATGTGAACAGTATATGGTGCCATTATTTATACGTACAGAATATACCGATGTTATTTATGTGAACAGTATATGGTGCCATTATTTATATGTACAGAATATACCGGTGTTATTTATGTGAACAGTATATGGTGCCATTATTTATATGTACAGGATATACCGGTGTTATTTATGTGAACAGTATATGGTGCCATTATTTATATGTACAGAATATACTGGTGTTATTTATGTGAACAGTATATGATGCCATTATTTATATGTACAGAATATACCGGTGTTATTTATGTGAACAGTATATGGTGCCATTATTTATATGTACAGAATATACCGGTGTTATTTATGTGAACAGTATATGGTGCCATTATTTATATGTACAGAATATACCGGTGTTATTTATGTGAACAGTATATGGTGCCATTATTTATATGTACAGGATATACCAGTGTTATTTATGTGAACAGTATATGGTGCCATTATTTATACATACAGGATATACCGGTGTTATTTATGTGAACAGTATATGGTGGCATTATTTATACATACAGGATATACCGGTGTTATTTATGTGAACAGTATATGGTGCCATTATTTATATGTACAGAATATACCGGCGTTATTTATGTGAACAGTATATGGTGCCATTATTTATATGTACAGAATATACCGGTGTTATTTATGTGAACAGTATATGGTGCCATTATTTATATGTACAGAATATACCGGTGTTATTTATGTGAACAGTATATGGTGCCATTATTTATATGTACAGGATATACCAGTGTTATTTATGTGAACAGTATATGGTGCCATTATTTATACATACAGGATATACCGGTGTTATTTATGTGAACAGTATATGGTGGCATTATTTATACATACAGGATATACCGGTGTTATTTATGTGAACAGTATATGGTGGCATTATTTATACATACAGGATATACCGGTGTTATTTATGTGAACAGTATATGGTGCCATTATTTATACGTACAGAATATACCGATGTTATTTATGTGAACAGTATATGGTGCCATTATTTATACATACAGGATATACCGGTGTTATTTATGTGAACAGTATATGGTGCCATTATTTATATGTACAGGATATACCGGGGTTATTTATGTGAACAGTATATGGTGCCATTATTTATATGTACAGAATATACTGGTGTTATTTATGTGAACAGTATATGATGCCATTATTTATATGTACAGAATATACCGGTGTTATTTATGTGAACAGTATATGGTGCCATTATTTATATGTACAGGATATACCAGTGTTATTTATGTGAACAGTATATGGTGCCATTATTTATATGTACAGGATATACCGGTGTTATTTATGTGAACAGTATATGGTGCCATTATTTATACATACAGGATATACCGGTGTTATATATGTGAGCAGTATATGGTGCCATTATTTATATGTACAGAATATACCGGTGTTATATATGTGAACAGTATATGGTGGCATTATTTATATGTACAGAATATACCGGTGTTATTTATGTGAACAGTATATGGTGCCATTATTTATATGTACAGGATATACCGGTGTTATTTATGTGAACAGTATATGGTGGCATTATTTATACATACAGGATATACCGGTGTTATTTATGTGAACAGTATATGGTGGCATTATTTATACATACAGGATATACCGGTGTTATTTATGTGAACAGTATATGGTGCCATTATTTATACGTACAGAATATACCGATGTTATTTATGTGAACAGTATATGGTGCCATTATTTATACATACAGGATATACCGGTGTTATTTATGTGAACAGTATATGGTGCCATTATTTATATGTACAGGATATACCGGTGTTATTTATGTGAACAGTATATGGTGCCATTATTTATATGTACAGAATATACCGGTGTTATTTATGTGAACAGTATATGGTGGAATTTTTTATATTTACAGGATATACCAGTGTTATTTATGTGAACAGTATATGATGGCATTATTTATATGTACAGGATATACCGGTGTTATTTATGTGAACAGTATATGGTGGCATTATTTATACGTACAGGATATACCGGTGTTATTTATGTGAACAGTATATGATGTCAGTATTTATACATACAGAATATACCGGTGTTATTTATGTGAACAGTATATGGTGCCATTATTTATATGTACAGAATATACCGGTGTTATTTATGTGAACAGTATATGGTGGCATTATTTATACATACAGGATATACCGGTGTTATTTATGTGAACAGTATATGGTGCCATTATTTATATGTACAGAATATACCGGTGTTATTTATGTGAACAGTATATGGTGTTTTTTTTTATATGTACAGAATATACCGGTGTTATTTATGTGAACAGTATATGGTGCCATTATTTATATGTACAGGAGATACCGGTGTTATTTATGTGAACAGTATATGGTGGCATTATTTATATTTACAGGATATACCAGTGTTATTTATGTGAACAGTATATGGTGGCATTATTTGTGTGGAATGTATGTAATATGGGAGGGGGTGGCAAAACAATTCTGCTGCACAGGGCACCCTCTAGCATAAGGCTGGCCCAGGCGTTATGTCTTGAGAAGAGCTGAAAGGCGACATATTCCATGTATTTTCAGGGCTTTTATTGATACTTCATACTGGACATCACACCGGACCGTCTGCTTTATCGGTAAGTTCTAATCCACTTATAACGTTGTGGGGAACTTAAAGGGACTTTCCATGTTACATTACGGAGCAGCTCTCCATAGAAACAAACAATCCCCAGTAAATAGAAATCTGAGTCGTCATTTCTGTCAAGCTATTAAATGTTTTTAGAATTTCCCTAGTTATATCTGATAACAACAAAGATGGCCGACACTACATCTCCCACAGGGGGGGTCACCCAGCTGTCCAAGGCTCCTCAATCGGAAAATCTGCCTAGGTATGCAGTACTACTGGAGGGGCGGGTAACCATTACCAAACGAGAAGACTTGTCATTCAGAGGTTGGACATACCTGGATACCAGCCCTATGTAAGCTGTAATGTCAGCCATTGTGGTTGTCATCTGACCTTCTGAATTACGGACAGGCCCACCATGAACTTCAGTTCTGCAGGATATATAAATCGCCCATTTTATGGGTCAATGGGCCCGGTGGCATGAAAGTTCAGATGTAATGGCTTCAATGAGTAGTGAGGAACACTCTGGGGTACAATTTGCCCCCTCCTTTCCAAATAAGCTATTTTCAGGGATTTCTTGAGACCTGAGGGGTTTTCAAGGTGTGAACACAGTAAGGCTTATCAGATACCCCAAAAAAATCTGTTTATTAACGAAGCGGAAGGTTGGCGCCATTTTCTGTCCTACACCTAACGGTGGCCAAAAGATAGCTGTCGACCGAACATCTATTCCTGCCAACTACTCCAAACACATTCGGCTCTGCTGAACGTCTATGTGTTTTCAATGGGTAGATGGGAATAAGACTGTCCCAGACTCCTCTCCTGCAGGAACAAAAGATCGGACATGTTAAAACCCCGATCCTTCTCTCCCCCTGAATCCGCCGTCTAGGGACACCCCCATACAGGTTAGATAGTCAGCCAGTAGTCACCTATGGACCATGGATCCTCACTAGTGTTGGTGGGATAGGTTGCCTCTGAGACACCTCATTCGTCATGTACCTATAAACCAAACCCGTCTCCTCTTCACAGGACTGGCGCTGGCTGCACTCTTCAGTCTGAACGCTCTGGGTGTCTTTCAGAAGTTTTTTAAGACATCAGGTCGGAGGCTGAGATGTTCTAAAGATAGACATCAAGGAGCACCAAACTCATGTAAGAACTTCCACTGAACTCACGTGACTTCATTTTCTCAGTTGACATTACTGATGACTTCCTTTTGAAGGTTCTCCTTACATACAAATAAGAAAATTATATAACCATGTGGCTCCTTGTACTCGGAGTGGTGGCCCCAGGTGCCTAGTTCAGGTGCATCCGTTGAACCCATATTCGGGAACCATAGAATATCACATTTAGTTGGGCAGCCTATTCTAAGATATAGATATATAATTGAGGCAAGTCAGAAGATCGGAGCGGTGGCCCGAGACTGCAGATTACTAGAATAAAGTGGCTGCTGGAGTCTCCACTGGAGCTCCATGAAGATATAGTAGACTCTTCATTATAGCTATACATGGGGGTCCCAGTTTATGGACCACCACTGATCCTTCTTCTGACATGCCTCAATAAAGGGGACTTTGTTGGCCAGCATTACAGCTCCCACAGTGTCCTTCATTGTTTTATGCAGTTTTATTAATTGAATTCGGAAAAACCAGGAGAAGACCATCCCATTCCATCCTTAGGATTGATTGATTGATTGATTATTGGCACTATTATGGCTACTTTTCAAAGTTTTTGATTTGCGGAAGAGGTGCCAATGATGGAGAGTATGACCTTTTGTAGCAGGAAGTCCTATATGCCGACGTGCTTATTCTATCACATACGTGCTTCGAGACACCCAGGAAATATTCACCTTCATCTGCACCTCTGCTCCTCACCAGCTTTGTGATCAGTGCAGATAAGTGGAATCGTGATGGGGTGCGTGTTAGAGAATGCAACATTAGGGTCACCTTTTATAAAAAGTGTAGCACCCCATTTCTCCCATAGTAAATTTCTATCTAAAGCTGCCCGGTGTTACCGCATAAGGCCGAATTCAGACCAACGTGGGAAAACTCGGACGTGAAAAACGGCCGTTTTTGACATCCGAGTTGCCCCCTTGCGGGTCCCATTTTCACAGATCCCCATAGACTTGAGTCTATCGAGGAATCCGTTAAAACGAAACAAAATAGGTCCTGCTCTAATTTTCAACGGACCCTTGACACGGTCCGTTGAAACAACGGCCGTGTGAAGGGCTCCATTGAAATACATGCGTCCGTGTGACGGTTGTTTTACACGGGCGTATAACACGATCGTCTGAATTTGGCCTAAGACTGAGGCTTTCATGGACTTCATGGAGCACCGCTATGCTGATAATGGAGACCATCAACCACTTGTTTAGGACATTGTTGGTTGTCTTAGCTCTCGAATACCCACTGATGTGATCTTCTAAGATAAGATTGGCACGCCAAAGGACTCTACCACTGAAGTTACCCTTTAAGTCCATATTGAATGTATTGACCACAATAATGGATAACTATGAGCTCCCTTTGAGACAATTCCTTGGTGCCTCTGTATCATCCAGAATGTGATCATTCCTCAGCTTTACATCTGGTTGTCTCCAGTACTAAACAGTTAACGGTATTAAGTCGGCTGAAAGTCTTCTCTATACAATGACCGGGCCGTGTATCTGCACCCAGATCCATTCCAAAGTAATGGAAACCCGTAACGTAGACGCTGACCATGTGGTGTTGGGACTATAAGATGATAACCTTTGGTGGCAGGTTTGTTCTGCCTTTGATAAGTCTCGTCTTCTCAACCTTCTGGGCGTGCTCACCTTGGTATCTTCCCAAGTGTATTTTCTTCCCATCATATAATGATGAACTCATTAGAATTTGTTCTGTTGGCTTTTTATTGACTTGACTGAATAGTTTTTGTATAATTTTGCAGTTCGGGGATTTGCCAGCGCCGGAAGGCCCTTTGTTTTAGCTGTACGTTCCTCACCCAGCAGTATCTACACCAAGGTAAGTTTTGCCGGAGCCTTAGAATTATGAGGGGACCCAAGGAATCCCAACCTGATGCTGGTTCCTCCTATGTATTTTCTGGCAATTGTCAAGTCCGGGATATAGCGGTGGGGCTACCGGGTTATGTTTCTCAGGTGTTGAGTGCTGGAGGGGTTGCCTTGGCCAGGGTATTTAGATACATGACTTGGCAGCGACCTGACCATTGCCCAGGGTGAAGGAAAGCCTAGCTACGATTTTACTAATGAATAAACTCATTCATTTCTCCTTCAAGGGTCAACGCTCTGCTGACAATCCTTGCTCTCCCCTATATCTTGGCCGTCTCAGTCCAGTGAAGAGTAAGAGTTTAAGATTGTGGTATCGTTCGTCAGCGTACGCTTACAACTTCCCCGCTAGAAGAGTAGACTACATGACCGATCTCAAGATCCTGCAGACATACCTCCGATGTGAAGAAGAGAAGGAGAAATATGCTCAGCTTTGTGGTATGAAGGTTTGCTGATCCTGATCCATTGTATTTGCATTGTTATGACATTTTCTAACATACATAGCCTGTAAATTATTCAGTTGTCAAGATCTCTGCTTGTAGTCATTGAATGGGATGCTATTCACTGCTCGTTACAGTACAGATATCCGAGCTGCGTATTCTAACCAGAGGAGTACCTTGAAGCACCTAGTACATAATCTGTAACAGGGGCCCCGACTATTGCATTATTTAGAGCCTAGAGCCACGCACTGGTCCGAGCTTCACATGACCAGAACAGATTCCCAGTCTCTAGATGTTGGAATCCACCTAACACTCCATACATTTCTATAATCTATTATTTCAGCCTCCAGTCCAACCTTCTGGGATTACAGAGGCTCCATGGAATATTATAGTCGTGTCCTGATGAAGTACCAGTACCAAGTGGCAAGCCTGCCTCCAGCTCCATTTACCCACAGACATTGTCCACCAGTAAAAGAGAAGAGGTAAAGTAGAAGACGAGGTGGGTGACTTACGTGTAAAGGATCTGCCAGACACAACTTCTGTGTCGACGCCCATAGGTAATCAGTCTGCACCTGCTTCTATGTCTGTGAGACTGACTCCATCTTCCACCACCCAGGATGGCAGGCTTAGGAGTGGGAGAGCCTATCACAGCCTGGCCAGACGGAGCTAGCTCCCGCCCTCTGTCTATTTATACCTGCCTTTCCTGTTCCTCCTTTGCTTGTGATTCTTCTCTGTTGGTTTCCTGGCCCTGCTGCAGCTTCTTGAACTACTGATCCTCTGCTTGTGATTGACCTTGGCTTTTCTGACCACTCTTCTGCTCTGCGTTTTTGTACCTCGGTCATCTCCTGGTTTGACTCGGCTCGTTCACCTCGCGTGTTGCTCACGGTGTTCCCGTGGGCAACTTCCCCATTTCCCTGGCTTCTTTGTACCCTTGTCTGTTTGTGTGTCGTGCGCCTATTGAGTGTAGGGACCGTCGCCCAGTCGTACCCCGTCGCCTAGGGCGGGTCGTTGCAAGTAGGCAGGGACTGAGTGGCGGGTAGATTAGGGCTCACTTGTCTGTTTCCTTACCCCGACATTACATTACGGTTATTCTTCTGCAGCTCATGTTTATTTTATTCTGGCTGCCATTTTGTTGGTGACATGTTGGGCTGGATCAGTCATCAGAAAATCCTGGCCTTGTATAAGGAGCATGGGGACGTCTTCAGGACCACACTCCAAAAAGTTATGTCGCGGGGTTGACACATTGCAGCGGTACTCTAGGAGGAGTTCTGGAGTAGTGCGGGCTGTGCAACAGGCTCTTTAAAGTCAGGAGATCCAATAATACTACTGTACCAACCCTGAGAAGCCCTCGCCAACCTCAGGCAACTGTAGTTGTGGACTAAATTTGAAGCAGACAGAAATCCTTATTTTTTCTGCTGTTTTCTGTAAATGTTCCTTTTGACTCACCATACTTGATGAGTGGGCGGACTCTTCTTTGTGTGATGTGTGCTCTGACCAATCAGATGTCTCCCCTGCTGCTCCCTCTCCCCTCTCACAGATTGTATCTCATTGACACAAAAAAAGGAGCTGCAGCTGCTTCCCCCTCCTCCACCTCCTCCTTGTCTACTATTTACCATGATTCCTTGGAAGGGGACGGGGAAGGGGGATGTGAAAAATGTAAAACAAAAAGAAACAGGCGCTCCTGTAAGGTGATATCGTATGGATATTTGGATGCAAGATGATGATGGTGAAAGTCTATTGGATAGAAGTGAGTCAAAGGGTATTGATTGTACTCACCCTTTGAGGTTGTACAGGATGGTTGGCACAACTCCATTTGATTGCTTTGTAGCGTAACAGTATGCAGGCCTCTAGAGTGGGCACCGGCGGCTGGTAAATATCAGGTGAAATATAGTGTCCAATGGACTTAGAAAAAGGGGATCACGCCTTCTCGTGGCGCTCCTTTAGTCAAAACCCCACAATCCTTACGTTTTATGTAATAAAATTGATTTATTATCGGAAGATAAACATTTTTAAATACGATAAGACAGAAAACCTTTTTTTTTTTTAATGTTTGTTATGCCTGATGAAGGCCTAGGTCCTAGGTCGAAACGCGTCGCATGTCGATATTCTGTTTCATTTTGTTCTATATTTGTCTTATCGTATTTAGAATTTTTTAACTTGCGATAATCAATTTTATTACATAAAACGTAAGGATGGTGGAGTTTTGTCTCCAAAAAAAACGGAATACAAAAAAACATCTATAAAGGACTACAGAAGCGCCACGAGAAGGCGTGATCCCCTTTTTCTAAATCCATTGGACGCTACTATTTACTATAAAAGCTAGACAGATTTTTGGTGACTGAGGAGATATCTGAACATTTCCATAGACCATGGAGGCAGGGAGAGGAAAACTACAGGGAAGCTTTACCCTAATAGGATATATTATAAAGTTTTATATATTTATCTGTACTACTGATTTTCATTATCACAATATATTCCTATAAAGCTCTAGGGTATTGGGGTCCATTTGCGGTTTTTTTGCCGCAATATATTATATTTTACATTTACAATTCCTCACCATTTTCAAGATCCTGACCTAGTCGTCCTTAGGCCCTGTTCACACAGCTTTTTTTAGGCAGATTTTGACCTGCCTGCACGCCGTTTGCCGTATTTTTTGCTGCGTTTTTTTTTCCGCCACCGGCAAAAAACGCTTTCTCTGCCTCTCATTGATGTCAATGGGAGATCAGAGACGGAAACACCTGAAGAAAGGGCATGTCGCTTCTTTTTCCCATGAGCGTTTTTTCTGCTTGTGGGAAAAAACTCCTCCGCCTCCCATTGAAATCAATAGGAGGCGATTTTGGACGTTTTTTACCGCGGTTTCCTCGACAAAACTCTGTGTGAACAGGGCCTTACACAGCTGATTGATGTGTTACAATGTATCAGTGTCTATAAGAGCTATCAGACTAAAGCCCTGTTTGCTGGGGGTGCTGGGGTTCTGCTTCGAGGCGATCAAATGATCACTGTGGCGACTCCGTTCTGAAAGAGAA
This sequence comes from Rhinoderma darwinii, assembly GCF_050947455.1. Classification (NCBI taxonomy): domain Eukaryota; kingdom Metazoa; phylum Chordata; class Amphibia; order Anura; family Rhinodermatidae; genus Rhinoderma; species Rhinoderma darwinii. Next base: position 7,876,473 of record NC_134690.1, on the reverse strand, counting down.
CGTCTCTAAAGAGACCACCCCTTTAATCTAATGTGTATTGGCAACTTTACACCGGCACATTGTAACTTTACACGCAGATGGATTTTACAGCCTCTGAGTGTAAACAATAATTTCTTCTGTTCACTGACAGCCAGCAGAGATTTTGAAGATGGTGAGTAATCAAAATAAAGTATGTTCGAAAGCTGCAGAAATTTCCTAAAAAAAGTTATTGTGAACTTCATAGCTTTTTTTTTTTTTTTTAATCCTTGCAGACCTGAGCGATAGTTCATCGCCGTGAAGACAGAAATATTCTCCGGACGCTCCGTCGTACATGAAAATAGTCTCAATATAACTGTACATTGGCCACAAATTCCTCTGATTTGCATTCTTATTTAGCAATGACACCTATGAGCCGACACGAGGGTCCGAAATCTGATACTGATAATCTAAAGTCCATAACAAGTCATGGTCCACGAGACCGGTGCACGCAGGACACCAAAATCAACCACGTCAAGATGGGAGTCTCCTCACCTGGCCTTAAGGGTGTGTATATATCTTTAAAACCTAATTAACCCCTTCCCGACATCCGCCGTATATATACGGCGCTGTCGGGAGGTGCTTCCCGCAAAGCGCCGTACATGTACGGCGCAACGGGAAACGGTCATCGGTGCTAATTGCACCGTGACAAAGTAAAGATGGCTGCTGTCCATGACAGCAGCCATCTCTACTACTCGCCCAGGGTGCCGTTTTGGCCCCCCCGCATCGGCGATCGCTGCTATTGGCCGGTCAATTCTGACCGGCCAATAGCAGGGATTTTTGTTAAAACTGCGCCCTGGAGTCACAGGGCACAGTTAGACAGTGGCGATTGGTGCTGTCTAAGACAACACCCATCGCCACCAACGTCACCTAGGGAGGTGGCAGTGATGCCACCTCTAGGAGCGATCTGATTGGTCGGTCTGTAACGACCGACCAATCAGTGCACCAGGCAGTGTTGACCAATCAGTGCACCAGGCAGCAGACACTCTCAACCGCTCTGCACGCTGCCTCAAACTGGAATGGTGGCGTGCAGAGCGGTTGAGAGTGTCTGCTGCGGATTTTCTGGAATTTGTAGTGCATCCTGCACTACTGTGTGAAAAATAAGAAAGCCCTTTTGCTGCTTCTGTCTGATCACCTTTTTTTTTTTTTTTTTTGTGATCAGACAGATTTTTTTGGCCCTGTCCCTGCCCTTGGGCCTGTCCCTATCCACCCCCTCCCTGTCCGAGTCCTGTGCCCACTGAGCGCTGATCAGTGACCACCATCACTGATCAGCATCTGTGCTCAATTTTTGGCGCAGGGTTTTTTTTTTTTAATTTGCACCATCTCCCTGCGTGCGCCCTGCGGCCACGAAGTGCTGGTTAGTGACCGCCATCACTGATCAGCATCCGTGTTTTTTTTTCCCGCAGGTTCTTTCTTTGTGCCTTTTTTTTCACCCACACCAATTACCTGTGTGGGTCCTGTGCCCGCTGAGCACTGATCAGTGACCGCCATCACTGATCGGCATTTGTGCTCAACTTTTGGTCCAGGAATTTTTTATTTTTGTTATTTTTTTTCCAATTATAAATTTGCACCATCTCCCTGTGTGCGCCCTGCGGCCACAGACTGCTGATTAGTTTATCAGCATCTGTGGTCATTTTTTTACGCAGGTTTTTTTAGGTCTTTTTTTCACCCGCAGCTTTCCATAGTGGCGTAGCAAGTTAGTTAGACTACAGTTTTTTTTTTAGTAATAGTTAGCCTCGGTTACTGACGGACGTTCCGTTGTTTTTTTCTAACTGACGATCGTACAGTAAATCCAATTTTTTTTTTCTTCTAATTTCTGTTCACTATACACGTGTAAAAACACCACACATACACACCCCCCCCTGTGTAAAAATAAGTTGATTACACCTGTAAAAACACCACACAACCCCCTGTAATAAATCAAAATGTCTCAATCGTCCAGAAGGATGTATTCAGTCGAGGGGGCATACGCCATCATTGCCTCTGACACTGAGTCGGCCAGCGAGGGAGAGGAAGAACATGCCCCACTCCTTTTAGTTTCCTCCTCTTCCTCCTCCAGTGATTAGGAACCCCCCCAAAGGCGACCCAGGAGAGCAGCTGAGCCAACCCAATGATTGATCCCGTGTGGACTCCACTCCCCGAAAATTATGAGCCTCAAATTCCTGATTTTATAGGCAGCTCAGCAATTCAGTTTGAGACTGAAGGCCTCACAGAAATGGACTTTTTCAAGGTCTTTTTCTCTGAGGAGTTTGTTAATTTAATGGTGGCCCAGACGAATCTGTACGCCCAACAATTTTTAACCCAAAACCCCACTTCATCATTTGTTAGGTGGACCCCAGTAGATGCAGCGGAGATGATGACATTTTGGGGCCTTGTGCTGCATATGGGACTAGTGAGGAAGCCAGAGGTTAGGCAGTACTGGAGTGCGGATATTTTGTACAGCACCCCAATTTACCGCATGGCCATGACCCGGACTCGCTTTGAAGCCATTTTAAAATTCTTGCATTATAATGATAATGCACAGTGCCCGCCCCAGGACGACCCCACATTTGACCGTCTTTTTAAAATCAGGCCACTCATTGATCATTTCTCCACCAAATTTTCACAAGTGTACACCCCCGATAAATATATTTCCATAGACGAGTCCCTTGTTCATTTTAAGGGGAGGCTTAAATTCCCGCCAATACCTTCCCAATAAGAGGGCAAGGTATGGAATTAAATTGTACAAACTGTGAGAGAGTACATCTGGGTATACACACAGGTTTAGGGTTTACGAAGGGAAGGACTCTATTATTGAACCCCCAGAATGCCCCCCCCCGTCCTGGGAGTTAGTGGGAAAATAGTGTGGGATTTGATGCACCCATTGCTGGACAAGGGTTATCACCTTTACGTCGATAACTTCTATACCAGCATCCCACTATTTAGGTGCCTTTCTGCCAGAAGTCCTGTAGCATGCGGTACTGTGCGCAAAAATCAGAGAGGCCTCCCTAAAACACTGCTTAGCCAAAGCCTCAGAAGGGGTGAGAGCAGGGACTATGCAGCGAGAACATGCTGTTCGTCAAATATAAGGACAAGAGGGATGTCCTTCTATTGATCACAATTGATGGCAGCGGCAGCACCCCTGTCCCTGAACGAGGTACCACCACAGTGACCCAGAAGCCAAATTGCATCCTGGGCTACAATAAGTACATGGGCGGGGTTGATCTCTCTGATCAAGTACTGAAGCCTTATAGTGCCCTGCGGAAAACAAAGACATGGTACAAAAATCTGTACGTGCACATTATACAGATGGCAATGTATAATGCTTACGTACTATCCCGATGTTCAGGCCGGACAGGGACATTCCTTAACTTCCAAGAGGTGGTGATCAAGGCACTTCTATTTGGGAACCAGGCAGGGGAGGGCCCAAGCACATCTGCTGGTAGCGATACTCCACGCATTGTACCAGGGCAACATTTCCCCAATGAAGTGCCCCAAATTGCAAAGAAGGGAAGGACACAAAAAAGGTGCAGAGTGTGTTCCAAAAGGGGAATAAGAAAAGACACTATTTACCACTGTGAAACCTGCCCCGAAAAGCCAGGCCTGTGTATCAAGGATTGCTTCAAAGAGTACCATACAGCCATAAATTAGTCATTTCATGCTTCATTAACCCCTTTATTATACCAATGCGTCCACACACATATACAGCTAAATCCTTGTTCCAAAAGTCAAATGGCGCTTCTGAGCCCTGCCGTGTGTCCAAACAGCCGTTTATGACCACATGTGGGGTACTGTTTTACTCGGGAGAAATTGCTTTACAAATGTTGTGGAACTTTTTCTCCTTTAGTCCTCGTGGAAATGAGAAAAAATTAGCTAAACCTACGTTTTCTTTGAAAAAATGTAGATTTTCATTTTCACTGCCTACTTCCAGAAATGTCTGCAAAAAAACTGTGGGGTCAAAATGCTCACTATACCCCTAGATAATTTCCTCAAGGGGTGTAGTTTCCAAAATGGGGTCGCTTGTGGGGGGTTTCCACTGTTTTGGCCCCTCATGGGTTTTGCAAATGTGACATGGCCTCTGCTAACTATTCCTGCTAAATTTGAGCTCCAAAAGCCAAATGGCGCTCTTTCCCTTCTGAGCCCTGCCGTGTCTCCAAACAACCGTTTATGACCACATGTGGGGTATTGTTTTAGTCGGGAGAAATTGCTTTACAAATATTGTGGAGCTTTTTCTCTTTTAGACATCGTGGAATTGAGAACAAATTAGCTAAACCTACATTTTCATTGAAAAAATGTAGATTTTCATGTTCACTGCCTACTTCCAATTGTTTCTGCAAAAGATCGGTGGTGTCAAAATGCTCACTATACCCCTAGATAATTTCCTCAAGGGGTGTAGTTTCCAAAATGGGGTCACTTGTGGGGGGTTTCCACTGTTTTGGCCCCTCAGGGGCTTTGCATATGCGACATGGCCTCTGCTAACTATTCCTGCTAAATTTGAGCTCCAAAAGCCAAATGGCGCTCTTTCTCTTCTGAGCCCTGCCGTGTGTCCAAACAGCCATTTATGACCACATGTGGGGTATTGTTTTACTCGGGAGAAATTGCTTTAAAAATTTGGTGGAGCTTTTTCTCTTTTAGTCATCGTGGAATTGAGAAAAAATTAGCTAAACCTACATTTTCTTTGAAAAAATATAGATTTTAATTTTCACTGCCTACTTCCAAAAATTTCTGCAAATAACCAGTGGGGTCAAAATGCTCACTATACCCCTAGATAATTTCCTCAAAGGGTGTAGTTTCCAAAATAGTGCCACTTATGAGGATTTCCACTGTTTTGGTACCACAAGAGCCCTTCAAACGTGACATGGTGCCTAAAATATATTCTAATAAAAAGGAGGCCCCAAAATCCACTAGGTGCTCCTTTGCTTCGGAGGCCGGTGCTTCAGTCCATAAGCACACCAGGGCCACATGTGGGATATTTCCTAAATCTGCAGAACCTGGGCAACAAATATTGAGTTGCGTTTCTCTGGTAAAACCTTCTGTTTTACAAAAAAAAAGGGATTAAAAATTAATTTCTGCAAAAAAAAATGAAATTTGTAAATATCACCTCTACTTTGCTTTAATTGCTGCGCAATGTTTAAAGGGTTAAGAAACTTTCTAAATGCTGTTTTGAATACTTTGAGGGGTGCAGTTTTTAAAATGGGGTGACTTATTGGGGGTTTCTAATATCTAAGGCCCTCAAAGCCACTTCACAACTGAACTGGCCCCTGTAAAAATAGCATTTTGAAATTTTCTTGAAAATGTGAGAAATTGCAGCTAAAGTTCTAAGCCTTGTAACGTCCTAGAAAAATAAAATGATGTTCAAAAAACGCTGCTAAACTAAAGTAGACATATGGGGGATGTTAATTAGCAAAATTTTTGTGTGGTATTACTATCTGTCTTACAAGCAGATACATTTAAATTGAGAAAAATGCTAATTTTTGCAATTTTTCGCTAAATTTTGGTGTTTTTCACAATTAAATACTGAAATTTTGCCAGTAACATAAAGTCCAATGTGTCACAAGAAAACAATCTCAGAATCGCTTGGATAGGTAAAAGCATTGCGGAGTTATTACCACATAAAGTGAAACATGTCAGATTTGAAAAATGAGGCTCTGTCAGGAAGGTCAAAAGTGCCCAAAGAGGGAAGGGGTTAAACATTTTTTTCCCCATTTTGTGTATACATCTCCTATGCAGACCCATGTGTCTCCACGGTAACAGACTACAAACAGTTCCTGTGTGTTGTCTGATTCTGCAGGCCCGCATTACTCGCCTGCTTCTTGCTGCCCTTCTCTTTTCATTAGGGGCTGGAAATGAAATAGATAAACAAAAAAAGCAGTACTTACCTATCCTTGCCCCCCGGCGATCCAGCGCTGACGTCCAGTGATTGTTTACTAGCACGTGACCCCTGCATCCAATCAGAGGGCTCGGCTGGGCTCTCCAATGAGGAATCGTGTTTCTGGCATAATGCAAGAAATACAACATATGACTGCTGGTTATGTATATAACCACCGGAGCGTCGGCGCTGGATCTCCGGAGGCGAGGAGAGGTAAGTATTGGTTTTTTGGTTTACTTACTTAATTTACAGCCCCTAATAAAAAAAATTCACATCCCAGATAACCCCTTAAAAGAGAACTTTTCACCTGCCCATACATGTGCAGCTGAGAGCAGCGTGTAATAGGCACTGCTGCACAAATCCTGGGGTACTTTAAAAATTTGTCCTACCCTCCTGCGTTATTTCGAGATCGGTGCCGTTCTATTTGGCGCCCGATATTTAAATAACCCCCTGAACTGTCAATGGGGCGTGTAACATCGCTGTGACACTGTCCAATCAGCTACGGACAGTGCCATAGCAAGAGCGAGTATAGAGAAGAGTGCGTGTGCGGGCGCGCACGTGCAGCTCGGGGCTGTGCGAGCATGCGCCCGCTCTCCCTCTTCAGCTCTCGGCAGACAAGGACGCGTGCGCACACCGCTCCGAATATACTCCCGCCGCCATGGAACAGAAGAAGAATTCTCCTCTATCCTCGCTCTTTCTGTGACACAGTCCGTAGCTGATTGGACAGCGACACAGCGATGTTACACGCCCCATTGACAGTTCAGGGGGTTATTTAAATATTAGGCACCAAATATAACGGCACCGAAATCTAAATAACGGAGAAAGATAGGAATATAATGTAAAGTGCCCCAGGGTTTGTACAGACCTGCCCATTATATGCTGCACTCAGCTGCACGTGTATGGGCAGGTGAAAGGTTCTCTGAGTTGGCCATACACTTTTTAGATTGCGGTCGGCCAAACAATTATGCGGCCGGCAACTATTCCTCTCAACTCCCCCATACACGTGCACGCTCGGATCGCCCGAGCTGGCATGTGTTTTCAATATCAGACCGATTCGCTCTGGGCGTCTGATTGAACATGGCCGCTGATCAGACACTCGGAGAGATGGCGAGGGGGAGACGAGGGATGTATAATCCAGCAACAGCCAAGCGGCAGAGAGAAAGCGGCGCTTACCCTCCCCAGAAGGAGAGCCCCGTCCGCCGGCCCAGCAATGGTTAGTTCACTGTTTAAACCGCAACGGTGGGGCCGGTCCGGCAGATTTCAAAGACCTCATTACATGAGAGAGAGAGAGAATGGCACTGCTGGGCCAATAAGCCGCCACTGGAGCTGGCGTACGTCAGCTGCTCAGCCGTGCCACGCTGTCTTTTACTGTCTGCAATTTCCCAGTAGCTGCAGGGATATTCGGCTCTGTTCCCATTTGCATCAGAGTCTCTGAAGCCGTTTCCGCTACATGCTGCATTATTCTTCCTGTCAAAACAACAGACTCCACGCCAATGAACCCCATTGTAAGTCAACGTCCTAGGTGTGAGTGGCACATGTACTGCAATTGTCCCCGGTTATTCATGTGTACAGTATATATGTCGGCATTATTCATGTGTACAGTATATATGGCGGCATTATTCATGTGTACAGTATATATGGTGGCATTATTCATGTGTACAGTATATATGGTGGCGTTATTCATGTGTACAGTATATATGGTGGCGTTATTCATGTGTACAGTATATATGATGGCATTATTCATGTGTACAGTATATATGATGGCATTATTCATGTGTACAGTATATATGATGGCATTATTCATGTGTACAGTATATATGATTGCATTATTCATGTGTACAGTATATATGGCGCCATTATTCATGTGTACAGTATATATGGTGGCATTATTCATGTGTACAGTATATGGTGGCAGCATTATTCATGTGTACAGTATATATGGTGGCATTATTCATGTGTACAGTATATATGATGGCATTATTCATGTGTACAGTATATATGATTGCATTATTCATGTGTACAGTATATATGGCGGCATTATTCATGTGTACAGTATATATGGTGGCGTTATTCATGTGTACAGTACATAGTGGCGGCATTATTCATGTGTACAGTATATATGATGGCATTATTCATGTGTACAGTATATATGGCGGTATTATTCATGTGTACAGTATATATGGCGGCATTATTCATGTGTACAGTATATATGGCGGCGTTCATGTGTACAGTATATATGGCGGCATTATTCATGTGTACAGTATATATGGCGGCATTATTCATGTGTACAGTATATATGGTGGCATTATTCATGTGTACAGTATATATGGCGGCATTATTCATGTGTACAGTATATATGGTGGCATTATTCATGTGTACAGTATATATGGTGGCGTTATTCATGTGTACAGTATATATGATGGCATTATTCATGTGTACAGTACATAGTGGCGGCATTATTCATGTGTACAGTATATATGATGGCATTATTCATGTGTACAGTATATATGGTGGCATTATTCATGTGTACAGTATATATGGTGGCGTTATTCATGTGTACAGTATATATGATGGCATTATTCATGTGTACAGTATATATGATGGCATTATTCATGTGTACAGTATATATGATGGCATTATTCATGTGTACAGTATATATGGTGGCATTATTCATGTGTACAGTATATATGGCGGCATTATTCATGTGTACAGTATATATGGTGGCATTATTCATGTGTACAGTATATATGATGGCATTATTCATGTGTACAGTATATATGGCGGCATTATTCATGTGTACAGTATATATGGTGGCGTTATTCATGTGTACAGTATATATGATGGCATTATTCATGTGTACAGTATATATGGCGGCATTATTCATGTGTACAGTATATATGATGGCATTATTCATGTGTACAGTATATATGGTGGCATTATTCATGTGTACAGTATATATGGTGGCATTATTCATGTGTACAGTATATATGGTGGCATTATTCATGTGTACAGTATATATGGCGGCATTATTCATGTGTACAGTATATATGGTGGCATTATTCATGTGTACAGTATATATGGTGGCATTATTCATGTGTACAGTATATATGGCGGCATTATTCATGTGTACAGTATATATGGTGGCATTATTCATGTGTACAGTATATATGGCGGCATTATTCATGTGTACAGTATATATGGCAGCATTATTCATGTGTACAGTATATATGGCAGCATTATTCATGTGTACAGTATATATGGCGGCATTATTCATGTGTACAGTATATATGGCGGCATTATTCATGTGTACAGTATATATGATGGCATTATTCATGTGTACAGTATATATGGTGGCATTATTCATGTGTACAGTATATATGGCGGCATTATTCATGTGTACAGTATATATGGTGGCATTATTCATGTGTACAGTATATATATGGCGGCATTATTCATGTGTACAGTATATATGATGGCATTATTCATGTGTACAGTATATATGGTGGCATTATTCATGTGTACAGTATATATGATGGCATTATCCATGTGTACAGTATATATGATGGCATTATTCATGTGTACAGTATATATGATGGCATTATTCATGTGTACAGTATATATGATGGCATTATTCATGTGTACAGTATATATGATGGCATTATTCATGTGTACAGTATATATGGTGCCATTATTCATGTGTACAGTATATATGGCGGCATTATTCATGTGTACAGTATATATGGCGGCATTATTCATGTGTACAGTATATATGGCGCCATTATTCATGTGTACAGTATATATGGCAGCATTATTCATGTGTACAGTATATATGGTGCCATTATTCATGTGTACAGTATATATGGCAGCATTATTCATGTGTACAGTATATATGGTGGCATTATTCATGTGTACAGTATATATGGTGGCATTATTCATGTGTACAGTATATATGGTGGCGTTATTCATGTGTACAGTATATATGGTGGCGTTATTCATGTGTACAGTATATATGGTGGCATTATTCATGTGTACAGTATATATGGTGGCATTATTCATGTGTACAGTATATATGGTGGCGTTATTCATGTGTACAGTATATATGGTGGTGTTATTCATGTGTACAGTATATATGGCGGCATTATTCATGTGTACAGTATATATGGCGGCATTATTCCTGTGTACAGTATATATGGCAGCATTATTCATGTGTACAGTATATATGGTAGCATTATTCATGTGTACAGTATATAGTGGTGGCATTATTCATGTGTACAGTATATATGGCAGCATTATTCCTGTGTACAGTATATATGGCGGCATTATTCATGTGTACAGTATATATGGCAGCATTATTCATGTGTACAGTATATATGGTGCCATTATTCATGTGTACAGTATATATGGCGGCATTATTCATGTGTACAGTATATATGATGGCATTATTCATGTGTACAGTATATATGATGGCATTATTCATGTGTACAGTATATATGATGGCATTATTCATGTGTACAGTATATATGGCGGCATTATTCATGTGTACAGTATATATGGCAGCATTATTCCTGTGTACAGTATATATGGCAGTATTATTCCTGTGTACAGTATATATGGTGGCGTTATTCATGTGTACAGTATATATGGCGGCGTTATTCATGTGTACAGTATATATGGCAGCATTATTCATGTGTACAGTATATATGGCGGCATTATTCATGTGTACAGTATATATGATGGCATTATTCATGTGTACAGTATATATGGTGGCATTATTCATGTGTACAGTATATATGATGGCATTATTCATGTGTACAGTATATATGGTGGCATTATTCATGTGTACAGTATATATGGTGGCATTATTCATGTGTACAGTATATATGGCGGCATTATTCCTGTGTACAGTATATATGACAGCATTATTCATGTGTACAGTATATATGGCAGCATTATTCATGTGTACAGTATATATGGCGGCATTATTCATGTGTACAGTATATATGATGGCATTATTCATGTGTACAGTATATATGATGGCATTATTCATGTGTACAGTATATATGGTGGCATTATTCATGTGTACAGTATATATGGTGGCGTTATTCATGTGTACAGTATATATGGTGGCATTATTCATGTGTACAGTATATATGGTGGCATTATTCATGTGTACAGTATATATGGCGGCATTATTCATGTGTACAGTATATATGATGGCATTATTCATGTGTACAGTATATATGATGGCATTATTCATGTGTACAGTATATATGGCGGCATTATTCATGTGTACAGTATATATGGCGGCATTATTCATGTGTACAGTATATATGGCGGCATTATTCATGTGTACAGTATATATGGCGGCATTATTCATGTGTACAGTATATATGGCGGAATTATTCATGTGTACAGTATATAGTGGTGGCATTATTCATGTGTACAGTATATATGGTGGCATTATTCATGTGTACAGTATATATGGCGGCATTATTCATGTGTACAGTATATATGGCGGCATTATTCATGTGTACAGTATATATGGTGGCATTATTCATGTGTACAGTATATATGGTGGCATTATTCATGTGTACAGTATATATGGTGGCATTATTCATGTGTACAGTATATATGGTGGCATTATTCATGTGTACAGTATATATGGCGGCATTATTCATGTGTACAGTAGATATGGCGCCATTATTCATGTGTACAGTATATATGGCGCCATTATTCATGTGTACAGTATATATGGCGGCGTTATTCATGTGTACAGTATATAGTGGTGGCATTATTCATGTGTACAGTATATATGGTGGCATTATTCATGTGTACAGTATATATGACGGCATTATTCATGTGTACAGTATATATGGCGGCATTATTCATGTGTACAGTATATATGTCGGCATTATTCATGTGTACAGTATATATGGCGGCATTATTCATGTGTACAGTATATATGGTGGCATTATTCATGTGTACAGTATATATGGTGGCGTTATTCATGTGTACAGTATATATGGTGGCATTATTCATGTGTACAGTATATATGGCGGCATTATTCATGTGTACAGTATATATGGTGGCATTATTCATGTGTACAGTATATATGATGGCATTATTCATGTGTACAGTATATATGATGGCATTATTCATGTGTACAGTATATATGGTGGCATTATTCATGTGTACAGTATATGGTGGCAGCATTATTCATGTGTACAGTATATATGGTGGCATTATTCATGTGTACAGTATATATGATGGCATTATTCATGTGTACAGTATATATGATTGCATTATTCATGTGTACAGTATATATGGCGGCATTATTCATGTGTACAGTATATATGGTGGCGTTATTCATGTGTACAGTATATATGATGGCATTATTCATGTGTACAGTATATATGGCGGTATTATTCATGTGTACAGTATATATGGCGGCATTATTCATGTGTACAGTATATATGGCGGCGTTCATGTGTACAGTATATATGGCGGCATTATTCATGTGTACAGTATATATGGCGGCATTATTCATGTGTACAGTATATATGGTGGCATTATTCATGTGTACAGTATATATGGCGGCATTATTCATGTGTACAGTATATATGGTGGCATTATTCATGTGTACAGTATATATGGTGGCGTTATTCATGTGTACAGTATATATGATGGCATTATTCATGTGTACAGTACATAGTGGCGGCATTATTCATGTGTACAGTATATATGATGGCATTATTCATGTGTACAGTATATATGGTGGCATTATTCATGTGTACAGTATATATGGTGGCGTTATTCATGTGTACAGTATATATGATGGCGTTATTCATGTGTACAGTATATATGATGGCATTATTCATGTGTACAGTATATATGATGGCATTATTCATGTGTACAGTATATATGATGGCATTATTCATGTGTACAGTATATATGGTGGCATTATTCATGTGTACAGTATATATGGCGGCATTATTCATGTGTACAGTATATATGGTGGCATTATTCATGTGTACAGTATATATGATGGCATTATTCATGTGTACAGTATATATGGCGGCATTATTCATGTGTACAGTATATATGGTGGCGTTATTCATGTGTACAGTATATATGGTGGCATTATTCATGTGTACAGTATATATGGTGGCATTATTCATGTGTACAGTATATATGGCGGCATTATTCATGTGTACAGTATATATGGTGGCATTATTCATGTGTACAGTATATATGGTGGCATTATTCATGTGTACAGTATATATGGCGGCATTATTCATGTGTACAGTATATATGGTGGCATTATTCATGTGTACAGTATATATGGCGGCATTATTCATGTGTACAGTATATATGGCAGCATTATTCATGTGTACAGTATATATGGCAGCATTATTCATGTGTACAGTATATATGGCGGCATTATTCATGTGTACAGTATATATGGCGGCATTATTCATGTGTACAGTATATATGATGGCATTATTCATGTGTACAGTATATATGGTGGCATTATTCATGTGTACAGTATATATGGCGGCATTATTCATGTGTACAGTATATATGGTGGCATTATTCATGTGTACAGTATATATATGGCGGCATTATTCATGTGTACAGTATATATGATGGCATTATTCATGTGTACAGTATATATGGTGGCATTATTCATGTGTACAGTATATATGATGGCATTATCCATGTGTACAGTATATATGATGGCATTATTCATGTGTACAGTATATATGATGGCATTATTCATGTGTACAGTATATATGATGGCATTATTCATGTGTACAGTATATATGATGGCATTATTCATGTGTACAGTATATATGGTGCCATTATTCATGTGTACAGTATATATGGCGGCATTATTCATGTGTACAGTATATATGGCGGCATTATTCATGTGTACAGTATATATGGCGCCATTATTCATGTGTACAGTATATATGGCAGCATTATTCATGTGTACAGTATATATGGTGCCATTATTCATGTGTACAGTATATATGGCAGCATTATTCATGTGTACAGTATATATGGTGGCATTATTCATGTGTACAGTATATATGGTGGCATTATTCATGTGTACAGTATATATGGTGGCGTTATTCATGTGTACAGTATATATGGTGGCGTTATTCATGTGTACAGTATATATGGTGGCATTATTCATGTGTACAGTATATATGGTGGCATTATTCATGTGTACAGTATATATGGTGGCGTTATTCATGTGTACAGTATATATGGTGGTGTTATTCATGTGTACAGTATATATGGCGGCATTATTCATGTGTACAGTATATATGGCGGCATTATTCCTGTGTACAGTATATATGGCAGCATTATTCATGTGTACAGTATATATGGTAGCATTATTCATGTGTACAGTATATAGTGGTGGCATTATTCATGTGTACAGTATATATGGCAGCATTATTCCTGTGTACAGTATATATGGCGGCATTATTCATGTGTACAGTATATATGGCAGCATTATTCATGTGTACAGTATATATGGTGCCATTATTCATGTGTACAGTATATATGGCGGCATTATTCATGTGTACAGTATATATGATGGCATTATTCATGTGTACAGTATATATGATGGCATTATTCATGTGTACAGTATATATGATGGCATTATTCATGTGTACAGTATATATGGCGGCATTATTCATGTGTACAGTATATATGGCAGCATTATTCCTGTGTACAGTATATATGGCAGTATTATTCCTGTGTACAGTATATATGGTGGCGTTATTCATGTGTACAGTATATATGGCGGCGTTATTCATGTGTACAGTATATATGGCAGCATTATTCATGTGTACAGTATATATGGCGGCATTATTCATGTGTACAGTATATATGATGGCATTATTCATGTGTACAGTATATATGGTGGCATTATTCATGTGTACAGTATATATGATGGCATTATTCATGTGTACAGTATATATGGTGGCATTATTCATGTGTACAGTATATATGGTGGCATTATTCATGTGTACAGTATATATGGCGGCATTATTCCTGTGTACAGTATATATGACAGCATTATTCATGTGTACAGTATATATGGCAGCATTATTCATGTGTACAGTATATATGGCGGCATTATTCATGTGTACAGTATATATGATGGCATTATTCATGTGTACAGTATATATGATGGCATTATTCATGTGTACAGTATATATGGTGGCATTATTCATGTGTACAGTATATATGGTGGCGTTATTCATGTGTACAGTATATATGGTGGCATTATTCATGTGTACAGTATATATGGTGGCATTATTCATGTGTACAGTATATATGGCGGCATTATTCATGTGTACAGTATATATGATGGCATTATTCATGTGTACAGTATATATGATGGCATTATTCATGTGTACAGTATATATGGCGGCATTATTCATGTGTACAGTATATATGGCGGCATTATTCATGTGTACAGTATATATGGCGGCATTATTCATGTGTACAGTATATATGGCGGCATTATTCATGTGTACAGTATATATGGCGGAATTATTCATGTGTACAGTATATAGTGGTGGCATTATTCATGTGTACAGTATATATGGTGGCATTATTCATGTGTACAGTATATATGGCGGCATTATTCATGTGTACAGTATATATGGCGGCATTATTCATGTGTACAGTATATATGGTGGCATTATTCATGTGTACAGTATATATGGTGGCATTATTCATGTGTACAGTATATATGGTGGCATTATTCATGTGTACAGTATATATGGTGGCATTATTCATGTGTACAGTATATATGGCGGCATTATTCATGTGTACAGTAGATATGGCGCCATTATTCATGTGTACAGTATATATGGCGCCATTATTCATGTGTACAGTATATATGGCGGCGTTATTCATGTGTACAGTATATAGTGGTGGCATTATTCATGTGTACAGTATATATGGTGGCATTATTCATGTGTACAGTATATATGACGGCATTATTCATGTGTACAGTATATATGGCGGCATTATTCATGTGTACAGTATATATGTCGGCATTATTCATGTGTACAGTATATATGGCGGCATTATTCATGTGTACAGTATATATGGTGGCATTATTCATGTGTACAGTATATATGGTGGCGTTATTCATGTGTACAGTATATATGATGGCATTATTCATGTGTACAGTATATATGATGGCATTATTCATGTGTACAGTATATATGGTGGCATTATTCATGTGTACAGTATATGGTGGCAGCATTATTCATGTGTACAGTATATATGGTGGCATTATTCATGTGTACAGTATATATGATGGCATTATTCATGTGTACAGTATATATGATTGCATTATTCATGTGTACAGTATATATGGCGGCATTATTCATGTGTACAGTATATATGGTGGCGTTATTCATGTGTACAGTATATATGATGGCATTATTCATGTGTACAGTATATATGGCGGTATTATTCATGTGTACAGTATATATGGCGGCATTATTCATGTGTACAGTATATATGGCGGCGTTCATGTGTACAGTATATATGGCGGCATTATTCATGTGTACAGTATATATGGCGGCATTATTCATGTGTACAGTATATATGGTGGCATTATTCATGTGTACAGTATATATGGCGGCATTATTCATGTGTACAGTATATATGGTGGCATTATTCATGTGTACAGTATATATGGTGGCGTTATTCATGTGTACAGTATATATGATGGCATTATTCATGTGTACAGTACATAGTGGCGGCATTATTCATGTGTACAGTATATATGGTGGCATTATTCATGTGTACAGTATATATGGTGGCGTTATTCATGTGTACAGTATATATGATGGCGTTATTCATGTGTACAGTATATATGATGGCATTATTCATGTGTACAGTATATATGATGGCATTATTCATGTGTACAGTATATATGGTGGCATTATTCATGTGTACAGTATATATGGCGGCATTATTCATGTGTACAGTATATATGGTGGCATTATTCATGTGTACAGTATATATGATGGCATTATTCATGTGTACAGTATATATGGCGGCATTATTCATGTGTACAGTATATATGGTGGCGTTATTCATGTGTACAGTATATATGGTGGCATTATTCATGTGTACAGTATATATGGTGGCATTATTCATGTGTACAGTATATATGGCGGCATTATTCATGTGTACAGTATATATGGTGGCATTATTCATGTGTACAGTATATATGGTGGCATTATTCATGTGTACAGTATATATGGCGGCATTATTCATGTGTACAGTATATATGGTGGCATTATTCATGTGTACAGTATATATGGCGGCATTATTCATGTGTACAGTATATATGGCAGCATTATTCATGTGTACAGTATATATGGCAGCATTATTCATGTGTACAGTATATATGGCGGCATTATTCATGTGTACAGTATATATGGCGGCATTATTCATGTGTACAGTATATATGATGGCATTATTCATGTGTACAGTATATATGGTGGCATTATTCATGTGTACAGTATATAGTGGTGGCATTATTCATGTGTACAGTATATAGTGGTGGCATTATTCATGTGTACAGTATATATGGTGGCATTATTCATGTGTACAGTATATATGGCGGCATTATTCATGTGTACAGTATATATGGTGGCATTATTCATGTGTACAGTATATATGGCGGCATTATTCATGTGTACAGTATATATGGTGGCATTATTCATGTGTACAGTATATATATGGCGGCATTATTCATGTGTACAGTATATATGATGGCATTATTCATGTGTACAGTATATATGGTGGCATTATTCATGTGTACAGTATATATGATGGCATTATCCATGTGTACAGTATATATGATGGCATTATTCATGTGTACAGTATATATGATGGCATTATTCATGTGTACAGTATATATGATGGCATTATTCATGTGTACAGTATATATGATGGCATTATTCATGTGTACAGTATATATGGTGCCATTATTCATGTGTACAGTATATATGGCGGCATTATTCATGTGTACAGTATATATGGCGCCATTATTCATGTGTACAGTATATATGGCGCCATTATTCATTTGTACAGTATATATGGCAGCATTATTCATGTGTACAGTATATATGGTGCCATTATTCATGTGTACAGTATATATGGCAGCATTATTCATGTGTACAGTATATATGGTGGCATTATTCATGTGTACAGTATATATGGTGGCATTATTCATGTGTACAGTATATATGGTGCCATTATTCATGTGTACAGTATATATGGTGGCATTATTCATGTGTACAGTATATATGGCGGCATTCATGTGTACAGTATATATGGTGGCATTATTCATGTGTACAGTATATATGGTGGCATTATTCATGTGTACAGTATATATGGTGCCATTATTCATGTGTACAGTATATATGGCGGCATTCATGTGTACAGTATATATGGTGGCATTATTCATGTGTACAGTATATATGGTGGCATTATTCATGTGTACAGTATATATGGTGGCATTATTCATGTGTACAGTATATATGGTGCCATTATTCATGTGTACAGTATATATGGCGGCATTATTCATGTGTACAGTATATATGGCGGCATTATTCATGTGTACAGTATATATGGTGGCATTATTCATGTGTACAGTATATATGATGGCATTATTCATGTGTACAGTATATATGGTGGCATTATTCATGTGTACAGTATATATGGCGGCATTATTCATGTGTACAGTATATATGGTGGCATTATTCATGTGTACAGTATATATGGCGCCATTATTCATGTGTACAGTATATATGGTGCCATTATTCATGTGTACAGTATATATGGTGGCATTATTCATGTGTACAGTATATATGGTGGCATTATTCATGTGTACAGTATATATGGTGGCATTATTCATGTGTACAGTATATATGGCGGCATTATTCATGTGTACAGTATATATGGCGGCATTATTCATGTGTACAGTATATATGGTGGCATTATTCATGTGTACAGTATATATGGTGGCATTATTCATGTGTACAGTATATATGGCGGCATTATTCATGTGTACAGTATATATGGTGGCATTATTCATGTGTACAGTATATATGGTGCCATTATTCATGTGTACAGTATATATGGCGCCATTATTCATGTGTACAGTATATATGGTGCCATTATTCATGTGTACAGTATATATGGTGGCATTATTCATGTGTACAGTATATATGGTGGCATTATTTATGTGTACAGTATATATGGCGGCATTATTCATGTGTACAGTATATATGGCGGCATTATTCATGTGTACAGTATATATGGTGGCATTATTCATGTGTACAGTATATATGGTGGCATTATTCATGTGTACAGTATATATGGCGGCATTATTCATGTGTACAGTATATATGGTGGCATTATTCATGTGTACAGTATATATGGTGCCATTATTCATGTGTACAGTATATATGGCGGCATTATTCATGTGTACAGTATATATGATGGCATTATTCATGTGTACAGTATATATGGCAGCATTATTCATTTGTACAGTATATATGGCGGCATTATTCATGTGTACAGTATATATGGTGGCATTATTCATGTGTACAGTATATATGGTGGCATTATTCATGTGTACAGTATATATGGTGGCATTATTCATGTGTACAGTATATATGGCGGCATTATTCATGTGTACAGTATATATGGCGGCATTATTCATGTGTACAGTATATATGATGGCATTATTCATG
The DNA here is from genome assembly GCF_050947455.1 of Rhinoderma darwinii. Classification (NCBI taxonomy): domain Eukaryota; kingdom Metazoa; phylum Chordata; class Amphibia; order Anura; family Rhinodermatidae; genus Rhinoderma; species Rhinoderma darwinii. The sequence goes on along the minus strand of NC_134690.1, from coordinate 7,856,799 downwards.
TGTACAGTATATATGATGGCATTATTCATGTGTACAGTATATATGGCGGAATTATTCATATGTACAGTATATATGGCAGCATTATTCATGTGTACAGTATATATGGCAGCATTATTCATGTGTACAGTATATATGGTGGCATTATTCATGTGTACAGTATATATGATGGCATTATTCATGTGTACAGTATATATGGCGGAATTATTCATATGTACAGTATATATGGCAGCATTATTCATGTGTACAGTATATATGGCAGCATTATTCATGTGTACAGTATATATGGTGGCATTATTCATGTGTACAGTATATATGATGGCATTATTCATGTGTACAGTATATATGGTGGCATTATTCATGTGTACAGTATATATGGTGCCATTATTCATGTGTACAGTATATATGGCGGCATTATTCATGTGTACAGTATATATGGCGGCATTATTCATGTGTACAGTATATATGATGGCATTATTCATGTGTACAGTATATATGATGGCATTATTCATGTGTACAGTATATATGATGGCATTATTCATGTGTACAGTATATATGGTGCCATTATTCATGTGTACAGTATATATGGCGCCATTATTCATGTGTACAGTATATATGGTGCCATTATTCATGTGTACAGTATATATGGTGGCATTATTCATGTGTACAGTATATATGGTGGCATTATTCATGTGTACAGTATATATGGTGGCATTATTCATGTGTACAGTATATATGGCAGCATTATTCATGTGTACAGTATATATGGCAGCATTATTCATGTGTACAGTATATATGGTGCCATTATTCATGTGTACAGTATATATGGCAGCATTATTCATGTGTACAGTATATATGGTGGCATTATTCATGTGTACAGTATATATGGCGGCATTATTCATGTGTACAGTATATATGGCGGCATTATTCATGTGTACAGTATATGGCGGCATTATTCATGTGTACAGTATATGGCGCCATTATTCATGTGTACAGTATATATGGCGGCATTATTCATGTCTACAGTATATATGGCGGCATTATTCATGTGTACAGTATATATGGCGGCATTATTCATGTGTACAGTATATATGGCGGCATTATTCATGTGTACAGTATATATGGTGGCATTATTCATGTGTACAGTATATATGGCGGCATTATTCATGTGTACAGTATATATGGTGGCATTATTCATGTGTACAGTATATATGGCGGCATTATTCATGTGTACAGTATATATGGTGCCATTATTCATGTGTACAGTATATATGGCAGCATTATTCATGTGTACAGTATATATGGTGGCATTATTCATGTGTACAGTATATATGGCGGCATTATTCATGTGTACAGTATATATGGTGGCATTATTCATGTGTACAGTATATATGGCGGCATTATTCATGTGTACAGTATATATGGTGGCATTATTCATGTGTACAGTATATATGGTGGCATTATTCATGTGTACAGTATATATGATGGCATTATTCATGTGTACAGTATATGGCGCCATTATTCATGTGTACAGTATATATGGCGCCATTATTCATGTGTACAGTATATATGGCGGCATTATTCATGTGTACAGTATATATGGCGGCATTATTCATGTGTACAGTATATATGGCGGCATTATTCATGTGTACAGTATATATGGCTGCATTATTCATGTGTACAGTATATATGGTGGCATTATTCATGTGTACAGTATATATGGTGGCATTATTCATGTGTACAGTATATATGGTGGCATTATTCATGTGTACAGTATATATGGTGGCATTATTCTTGTGTACAGTATATAGTGGTGGCATTATTCATGTGTACAATATATATGGTGGCATTATTCATGTGTACAGTATATAGTGGTGGCATTATTCATGTGTACAGTATATATGGCGGCATTAGTCATGTGTACAGTATATATGGCGGCATTATTCATCTGTACAGTATATATGGCGGCATTATTCATCTGTACAGTATATATGGCGGCATTATTCATCTGTACAGTATATATGGCGGCATTATTCATCTGTACAGTATACACTACCGTTCAAAAGTTTAGGGTCACTTAGAAATGTCCTTATTTTTGCAAGAAAAGCACAGTTTTTTTTAATGAAGATAACATTAAATTAATCAGAAATACACTCTATACATTGTTAATGTGCTAAATGACTATTCTAGCTGCAAACGTCTGGTTTTTAATGCAATATCTACATAGGTGTATAGAGGCCCATTTCCAGCAACCGTCACTCCAGTGTTCTAATGGTACATTGTGTTTGCTAACTGCGTTAGAAGGCTAATGGATGATTAGAAAACACTTAAGAACCCTTGTGCAATTATGTTAGCACCGCTGTAAACAGTTTTGCTGTTTAGAGGAGCTATAAAACTGACCTTCCTTTGAGCTAGTTGAGAATCTGGAGCATTACATTTGTGGGTTCGATTAAACTCTCAAAATGGCTAGCAAAAGAGAGCTTTTATGTGAAACTCGACAGTCTATTCTTGTTCTTAGAAATGAAGGCTATTCCATGCGAGAAATTGCCAAGAAACTGAAGATTTCCTACAACTGTGTGTATTACTCCCTTCAGAGGACAGCACAAACAGTCTCTAACCAGAGTAGAAAGAGAAGTGGGAGGCCCCGCTGCACAACTGAGCAACAAGACAAGTACATTAGAGTCTCTAGTTTGAGAAATAGACACCTCACAGGTCCTCAACTGGCAGCTTCATTAAATAGTACCCGCAAAACGCCAGTGTCAACGTCTACAGTGAAGAGGCGAATCCGGGATGCTGGCCTTCAGGGCAGAGTGGCAAAGAAAAAGCCATATCTGAGACTGGCTAATAAAAGGAAAAGATTAATATGGGCAAAAGCACACAGACATTGGACAGAGGAAGATTGGAAAAAAGTGTTATGGACAGACGAATCGAATTTGAGGTGTTTGGATCACACAGAAGAACATTTGTGAGACGCAGAACAACTGAAAAGATGCTGGAAGAGTGCCTGACGCCATCTGTCAAGCATGGTGGAGGTAATGTGATGGTCTGGGGTTGCTTTGGTGCTAGTAAAGTAGGAGATTTGTACAAGGTAAAAGGGATTTTGAATAAGGAAGGCTATCACTCCATTTTGCAACGCCATGCCATACCCTGTGGACAGCGCTTGATTGGAGCCAATTTCATCCTACAACAGGACAATGACCCAAAGCACACCTCCAAATTATGCAAGAACTATTTAGGGAAGAAGCAGGCAGCTGGTATTCTATCTGTAATGGAGTGGCCAGTGCAGTCACCAGATCTCAACCCCATAGAGCTGTTGTGGGCGCAGCTTGACCGTATGGTACGCAAGAAGTGCCCATCAAGCCAATCCAACTTGTGGGAGGGGCTTCTGGAAGCATGGGGGGAAATTTCTCCCGATTACCTCAGCAAATTAATAGCTAGAATGCCAAAGGTCTGCAATGCTGTAATTGCTGCAAATGGAGCATTCTTTGACGAAAGCAACGTTTGAAGGAGAAAATTATTATTTGAAATAAAAATCATTATTTCCAACCTTGTCAATGTCTTGACTATATTTTCTAGTCATTTTGCAACTCATTTGATAAATATAAGTTTGAGTTTTCATGGAAAACACAAAATTGTCTGGGTGACCCCAAACTTTTGAACGGTAGTGTATATGGCGGCATTATTCATTTGTACAGTATATATGGCGGCATTATTCATTTGTACAGTATATATGGCGGCATTATTCATGTGTACAGTATATATGGTGGCATTATTCATGTGTACAGTATATATGGTGGCATTATTCATGTGTACAGTATGGTGGTATTATTCATGTGTACAGTATATAGTGGTGGCATTATTTCTGTGTACAGTATATATGGCGGCATTATTCATGTGTACAGTATATATGATGGCATTATTCTTGTGTACAGTATATATGGCGGCATTATTCATGTGTACAGTATATATGGCGGCATTATTCATGTGTACAGTATATATGGCAGCATTATTCATGTGTACAGTATATATGGTGCCATTATTCATGTGTACAGTATATATGGCAGCATTATTCATGTGTACAGTATATATGGTGGCATTATTCATGTGTACAGTATATATGGCGGCATTATTCATGTGTACAGTATATATGGCGGCATTATTCATGTGTACAGTATATGGCGGCATTATTCATGTGTACAGTATATGGCGCCATTATTCATGTGTACAGTATATATGGCGCCATTATTCATGTGTACAGTATATATATGGCGCCATTATTCATGTGTACAGTATATATGGCGGCATTATTCATGTGTACAGTATATATGGCGGCATTATTCATGTGTACAGTATATATGGCGGCATTATTCATGTGTACAGTATATATGGTGCCATTATTCATGTGTACAGTATATATGGTGGCATTATTCATGTGTACAGTATATATGGCGGCATTATTCATGTGTACAGTATATATGGCGGCATTATTCATGTGTACAGTATATATGGCGGCATTATTCATGTGTACAGTATATATGGCGGCATTATTCATGTGTACAGTATATATGGCGGCATTATTCATCTGTACAGTATATATGGCGGCATTATTCATCTGTACAGTATATATGGCGGCATTATTCATCTGTACAGTATATATGGCGGCATTATTCATGTGTACAGTATATATGGCAGCATTATTCATGTGTACAGTAAATATGGCGGCATTATTCATGTGTACAGTATATATGGCGGCATTATTCATGTGTACAGTATATATGGTGGCATTATTCATGTGTACAGTATATATGATGGCATTATTCATGTGTACAGTATATATGGCGGCATTATTCATGTGTACAGTATATATGGCGGCATTATTCATGTGTACAGTATATATGGCGGCATTATTCATGTGTACAGTATATATGGTGGCATTATTCATGTGTACAGTATATATGGCGGCATTATTCATGTGTACAGTATATATGGCAGCATTATTCATGTGTACAGTATATATGGCGGCATTATTCATGTGTACAGTATATGGCGGCATTATTCGTGTGTACAGTATATGGCGCCATTATTCGTGTGTACAGTATATATGGCGCCATTATTCATGTGTACAGTATATATATGGCGCCATTATTCATGTGTACAGTATATATGGCGGCATTATTCATGTGTACAGTATATATGGCGGCATTATTCATGTGTACAGTATATATATGGTGGCATTATTCATGTGTACAGTATATATGGCGGCATTATTCATGTGTACAGTATATATGGCGGCATTATTCATGTGTACAGTATATATGGCGGCATTATTCATGTGTACAGTATATATGGCGCCATTATTCATGTGTACAGTATATATGGCGCCATTATTCATGTGTACAGTATATATATGGCGCCATTATTCATGTGTACAGTATATATGGCGGCATTATTCATGTGTACAGTATATATGGCGCCATTATTCATGTGTACAGTATATATATGGTGGCATTATTCATGTGTACAGTATATATGGCGGCATTATTCATGTGTACAGTATATATGGCGGCATTATTCATGTGTACAGTATATATGGCGGCATTATTCATGTGTACAGTATATATGGCGGCATTATTCATGTGTACAGTATATATGGCGGCATTATTCATCTGTACAGTATATATGGCGGCATTATTCATCTGTACAGTATATATGGCGGCATTATTCATCTGTACAGTATATATGGCGGCATTATTCATGTGTACAGTATATATGGCGGCATTATTCATGTGTACAGTAAATATGGCGGCATTATTCATGTGTACAGTATATATGGCGGCATTATTCATGTGTACAGTATATATGGTGGCATTATTCATGTGTACAGTATATATGATGGCATTATTCATGTGTACAGTATATATGGCGGCATTATTCATGTGTACAGTATATATGGCGGCATTATTCATGTGTACAGTATATATGGCGGAATTATTCATGTGTACAGTATATATGGTGGCATTATTCATGTGTACAGTATATATGGCGGCATTATTCATGTGTACAGTATATATGGCAGCATTATTCATGTGTACAGTATATATGGCGGCATTATTCATGTGTACAGTATATGGCGGCATTATTCGTGTGTACAGTATATGGCGCCATTATTCATGTGTACAGTATATATGGCGCCATTATTCATGTCTACAGTATATATATGGCACCATTATTCATGTGTACAGTATATATGGCGGCATTATTCATGTGTACAGTATATATGGCGGCATTATTCATGTGTACAGTATATATGGCGGCATTATTCATGTGTACAGTATATATGGTGCCATTATTCATGTGTACAGTATATATGGTGGCATTATTCATGTGTACAGTATATATGGCGGCATTATTCATGTGTACAGTATATATGGCGGCATTATTCATGTGTACAGTATATATGGCGGCATTATTCATGTGTACAGTATATATGGCGGCATTATTCATCTGTACAGTATATATGGCGGCATTATTCATCTGTACAGTATATATGGCGGCATTATTCATGTGTACAGTATATATGATAGCATTATTCATGTGTACAGTAAATATGGCGGCATTATTCATGTGTACAGTATATATGGTGGCATTATTCATGTGTACATTATATATGGTGGCATTATTCATGTGTACAGTATATATGATGGCATTATTCATGTGTACAGTATATATGGCGGCATTATTCATGTGTACAGTATATATGGCGGCATTATTCATGTGTACAGTATATATGGCGGCATTATTCATGTGTACAGTATATATGGCGGCATTATTCATGTGTACAGTATATATGGCAGCATTATTCATGTGTACAGTATATATGGTGCCATTATTCATGTGTACAGTATATATGACAGCATTATTCATGTGTACAGTATATATGGTGGCATTATTCATGTGTACAGTATATATGGCGGCATTATTCATGTGTACAGTATATATGGCGGCATTATTCATGTGTACAGTATATATGGCGGCATTATTCATGTGTACAGTATATATGGCGGCATTATTCATGTGTACAGTATATATGGCGGCATTATTCATGTGTACAGTATATATGGCGGCATTATTCATGTGTACAGTATATATGGCAGCATTATTCATGTGTACAGTATATATGGTGGCATTATTCATGTGTACAGTATATATGGCGGCATTATTCATGTGTACAGTATATATGGTGGCATTATTCATGTGTACAGTATATATGGCGGCATTATTCATGTGTACAGTATATATGGTGCCATTATTCATGTGTACAGTATATATGGCGGCATTATTCATGTGTACAGTATATATGGTGGTATTATTCATGTGTACAGTATATATGGCGGCATTATTCATGTGTACAGTATATATGGTGGCATTATTCATGTGTACAGTATATATGGCGGCATTATTCATGTGTACAGTATATATGGTGGCATTATTCATGTGTACAGTATATATGGTGGCATTATTCATGTGTACAGTATATATGATGGCATTATTCATGTGTACAGTATATGGCGCCATTATTCATGTGTACAGTATATATGGCGCCATTATTCATGTGTACAGTATATATGGCGGCATTATTCATGTGTACAGTATATATGGCGGCATTATTCATGTGTACAGTATATATGTCGGCATTATTCATGTGTACACTATATATGGTGGCATTATTCATGTGTACAGTATATATGGCGGTATTATTCATGTGTACAGTATATATGGTGCCATTATTCATGTGTACAGTATATATGGTGGCATTATTCATGTGTACAGTATATATGGCGGCATTATTCATGTGTACAGTATATATGGCGGCATTATTCATGTGTACAGTATATATGGCGCCATTATTCATGTGTACAGTATAAATGGTGGCGTTATTCATGTGTACAGTATATATGGCGGCATTATTCATGTGTACAGTATATATGGCGGCATTATTCATGTGTACAGTATATATGGCGGCATTATTCATGTGTATAGTATATATGGTGGCATTATTCATGTGTACAGTATATAGTGGTGGCATTATTCATGTGTACAATATATATGGTGGCATTATTCAATTATTCATGTGTACAGTATATAGTGGTGGCATTATTCATGTGTACAGTATATATGGTGGCATTAGTCATGTGTACAGTATATATGGCGGCATTATTCATCTGTACAGTATATATGGCGGCATTATTCATCTGTACAGTATATATGGCGGCATTATTCATCTGTACAGTATATATGGCGGCATTATTCATCTGTACAGTATACACTACCGTTCAAAAGTTTAGGGTCACTTAGAAATGTCCTTATTTTTGCAAGAAAAGCACAGTTTTTTTTAATGAAGATAACATTAAATTAATCAGAAATACACTATACATTGTTAATGTGCTAAATGACTATTCTAGCTGCAAACGTCTGGTTTTTAATGCAATATCTACATAGGTGTATAGAGGCCCATTTCCAGCAACCGTCACTCCAGTGTTCTAATGGTACATTGTGTTTGCTAACTGTGTTAGAAGGCTAATGGATGATTAGAAAACACTTAAGAACCCTTGTGCAATTATGTTAGCACCGCTGTAAACAGTTTTGCTGTTTAGAGGAGCTATAAAACTGACCTTCCTTTGAGCTAGTTGAGAATCTGGAGCATTACATTTGTGGGTTCGATTAAACTCTCAAAATGGCTAGCAAAAGAGAGCTTTCATGTGAAACTCGACTGTCTATTCTTGTTCTTAGAAATGAAGGCTATTCCATGCGAGAAATTGCCAAGAAACTGAAGATTTCCTACAACTGTGTGTATTACTCCCTTCAGAGGACAGCACAAACAGTCTCTAACCAGAGTAGAAAGAGAAGTGGGAGGCCCCGCTGCACAACTGAGCAACAAGACAAGTACATTAGAGTCTCTAGTTTGAGAAATAGACACCTCACAGGTCCTCAACTGGCAGCTTCATTAAATAGTACCCGCAAAACGCCAGTGTCAACGTCTACAGTGAAGAGGCGAATCCGGGATGCTGGCCTTCAGGGCAGAGTGGCAAAGAAAAAGCCATATCTGAGACTGGCTAATAAAAGGAAAAGATTAATATGGGCAAAAGCACACAGACATTGGACAGAGGAAGATTGGAAAAAAGTGTTATGGACAGACGAATCGAATTTGAGGTGTTTGGATCACACAGAAGAACATTTGTGAGACGCAGAACAACTGAAAAGATGCTGGAAGAGTGCCTGACGCCATCTGTCAAGCATGGTGGAGGTAATGTGATGGTCTGGGGTTGCTTTGGTGCTAGTAAAGTAGGAGATTTGTACAAGGTAAAAGGGATTTTGAATAAGGAAGGCTATCACTCCATTTTGCAACGCCATGCCATACCCTGTGGACAGCGCTTGATTGGAGCCAATTTCATCCTACAACAGGACAATGACCAGAAGCACACCTCCAAATTATGCAAGAACTATTTAGGGAAGAAGCAGGCAGCTGGTATTCTATCTGTAATGGAGTGGCCAGTGCAGTCACCAGATCTCAACCCCATAGAGCTGTTGTGGGCGCAGCTTGACCGTATGGTACGCAAGAAGTGCCCATCAAGCCAATCCAACTTGTGGGAGGGGCTTCTGGAAGCATGGGGGGAAATTTCTCCCGATTACCTCAGCAAATTAATAGCTAGAATGCCAAAGGTCTGCAATGCTGTAATTGCTGCAAATGGAGCATTCTTTGACGAAAGCAACGTTTGAAGGAGAAAATTATTATTTGAAATAAAAATCATTATTTCCAACCTTGTCAATGTCTTGACTATATTTTCTAGTCATTTTGCAACTCATTTGATAAATATAAGTTTGAGTTTTCATGGAAAACACAAAATTGTCTGGGTGACCCCAAACTTTTGAACGGTAGTGTATATGGCGGCATTATTCATTTGTACAGTATATATGGCGGCATTATTCATTTGTACAGTATATATGGCGGCATTATTCATGTGTACAGTATATATGGTGGCATTATTCATGTGTACAGTATATATGGTGGCATTATTCATGTGTACAGTATGGTGGTATTATTCATGTGTACAGTATATAGTGGTGGCATTATTTCTGTGTACAGTATATATGGCGGCATTATTCATGTGTACAGTATATATGATGGCATTATTCTTGTGTACAGTATATATGGCGGCATTATTCATGTGTACAGTATATATGGCGGCATTATTCATGTGTACAGTATATATGGCAGCATTATTCATGTGTACAGTATATATGGTGCCATTATTCATGTGTACAGTATATATGGCAGCATTATTCATGTGTACAGTATATATGGTGGCATTATTCATGTGTACAGTATATATGGCGGCATTATTCATGTGTACAGTATATATGGCGGCATTATTCATGTGTACAGTATATGGCGGCATTATTCATGTGTACAGTATATGGCGCCATTATTCATGTGTACAGTATATATGGCGCCATTATTCATGTGTACAGTATATATATGGCGCCATTATTCATGTGTACAGTATATATGGCGGCATTATTCATGTGTACAGTATATATGGCGGCATTATTCATGTGTACAGTATATATGGCGGCATTATTCATGTGTACAGTATATATGGTGCCATTATTCATGTGTACAGTATATATGGTGGCATTATTCATGTGTACAGTATATATGGCGGCATTATTCATGTGTACAGTATATATGGCGGCATTATTCATGTGTACAGTATATATGGCGGCATTATTCATGTGTACAGTATATATGGCAGCATTATTCATGTGTACAGTATATATGGTGCCATTATTCATGTGTACAGTATATATGGCAGCATTATTCATGTGTACAGTATATATGGTGGCATTATTCATGTGTACAGTATATATGGCGGCATTATTCATGTGTACAGTATATATGGCGGCATTATTCATGTGTACAGTATATGGCGGCATTATTCATGTGTACAGTATATGGCGCCATTATTCATGTGTACAGTATATATGGCGCCATTATTCATGTGTACAGTATATATATGGCGCCATTATTCATGTGTACAGTATATATGGCGGCATTATTCATGTGTACAGTATATATGGCGGCATTATTCATGTGTACAGTATATATGGCGGCATTATTCATGTGTACAGTATATATGGTGCCATTATTCATGTGTACAGTATATATGGTGGCATTATTCATGTGTACAGTATATATGGTGGCATTATTCATGTGTACAGTATATAGTGGTGGCATTATTTCTGTGTACAGTATATATGATGGCATTATTCTTGTGTACAGTATATATGGCGGCATTATTCATGTGTACAGTATATATGGCGGCATTATTCATGTGTACAGTATATATGGCAGCATTATTCATGTGTACAGTATATATGGTGCCATTATTCATGTGTACAGTATATATGGCAGCATTATTCATGTGTACAGTATATATGGTGGCATTATTCATGTGTACAGTATATATGGCGGCATTATTCATGTGTACAGTATATATGGCGGCATTATTCATGTGTACAGTATATGGCGGCATTATTCATGTGTACAGTATATGGCGCCATTATTCATGTGTACAGTATATATGGCGCCATTATTCATGTGTACAGTATATATATGGCGCCATTATTCATGTGTACAGTATATATGGCGGCATTATTCATGTGTACAGTATATATGGCGGCATTATTCATGTGTACAGTATATATGGCGGCATTATTCATGTGTACAGTATATATGGTGCCATTATTCATGTGTACAGTATATATGGTGGCATTATTCATGTGTACAGTATATATGGCGGCATTATTCATGTGTACAGTATATATGGCGGCATTATTCATGTGTACAGTATATATGGCGGCATTATTCATGTGTACAGTATATATGGCGGCATTATTCATGTGTACAGTATATATGGCGGCATTATTCATCTGTACAGTATATATGGCGGCATTATTCATCTGTACAGTATATATGGCGGCATTATTCATCTGTACAGTATATATGGCGGCATTATTCATGTGTACAGTATATATGGCAGCATTATTCATGTGTACAGTAAATATGGCGGCATTATTCATGTGTACAGTAAATATGGCGGCATTATTCATGTGTACAGTATATATGGCGGCATTATTCATGTGTACAGTATATATGGTGGCATTATTCATGTGTACAGTATATATGGCGGCATTATTCATGTGTACAGTATATATGGCGGCATTATTCATGTGTACAGTATATATGGCGGCATTATTCATGTGTACAGTATATATGGCGGCATTATTCATGTGTACAGTATATATGGCGGCATTATTCATCTGTACAGTATATATGGCGGCATTATTCATCTGTACAGTATATATGGCGGCATTATTCATGTGTACAGTATATATGGCAGCATTATTCATGTGTACAGTAAATATGGCGGCATTATTCATGTGTACAGTATATATGGCGGCATTATTCATGTGTACAGTATATATGGTGGCATTATTCATGTGTACAGTATATATGATGGCATTATTCATGTGTACAGTATATATGGCGGCATTATTCATGTGTACAGTATATATGGCGGCATTATTCATGTGTACAGTATATATGGCGGCATTATTCATGTGTACAGTATATATGGTGGCATTATTCATGTGTACAGTATATATGGTGGCATTATTCATGTGTACAGTATATATGGCGGCATTATTCATGTGTACAGTATATATGGCAGCATTATTCATGTGTACAGTATATATGGCGGCATTATTCATGTGTACAGTATATGGCGGCATTATTCATGTGTACAGTATATGGCGCCATTATTCATGTGTACAGTATATATGGCGCCATTATTCATGTGTACAGTATATATATGGCGCCATTATTCATGTGTACAGTATATATGGCGGCATTATTCATGTGTACAGTATATATGGCGGCATTATTCATGTGTACAGTATATATGGCGCCATTATTCATGTGTACAGTATATATGGTGCCATTATTCATGTGTACAGTATATATGGTGGCATTATTCATGTGTACAGTATATATGGCGGCATTATTCATGTGTACAGTATATATGGCGGCATTATTCATGTGTACAGTATATATGGCGGCATTATTCATGTGTACAGTATATATGGCGGCATTATTCATCTGTACAGTATATATGGCGGAATTATTCAACTGTACAGTATATATGGCGGCATTATTCATGTGTACAGTATATATGGCAGCATTATTCATGTGTACAGTAAATATGGCGGCATTATTCATGTGTACAGTATATATGGCGGCATTATTCATGTGTACAGTATATATGGCGGCATTATTCATGTGTACAGTATATATGGCGGCATTATTCATGTGTACAGTATATATGGCGGCATTATTCATGTGTACAGTATATATGGCGGCATTATTCATGTGTACAGTATATATGGTGCCATTATTCATGTGTACAGTATATATGACAGCATTATTCATGTGTACAGTATATATGGTGGCATTATTCATGTGTACAGTATATATGGCGGCATTATTCATGTGTACAGTATATATGGCGGCATTATTCATGTGTACAGTATATATGGCGGCATTATTCATGTGTACAGTATATATGGCGGCATTATTCATGTGTACAGTATATATGGCGGCATTATTCATGTGTACAGTATATATGGCAGCATTATTCATGTGTACAGTATATATGGCGGCATTATTCATGTGTACAGTATATATGGCAGCATTATTCATGTGTACAGTATATATGGCGGCATTATTCATGTGTACAGTATATATGGCGGCATTATTCATGTGTACAGTATATATGGTGCCATTATTCATGTGTACAGTATATATGGCGGCATTATTCATGTGTACAGTATATATGGCGGCATTATTCATGTGTACAGTATATATGGCGGCATTATTCATGTGTACAGTATATATGGTGGCATTATTCATGTGTACAGTATATATGGCGCCATTATTCATGTGTACAGTATATATGGTGGCATTATTCATGTGTACAGTATATATGGTGGCATTATTCATGTGTACAGTATATATGATGGCATTATTCATGTGTACAGTATATGGCGCCATTATTCATGTGTACAGTATATATGGCGCCATTATTCATGTGTACAGTATATATGGCGGCATTATTCATGTGTACAGTATATATGGCGGCATTATTCATGTGTACAGTATATATGTCGGCATTATTCATGTGTACACTATATATGGCGGCATTATTCATGTGTACAGTATATATGGCGGTATTATTCATGTGTACAGTATATATGGTGGCATTATTCATGTGTACAGTATATATGGTGGCATTATTCATGTGTACAGTATATATGGCGGCATTATTCATGTGTACAGTATATATGGCGGCATTATTCATGTGTACAGTATATATGGTGGCATTATTCATGTGTACAGTATATATGGTGGCATTATTCATGTGTACAGTATATATGGTGGCATTATTCATGTGTACAGTATATATGGTGGCATTATTCTTGTGTACAGTATATAGTGGTGGCGTTATTCATGTGTACAGTATATAGTGGTGGCGTTATTCATGTGTACAGTATATAGTGGTAGCGTTATTCATGTGTACAGTATAAATGGTGGCGTTATTCATGTGTACAGTATATATGGCGGCATTATTCATGTGTACAGTATATATGGCGGCATTATTCATGTGTACAGTATATATGGCGGCATTATTCATGTGTACAGTATATATGGTGGCATTATTCATGTGTACAGTATATAGTGGTGGCATTATTCATGTGTACAATATATATGGTGGCATTATTCATGTGTACAGTATATAGTGGCGGCATTATTCATGTGTACAGTATATATGGCGGCATTAGTCATGTGTACAGTATATATGGCGGCATTATTCATCTGTACAGTATATATGGCGGCATTATTCATCTGTACAGTATATATGGCGGCATTATTCATCTGTACAGTATATATGGCTGCATTATTCATCTGTACAGTATACACTACCGTTCAAAAGTTTAGGGTCACTTAGAAATGTCCTTATTTTTGCAAGAAAAGCACAGTTTTTTTTAATGAAGATAACATTAAATTAATCAGAAATACACTCTATACATTGTTAATGTGCTAAATGACTATTCTAGCTGCAAACGTCTGGTTTTTAATGCAATATCTACATAGGTGTATAGAGGCCCATTTCCAGCAACCGTCACTCCAGTGTTCTAATGGTACATTGTGTTTGCTAACTGTGTTAGAAGGCTAATGGATGATTAGAAAACACTTAAGAACCCTTGTGCAATTATGTTAGCACCGCTGTAAACAGTTTTGCTGTTTAGAGGAGCTATAAAACTGACCTTCCTTTGAGCTAGTTGAGAATCTGGAGCATTACATTTGTGGGTTCGATTAAACTCTCAAAATGGCTAGCAAAAGAGAGCTTTCATGTGAAACTCGACAGTCTATTCTTGTTCTTAGAAATGAAGGCTATTCCATGCGAGAAATTGCCAAGAAACTGAAGATTTCCTACAACTGTGTGTATTACTCCCTTCAGAGGACAGCACAAACAGTCTCTAACCAGAGTAGAAAGAGAAGTGGGAGGCCCCGCTGCACAACTGAGCAACAAGACAAGTACATTAGAGTCTCTAGTTTGAGAAATAGACACCTCACAGGTCCTCAACTGGCAGCTTCATTAAATAGTACCCGCAAAACGCCAGTGTCAACGTCTACAGTGAAGAGGCGAATCCGGGATGCTGGCCTTCAGGGCAGAGTGGCAAAGAAAAAGCCATATCTGAGACTGGCTAATAAAAGGAAAAGATTAATATGGGCAAAAGCACACAGACATTGGACAGAGGAAGATTGGAAAAAAGTGTTATGGACAGACTAATCGAATTTGAGGTGTTTGGATCACACAGAAGAACATTTGTGAGACGCAGAACAACTGAAAAGATGCTGGAAGAGTGCCTGACGCCATCTGTCAAGCATGGTGGAGGTAATGTGATGGTCTGGGGTTGCTTTGGTGCTGGTAAAGTAGGAGATTTGTACAAGGTAAAAGGGATTTTGAATAAGGAAGGCTATCACTCCATTTTGCAACGCCATGCCATACCCTGTGGACAGCGCTTGATTGGAGCCAATTTCATCCTACAACAGGACAATGACCCAAAGCACACCTCCAAATTATGCAAGAACTATTTAGGGAAGAAGCAGGCAGCTGGTATTCTATCTGTAATGGAGTGGCCAGCGCAGTCACCAGATCTCAACCCCATAGAGCTGTTGTGGGCGCAGCTTGACCGTATGGTACGCAAGAAGTGCCCATCAAGCCAATCCAACTTGTGGGAGGGGCTTCTGGAAGCATGGGGGGAAATTTCTCCCGATTACCTCAGCAAATTAATAGCTAGAATGCCAAAGGTCTGCAATGCTGTAATTGCTGCAAATGGAGCATTCTTTGACGAAAGCAACGTTTGAAGGAGAAAATTATTATTTGAAATAAAAATCATTATTTCCAACCTTGTCAATGTCTTGACTATATTTTCTAGTCATTTTGCAACTCATTTGATAAATATAAGTTTGAGTTTTCATGGAAAACACAAAATTGTCTGGGTGACCCCAAACTTTTGAACGGTAGTGTATATGGCGGCATTATTCATTTGTACAGTATATATGGCGGCATTATTCATTTGTACAGTATATATGGCGGCATTATTCATGTGTACAGTATATATGGTGGCATTATTCATGTGTACAGTATATATGGTGGCATTATTCATGTGTACAGTATGGTGGTATTATTCATGTGTACAGTATATAGTGGTGGCATTATTTCTGTGTACAGTATATATGGCGGCATTATTCATGTGTACAGTATATATGATGGCATTATTCTTGTGTACAGTATATATGGCGGCATTATTCATGTGTACAGTATATATGGCGGCATTATTCATGTGTACAGTATATATGGCAGCATTATTCATGTGTACAGTATATATGGTGCCATTATTCATGTGTACAGTATATATGGCAGCATTATTCATGTGTACAGTATATATGGTGGCATTATTCATGTGTACAGTATATATGGCGGCATTATTCATGTGTACAGTATATATGGCGGCATTATTCATGTGTACAGTATATGGCGGCATTATTCATGTGTACAGTATATGGCGCCATTATTCATGTGTACAGTATATATGGCGCCATTATTCATGTGTACAGTATATATATGGCGCCATTATTCATGTGTACAGTATATATGGCGGCATTATTCATGTGTACAGTATATATGGCGGCATTATTCATGTGTACAGTATATATGGCGGCATTATTCATGTGTACAGTATATATGGTGCCATTATTCATGTGTACAGTATATATGGTGGCATTATTCATGTGTACAGTATATATGGCGGCATTATTCATGTGTACAGTATATATGGCGGCATTATTCATGTGTACAGTATATATGGCGGCATTATTCATCTGTACAGTATATATGGCGGCATTATTCATCTGTACAGTATATATGGCGGCATTATTCATGTGTACAGTATATGGCGGCATTATTCATGTGTACAGTATATATGGCGGCATTATTCATGTGTACAGTATATGGCGGCATTATTCATGTGTACAGTAAATATGGCGGCATTATTCATGTGTACAGTATATATGGTGGCATTATTCATGTGTACAGTATATATGGTGGCATTATTCATGTGTACAGTATATATGATGGCATTATTCATGTGTACAGTATATATGGCGGCATTATTCATGTGTACAGTATATATGGCGGCATTATTCATGTGTACAGTATATATGGCGGCATTATTCATGTGTACAGTATATATGGTGGCATTATTCATGTGTACAGTATATATGGCGGCATTATTCATGTGTACAGTATATATGGTGCCATTATTCATGTGTACAGTATATATGGCAGCATTATTCATGTGTACAGTATATATGGTGGCATTATTCATGTGTACAGTATATATGGCGGCATTATTCATGTGTACAGTATATATGGCGGCATTATTCATGTGTACAGTATATATGGCGGCATTATTCATGTGTACAGTATATATGGTGGCATTATTCATGTGTACAGTATATATGATGGCATTATTCATGTGTACAGTATATGGCGCCATTATTCATGTGTACAGTATATATGGCGCCATTATTCATGTGTACAGTATATATGGTGGCATTATTCATGTGTACAGTATATATGGCGGCATTATTCATGTGTACAGTATATATGGCGGCATTATTCATGTGTACAGTATATATGGTGGCATTATTCATGTGTACAGTATATATGGTGGCATTATTCATGTGTACAGTATATATGGTGGCATTATTCATGTGTACAGTATATATGGTGGCATTATTCTTGTGTACAGTATATAGTGGTGGCGTTATTCATGTGTACAGTATATAGTGGTGGCGTTATTCATGTGTACAGTATATAGTGGTAGCGTTATTCATGTGTACAGTATAAATGGTGGCGTTATTCATGTGTACAGTATATATGGCGGCATTATTCAGGTGTACAGTATATATGGCGGCATTATTCATGTGTACAGTATATATGGCGGCATTATTCATGTGTATAGTATATATGGTGGCATTATTCATGTGTACAGTATATAGTGGTGGCATTATTCATGTGTACAATATATATGGTGGCATTATTCATGTGTACAGTATATAGTGGTGGCATTATTCATGTGTACAGTATATATGGCGGCATTAGTCATGTGTACAGTATATATGGCGGCATTATTCATCTGTACAGTATATATGGCGGCATTATTCATCTGTACAGTATATATGGCGGCATTATTCATCTGTACAGTATATATGGCGGCATTATTCATCTGTACAGTATACACTACCGTTCAAAAGTTTAGGGTCACTTAGAAATGTCCTTATTTTTGCAAGAAAAGCACAGTTTTTTTTAATGAAGATAACATTAAATTAATCAGAAATACACTCTATACATTGTTAATGTGCTAAATGACTATTCTAGCTGCAAACGTCTGGTTTTTAATGCAATATCTACATAGGTGTATAGAGGCCCATTTCCAGCAACCGTCACTCCAGTGTTCTAATGGTACATTGTGTTTGCTAACTGTGTTAGAAGGCTAATGGATGATTAGAAAACACTTAAGAACCCTTGTGCAATTATGTTAGCACCGCTGTAAACAGTTTTGCTGTTTAGAGGAGCTATAAAACTGACCTTCCTTTGAGCTAGTTGAGAATCTGGAGCATTACATTTGTGGGTTCGATTAAACTCTCAAAATGGCTAGCAAAAGAGCTTTCATGTGAAACTCGACAGTCTATTCTTGTTCTTAGAAATGAAGGCTATTCCATGCGAGAAATTGCCAAGAAACTGAAGATTTCCTACAACTGTGTGTATTACTCCCTTCAGAGGACAGCACAAACAGTCTCTAACCAGAGTAGAAAGAGAAGTGGGAGGCCCCGCTGCACAACTGAGCAACAAGACAAGTACATTAGAGTCTCTAGTTTGAGAAATAGACACCTCACAGGTCCTCAACTGGCAGCTTCATTAAATAGTACCCGCAAAACGCCAGTGTCAACGTCTACAGTGAAGAGGCGAATCCGGGATGCTGGCCTTCAGGGCAGAGTGGCAAAGAAAAAGCCATATCTGAGACTGGCTAATAAAAGGAAAAGATTAATATGGGCAAAAGCACACAGACATTGGACAGAGGAAGATTGGAAAAAAGTGTTATGGACAGACGAATCGAATTTGAGGTGTTTGGATCACACAGAAGAACATTTGTGAGACGCAGAACAACTGAAAAGATGCTGGAAGAGTGCCTGACGCCATCTGTCAAGCATGGTGGAGGTAATGTGATGGTCTGGGGTTGCTTTGGTGCTGGTAAAGTAGGAGATTTGTACAAGGTAAAAGGGATTTTGAATAAGGAAGGCTATCACTCCATTTTGCAACGCCATGCCATACCCTGTGGACAGCGCTTGATTGGAGCCAATTTCATCCTACAACAGGACAATGACCCAAAGCACACCTCCAAATTATGCAAGAACTATTTAGGGAAGAAGCAGGCAGCTGGTATTCTATCTGTAATGGAGTGGCCAGCGCAGTCACCAGATCTCAACCCCATAGAGCTGTTGTGGGCGCAGCTTGACCGTATGGTACGCAAGAAGTGCCCATCAAGCCAATCCAACTTGTGGGAGGGGCTTCTGGAAGCATGGGGGGAAATTTCTCCCGATTACCTCAGCAAATTAATAGCTAGAATGCCAAAGGTCTGCAATGCTGTAATTGCTGCAAATGGAGCATTCTTTGACGAAAGCAACGTTTGAAGGAGAAAATTATTATTTGAAATAAAAATCATTATTTCCAACCTTGTCAATGTCTTGACTATATTTTCTAGTCATTTTGCAACTCATTTGATAAATATAAGTTTGAGTTTTCATGGAAAACACAAAATTGTCTGGGTGACCCCAAACTTTTGAACGGTAGTGTATATGGCGGGATTATTCATTTGTACAGTATATATGGCGGCATTATTCATGTGTACAGTATATATGGTGGCATTATTCATGTGTACAGTATATATGGTGGCATTATTCATGTGTACAGTATATATGGTGGTATTATTCATGTGTACAGTATATAGTGGTGGCATTATTTCTGTGTACAGTATATATGGCGGCATTATTCATGTGTACAGTATATATGATGGCATTATTCATGTGTACAGTATATATGGCAGCATTATTCATGTGTACAGTATATATGGCAGCATTATTCATGTGTACAGTATATATGGTGCCATTATTCATGTGTACAGTATATATGGCAGCATTATTCATGTGTACAGTATATATGGTGGCATTATTCATGTGTACAGTATATATGGCGGCATTATTCATGTGTACAGTATATATGGTGGCATTATTCATGTGTACAGTATATATGATGGCATTATTCATGTGTACAGTATATATGGCGGCATTATTCATGTGTACAGTATATATGGCGGCATTATTCATGTGTACAGTATATATGGCAGCATTATTCATGTGTACAGTATATATGGTGGCATTATTCATGTGTACAGTATATATGGCGGCATTATTCATGTGTACAGTATATATGGCGGCATTATTCATGTGTACAGTATATATGGCGGCATTATTCATGCGTACAGTATATATGGCGGCATTATTCATGTGTACAGTATATATGGCGGCATTCATGTGTACAGTATATATGGCGGCATTATTCATGTGTACAGTATATATGGCGGCATTATTCATGTGTACAGTATATATGGTGGCATTATTCATGTGTACAGTATATATGGCAGCATTATTTATGTGTACAGTATATATGGTGGCATTATTCATGTGTACAGTATATATGGCGGCATTATTCATGTGTACAGTATATATGGTGCCATTATTCATGTGTACAGTATATATGGTGCCATTATTCATGTGTACAGTATATATGGTGGCATTATTCATGTGTACAGTATATATGGCGGCATTATTCATGTGTACAGTATATATGGCGGCATTATTCATGTGTACAGTATATATGGCGGCATTATTCATGTGTACAGTATATATGGTGGCATTCATGTGTACAGTATATATGGTGGCATTATTCATGTGTACAGTATATATGATGGCATTATTCATGTGTACAGTATATATGGCGGCATTATTCATGTGTACAGTATATATGGTGGCATTATTCATGTGTACAGTATATATGGCGGCATTATTCATGTGTACAGTATATATGGTGGCATTATTCATGTGTACAGTATATATGGTGGCATTATTCATGTGTACAGTATATATGATGGCATTATTCATGTGTACAGTATATGGCGCCATTATTCATGTGTACAGTATATATGGCGCCATTATTTATGTGTACAGTATATATATGGCGCCATTATTCATGTGTACAGTATATATGGCGGCATTATTCATGTGTACAGTATATATGGCGGCATTATTCATGTGTACACTATATATGGTGGCATTATTCATGTGTACAGTATATATGGCGGTATTATTCATGTGTACAGTATATATGGCGGCATTATTCATCTGTACAGTATATATGGCGGCATTATTCATCTGTACAGTATATATGGCGGCATTATTCATGTGTACAGTATATATGGCGGCATTATTCATGTGTACAGTAAATATGGCGGCATTATTCATGTGTACAGTATATATGGTGGCATTATTCATGTGTACAGTATATATGGTGGCATTATTCATGTGTACAGTATATATGATGGCATTATTCATGTGTACAGTATATATGGCGGCATTATTCATGTGTACAGTATATATGGCGGCATTATTCATGTGTACAGTATATATGGCGGCATTATTCATGTGTACAGTATATATGGCGGCATTATTCATGTGTACAGTATATATGGCGGCATTATTCATGTGTACAGTATATATGGCGGCATTATTCATGCGTACAGTATATATGGCGGCATTATTCATGTGTACAGTATATATGGCGGCATTATTCATGTGTACAGTATATGTGGCGGCATTATTCATGTGTACAGTATATATGGCGGCATTATTCATGTGTACAGTATATATGGTGGCATTATTCATGTGTACAGTATATATGGCGGCATTATTCATGTGTACAGTATATATGGTGGCATTATTCATGTGTACAGTATATATGGCGGCATTATTCATGTGTACAGTATATATGGTGCCATTATTCATGTGTACAGTATATATGGTGCCATTATTCATGTGTACAGTATATATGGTGGCATTATTCATGTGTACAGTATATATGGCGGCATTATTCATGTGTACAGTATATATGGCGGCATTATTCATGTGTACAGTATATATGGTGGCATTATTCATGTGTACAGTATATATGGTGGCATTATTCATGTGTACAGTATATATGATGGCATTATTCATGTGTACAGTATATATGGCGGCATTATTCATGTGTACAGTATATATGGCGGCATTATTCATGTGTACAGTATATATGGCGGCATTATTCATGTGTACAGTATATATGGTGGCATTATTCATGTGTACAGTATATATGGTGGCATTATTCATGTGTACAGTATATATGATGGCATTATTCATGTGTACAGTATATGGCGCCATTATTCATGTGTACAGTATATATGGCGCCATTATTTATGTGTACAGTATATATATGGCGGCATTATTCATGTGTACAGTATATATGGCGGCATTATTCATGTGTACAGTATATATGGCGGCATTATTCATGTGTACACTATATATGGTGGCATTATTCATGTGTACAGTATATATGGCGCTATTATTCATGTGTACAGTATATATGGTGCCATTATTCATGTGTACAGTATATATGGTGGCATTATTCATGTGTACAGTATATATGGCGGCATTATTCATGTGTACAGTATATATGGCGGCATTATTCATGTGTACAGTATATATGGCGGCATTATTCATGTGTACAGTATATATGGTGGTATTATTCTTGTGTACAGTATATAGTGGTGGCGTTATTCATGTGTACAGTATATAGTGGTGGCGTTATTCATGTGTACAGTATATAGTGGTAGCGTTATTCATGTGTACAGTATAAATGGTGGCGTTATTCATGTGTACAGTATATATGGTGGCATTATTCATGTGTACAGTATATAGTGGTGGCATTATTCATGTGTACAGTATATATGGCGGCATTAGTCATGTGTACAGTATATATGGCGGCATTATTCATCTGTACAGTATATATGGCGGCATTATTTATCTGTACAGTATATATGGCGGCATTATTCATCTGTACAGTATATATGGCGGCATTATTCATCTGTACAGTATACACTACCGTTCAAAAGTTTAGGGTCACTTAGAAATGTCCTTATTTTTGCAAGAAAAGCACAGTTTTTTTTAATGAAGATAACATTAAATTAATCAGAAATACACTCTATACATTGTTAATGTGCTAAATGACTATTCTAGCTGCAAACGTCTGGTTTTTAATGCAATATCTACATAGGTGTATAGAGGCCCATTTCCAGCAACCGTCACTCCAGTGTTCTAATGGTACATTGTGTTTGCTAACTGTGTTAGAAGGCTAATGGATGATTAGAAAACACTTAAGAACCCTTGTGCAATTATGTTAGCACCGCTGTAAACAGTTTTGCTGTTTAGAGGAGCTATAAAACTGACCTTCCTTTGAGCTAGTTGAGAATCTGGAGCATTAC
Source organism: Rhinoderma darwinii (assembly GCF_050947455.1). Classification (NCBI taxonomy): domain Eukaryota; kingdom Metazoa; phylum Chordata; class Amphibia; order Anura; family Rhinodermatidae; genus Rhinoderma; species Rhinoderma darwinii. The sequence continues at coordinate 7,832,424 of NC_134690.1, read as the reverse complement.
ATTTGTGGGTTCGATTAAACTCTCAAAATGGCTAGCAAAAGAGAGCTTTCATGTGAAACTCGACAGTCTATTCTTGTTCTTAGAAATGAAGGCTATTCCATGCGAGAAATTGCCAAGAAACTGAAGATTTCCTACAACTGTGTGTATTACTCCCTTCAGAGGACAGCACAAACAGTCTCTAACCAGAGTAGAAAGAGAAGTGGGAGGCCCCGCTGCACAACTGAGCAACAAGACAAGTACATTAGAGTCTCTAGTTTGAGAAATAGACACCTCACAGGTCCTCAACTGGCAGCTTCATTAAATAGTACCCGCAAAACGCCAGTGTCAACGTCTACAGTGAAGAGGCGAATCCGGGATGCTGGCCTTCAGGGCAGAGTGGCAAAGAAAAAGCCATATCTGAGACTGGCTAATAAAAGGAAAAGATTAATATGGGCAAAAGCACACAGACATTGGACAGAGGAAGATTGGAAAAAAGTGTTATGGACAGACGAATCGAATTTGAGGTGTTTGGATCACACAGAAGAACATTTGTGAGACGCAGAACAACTGAAAAGATGCTGGAAGAGTGCCTGACGCCATCTGTCAAGCATGGTGGAGGTAATGTGATGGTCTGGGGTTGCTTTGGTGCTGGTAAAGTAGGAGATTTGTACAAGGTAAAAGGGATTTTGAATAAGGAAGGCTATCACTCCATTTTGCAACGCCATGCCATACCCTGTGGACAGCGCTTGATTGGAGCCAATTTCATCCTACAACAGGACAATGACCCAAAGCACACCTCCAAATTATGCAAGAACTATTTAGGGAAGAAGCAGGCAGCTGGTATTCTATCTGTAATGGAGTGGCCAGCGCAGTCACCAGATCTCAACCCCATAGAGCTGTTGTGGGCGCAGCTTGACCGTATGGTACGCAAGAAGTGCCCATCAAGCCAATCCAACTTGTGGGAGGGGCTTCTGGAAGCATGGGGGGAAATTTCTCCCGATTACCTCAGCAAATTAATAGCTAGAATGCCAAAGGTCTGCAATGCTGTAATTGCTGCAAATGGAGCATTCTTTGACGAAAGCAACGTTTGAAGGAGAAAATTATTATTTGAAATAAAAATCATTATTTCCAACCTTGTCAATGTCTTGACTATAATTTCTAGTCATTTTGCAACTCATTTGATAAATATAAGTTTGAGTTTTCATGGAAAACACAAAATTGTCTGGGTGACCCCAAACTTTTGAACGGTAGTGTATATGGCGGCATTATTCATTTGTACAGTATATATGGCGGCATTATTCATGTGTACAGTATATATGGTGGCATTATTCATGTGTACAGTATATATAGTGGCATTATTCATGTGTACAGTATATATGTCAGCATTATTCATGTGTACAGTATATATGGCAGCATTATTCATGTGTCAGTATATATGGCGGCATTATTCATGTGTACAGTATATATGGCGGCATTATTCATGTGTACAGTATATATGGCGGAATTATTCATATGTACAGTATATATGGCAGCATTATTCATGTGTACAGTATATATGGCAGCATTATTCATGTGTACAGTATATATGGCGGCATTAATTCATGTGTACAGTATATATGGTGGCATTATTCATGTGTACAGCATATATGTCGGCATTATTCATGTGTACAGTTTATAGTGGTGGCATTATTCATGTGTACAGTATATAGTGGTGGCATTATTCATGTGTACAGTATATTTGGTGCCATTATTCATGTGTACAGTACATAGTGGTGGCATTATTCATGTGTACAGTATATATGGCGGCATTATTCATGTGTACAGTATATAGTGGTGGCATTATTCATGTGTACAGTATATATGGTGGCATTATTCATGTGTACAGTATATATGGCGGTATTATTCATGTGTACAGTATATATGGTGGCATTATTCATGTGTACATTATATATGGTGGCATTATTCATGTGTACAGTATATATGGTGGCATTATTCATGTGTACAGTATATATGGCGGCATTATTCTTGTGTACAGTATATAGTGGTGGCATTATTCATGTGTACAGTATATAGTGGTGGCGTTATTCATGTGTACAGTATATAGTGGTGGCGTTATTCATGTGTACAGTATATATGGTGGCGTTATTCATGTGTACAGTATATATGGCGGCATTATTCATGTGTACAGTATATATGGCGGCATTATTCATGTGTACAGTATATATGGCAGCATTATTCATGTGTACAGTATATATGGTGGCATTATTCATGTGTACAGTATATAGTGGTGGCATTATTCATGTGTACAATATATATGGTGGCATTATTCATGTGTACAGTATATAGTGGTGGCGTTATTCATGTGTACAGTATATATGGTGGCGTTATTCATGTGTACAGTATATATGGCGGCATTATTCATGTGTACAGTATATATGGCGGCATTATTCATGTGTACAGCATATAGTGGTGGCGTTATTCATGTGTACAGTATATATGGTGGCGTTATTCATGTGTTCAGTATATATGGTGCCGTTATTCATGTGTACAGTATATATGGTGGCATTATTCATGTGTACAGTATATATGGTGGCATTATTCATGTGTACAGTATATATGGCGGCATTATTCATGTGTACAGTATATATGGTGGCATTATTCATGTGTACAGTATATATGGTGGCATTATTCATGTGTACAGTATATATGGTGGCATTATTCATGTGTACAGTATATATGGTGGCATTATTCATGTGTACAGTATATATGGTGGCATTATTCTTGTGTACAGTATATAGTGGTGGCGTTATTCATGTGTACAGTATATAGTGTTGGCGTTATTCATGTGTACAGTATATAGTGGTAGCGTTATTCATGTGTACAGTATAAATGGTGGCGTTATTCATGTGTACAGTATATATGGCGGCATTATTCATGTGTACAGTATATATGGCGGCATTATTCATGTGTACAGTATATATGGTGGCATTATTCATGTGTACAGTATATATGGTGGCATTATTCATGTGTACAGTATATATGGCGGCATTATTCATGTGTACAGTATATATGGTGGCATTATTCATGTGTACAGTATATATGGTGGCATTATTCATGTGTACAGTATATATGGTGGCATTATTCATGTGTACAGTATATATGGTGGCATTATTCATGTGTACAGTATATATGGTGGCATTATTCTTGTGTACAGTATATAGTGGTGGCGTTATTAATGTGTACAGTATATAGTGGTGGCGTTATTCATGTGTACAGTATATAGTGGTAGCGTTATTCATGTGTACAGTATAAATGGTGGCGTTATTCATGTGTACAGTATATATGGCGGCATTATTCATGTGTACAGTATATATGGCGGCATTATTCATGTGTACAGTATATATGGCGGCATTATTCATGTGTATAGTATATATGGTGGCATTATTCATGTGTACAGTATATAGTGGTGGCATTATTCATGTGTACAATATATATGGTGGCATTATTCATGTGTACAGTATATAGTGGTGGCATTATTCATGTGTACAGTATATATGGCGGCATTAGTCATGTGTACAGTATATATGGCGGCATTATTCATCTGTACAGTATATATGGCGGCATTATTCATCTGTACAGTATATATGGCGGCATTATTCATCTGTACAGTATATATGGCGCCATTATTCATCTGTACAGTATATATGGCGGCATTATTCATCTGTACAGTATACACTACCATTCAAAAGTTTAGGGTCACTTAGAAATGTCCTTATTTTTGCAAGAAAAGCACAGTTTTTTTTAATGAAGATAACATTAAATTAATCAGAAATACACTCTATACATTGTTAATGTGCTAAATGACTATTCTAGCTGCAAACGTCTGGTTTTTAATGCAATATCTACATAGGTGTATAGAGGCCCATTTCCAGCAACCGTCACTCCAGTGTTCTAATGGTACATTGTGTTTGCTAACTGTGTTAGAAGGCTAATGGATGATTAGAAAACACTTAAGAACCCTTGTGCAATTATGTTAGCACCGCTGTAAACAGTTTTGCTGTTTAGAAGAGCTATAAAACTGACCTTCCTTTGAGCTAGTTGAGAATCTGGAGCATTACATTTGTGGGTTCGTTTAAACTCTCAAAATGGCTAGCAAAAGAGAGCATTCATGTGAAACTCGACAGTCTATTCTTGTTCTTAGAAATGAAGGCTATTCCATGCGAGAAATTGCCAAGAAACTGAAGATTTCCTACAACTGTGTGTATTACTCCCTTCAGAGGACAGCACAAACAGTCTCTAACCAGAGTAGAAAGAGAAGTGGGAGGCCCCGCTGCACAACTGAGCAACAAGACAAGTACATTAGAGTCTCTAGTTTGAGAAATAGACACCTCACAGGTCCTCAACTGGCAGCTTCATTAAATAGTACCCGCAAAACGCCAGTGTCAACGTCTACAGTGAAGAGGCGAATCCGGGATGCTGGCCTTCAGGGCAGAGTGGCAAAGAAAAAGCCATATCTGAGACTGGCTAATAAAAGGAAAAGATTAATATGGGCAAAAGCACACAGACATTGGACAGAGGAAGATTGGAAAAAAGTGTTATGGACAGACGAATCGAATTTGAGGTGTTTGGATCACACAGAAGAACATTTGTGAGACGCAGAACAACTGAAAAGATGCTGGAAGAGTGCTTGACGCCATCTGTCAAGCATGGTGGAGGTAATGTGATGGTCTGGGGTTGCTTTGGTGCTGGTAAAGTGGGAGATTTGTACAAGGTAAAAGGGATTTTGAATAAGGAAGGCTATCACTCCATTTTGCAACGCCATGCCATACCCTGTGGACAGCGCTTGATTGGAGCCAATTTCATCCTACAACAGGACAATGACCCAAAGCACACCTCCAAATTATGCAAGAACTATTTAGGGAAGAAGCAGGCAGCTGGTATTCTATCTGTAATGGAGTGGCCAGCGCAGTCACCAGATCTCAACCCCATAGAGCTGTTGTGGGCGCAGCTTGACCGTATGGTACGCAAGAAGTGCCCATCAAGCCAATCCAACTTGTGGGAGGGGCTTCTGGAAGCATGGGGGGAAATTTCTCCCGATTACCTCAGCAAATTAATAGCTAGAATGCCAAAGGTCTGCAATGCTGTAATTGCTGCAAATGGAGCATTCTTTGACGAAAGCAACGTTTTAAGGAGAAAATTATTATTTGAAATAAAAATCATTATTTCCAACCTTGTCAATGTCTTGACTATATTTTCTAGTCATTTTGCAACTCATTTGATAAATATAAGTGTGAGTTTTCATGGAAAACACAAAATTGTCTGGGTGACCCCAAACTTTTGAACGGTAGTGTATATGGCGGCATTATTCATTTGTACAGTATATATGGCGGCATTATTCATGTGTACAGTATATATGGTGGCATTATTCATGTGTACAGTATATATAGTGGCATTATTCATGTGTACAGTATATATGTCAGCATTATTCATGTGTACAGTATATATGGCGGCATTATTCATGTGTACAGTATATATGGCGGCATTATTCATGTGTACAGTATATATGGTAGCATTATTCATGTGTACAGTATATATGGCGGCATTATTCATGTGTACAGTATATATGGCGGAATTATTCATATGTACAGTATATATGGCAGCATTATTCATGTGTACAGTATATATGGCAGCATTATTCATGTGTACAGTATATATGGCAGCATTATTCATGTGTACAGTATATATGGTGCCATTATTCATGTGTACAGTACATATGGCAGCATTATTCATGTGTACAGTATATATGGTGGCATTTTTCATGTGTACAGTATATATGGCGGCATTATTCATGTGTCCAGTATATATGGCGGCATTATTAGTGTGTACAGTATATATGGTGCCATTATTCATGTGTACAATATATATGGTGGCATTATTCATGTGTACAGTATATATGGCGGCATTATTCATTTGTACAGTATATATGGCGACATTAATTCATGTGTACAGTATATATGGTGGCATTATTCATGTGTAAAGTATATATGGTGGCATTATTCTTGTGTACAGTATATATGGTGGCATTATTCATGTGTACAGTATATATGGTGGCATTATTCATGTGTACAGTATATATGGCGGCATTATTCATGTGTACAGTATATATGGTGGCATTATTCATGTGTACAGTATATATGTCGGCATTATTCATGTGTACAGTTTATAGTGGTGGCATTATTCATGTGTACAGTATATAGTGGTGGCATTATTCATGTGTACAGTATATTTGGTGCCATTATTCATGTGTACAGTACATAGTGGTGGCATTATTCATGTGTACAGTATATATGGCGGCATTATTTATGTGTACAGTATATAGTGGTGGCATTATTCATGTGTACAGTATATATGGTGGCATTATTCATGTGTACAGTATATATGGCGGTATTATTAATGTGTACAGTATATATGGTGGCATTATTCATGTGTACAATATATATGGTGGCATTATTCATGTGTACAGTATATAGTGGTGGCATTATTCATGTGTACAGTATATATGGCGGCATTATTCATGTGTACAGTATATAGTGGCAGCATTATTCATGTGTACAGTATATATGGCGGCATTGTTCTTGTGTACAGTATATATGGCGGCATTGTTCATGTGTACAGTATATATGGCAGCATTATTCATGTGTACAGTATATATGGCGGCATTATTCATGTGTACAGTATATATGGCAGCATTATTCATGTGTACAGTATATATGGCGGCATTATTCATGTGTACAGTATATATGGCGGCATTCATGTGTACAGTATATATGGCGGCATTCATGTGTACAGTATATATGGTGGCATTATTCATGTGTACAGTATATATGGCGGCATTATTCATGTGTACAGTATATAGTGGCGGCATTATTCATGTGTACAATATATATTGTGGCATTATTCATGTGTTCAGTATATAGTGGTGGCATTATTCATGTGTACAGTATATATGGCGGCATTATTCATGTGTACAGTATATATGGCGGCATTATTTATGTGTACAGTATATATGGCGGCATTATTCATGTGTACAGTATATATGGCGGCATTATTCATGTGTACAGTATATATGGCGGCATTATTCATGTGTACAGTATATATGGCGGCATTATTCATCTGTACAGTATATATGGCGGCATTATTCATTTGTACAGTATATATGGTGGCATTATTCATGTGTACAGTATATATGGCGGCATTATTCATGTGTACAGTATATATGGTTCCATTATTCATTTGTACAGTACATATGGCAGCATTATTCATGTGTACAATATATATGGCGGCATTATTCATGTGTACAGTATATATGGTGGCATTATTCATGTGTACAGTATATATGGTGGCATTATTCATGTGTACAGTATATATGGCGGCATTGTTCATGTGTACAGTATATATGGCGGCATTATTCATGTGTACAGTATATATGGCGGCATTATTCATGTGTACAGTATATATGGTGCCATTATTCATGTGTACAGTACATAGTGGTGGCATTATTCATGTGTACAGTATATATGGCGGCATTATTCATGTGTACAGTATATAGTGGTGGCATTATTCATGTGTACAGTATATAGTGGTGGCATTATTCATGTGTACAGTATATATGGCGGCATTATTCATGTGTACAGTACATTGTGGTGGCATTATTTATGTGTACAGTATATATGGCGGCATTATTCATGTGTACAGTATATATGGTGGCATTATTCATGTGTACAGTACATATGGCAGCATTATTCATGTGTACAGTATATATGGTGGCATTATTCATGTGTACAGTATATAGTGGTGGCATTTTTCATGTGTACAGTATATAGTGGTGGCATTATTCATGTGTACAGTATATATGGCGGCATTATTCATGTGTACAGTACATAGTGATGGCATTATTCATGTGTACAGTATATATGGTGGCATTATTCATGTGTACAGTATATATGGCGGCATTATTCATGTGTACAGTATATATGGTGGCATTATTCATGTCTAAAGTATATATGGCGGCATTTTTCATGTGCACAGTATATATGGTGCCATTATTCATGTGTACAGTACATAGTGGTGGCATTATTCATGTGTACAGTATATATGGCGGCATTATTCATGTGTAAAGTATATAGTGGTGGCATTATTCATGTGTACAGTATATATGGCGGCATTATTCATGTGTACAGTACATAGTGGTGACATTATTCATGTGTACAGTATATATGGCGGCATTATTTATGTGTACAGTATATATGGTGCCATTATTCATGTGTACAGTATATATGGCGGCATTATTCATGTGTACAGTATATATGGTGCCATTATTCATGTGTACAGTATATATGGTGGCATTATTCATGTGTACAGTATATATGGTGCCATTATTCATGTGTACAGTATATATGGCAGCATTATTCATGTGTACAGTATATATGGCGGCGTTATTCATGTGTACAGTATATATGGTGGCATTATTCATGTGTACAGTATATATGGCGGCATTATTCATGTGTACAGTATATATGGTGCCATTATTCATGTGTACAGTATATATGGCGGCATTATTCATGTGTACAGTATATATGGTGCCATTATTCATGTGTACAGTATATATGGCGGCATTATTCATGTGTACAGTATATATGGCGGCGTTCATGTGTACAGTATATATGGTGGCGTTATTCATGTGTACAGTATATATGGTGGCATTATTCATGTGTACAGTATATGGTGGCAGCATTATTCATGTGTACAGTATATATGGTGGCATTATTCATGTGTACAGTATATATGGCGGCATTATTCATGTGTACAGTATATATGGCGGCATTATTCATGTGTACAGTATATATGGCGGCATTATTCATGCGTACAGTATATATGGCGGCATTATTCATGTGTACAGTATATATGGCGGCATTCATGTGTACAGTATATATGGCGGCATTATTCATGTGTACAGTATATATGGCGGCATTATTCATGTGTACAGTATATATGGTGGCATTATTCATGTGTACAGTATATATGGCAGCATTATTTATGTGTACAGTATATATGGTGGCATTATTCATGTGTACAGTATATATGGCGGCATTATTCATGTGTACAGTATATATGGTGCCATTATTCATGTGTACAGTATATATGGTGCCATTATTCATGTGTACAGTATATATGGTGGCATTATTCATGTGTACAGTATATATGGCGGCATTATTCATGTGTACAGTATATATGGCGGCATTATTCATGTGTACAGTATATATGGCGGCATTATTCATGTGTACAGTATATATGGTGGCATTATTCATGTGTACAGTATATATGGTGGCATTATTCATGTGTACAGTATATATGATGGCATTATTCATGTGTACAGTATATATGGCGGCATTATTCATGTGTACAGTATATATGGTGGCATTATTCATGTGTACAGTATATATGGCGGCATTATTCATGTGTACAGTATATATGGTGGCATTATTCATGTGTACAGTATATATGGTGGCATTATTCATGTGTACAGTATATATGATGGCATTATTCATGTGTACAGTATATGGCGCCATTATTCATGTGTACAGTATATATGGCGCCATTATTTATGTGTACAGTATATATATGGCGCCATTATTCATGTGTACAGTATATATGGCGGCATTATTCATGTGTACAGTATATATGGCGGCATTATTCATGTGTACACTATATATGGTGGCATTATTCATGTGTACAGTATATATGGCGGTATTATTCATGTGTACAGTATATATGGCGGCATTATTCATCTGTACAGTATATATGGCGGCATTATTCATCTGTACAGTATATATGGCGGCATTATTCATGTGTACAGTATATATGGCGGCATTATTCATGTGTACAGTAAATATGGCGGCATTATTCATGTGTACAGTATATATGGTGGCATTATTCATGTGTACAGTATATATGGTGGCATTATTCATGTGTACAGTATATATGATGGCATTATTCATGTGTACAGTATATATGGCGGCATTATTCATGTGTACAGTATATATGGCGGCATTATTCATGTGTACAGTATATATGGCGGCATTATTCATGTGTACAGTATATATGGCGGCATTATTCATGTGTACAGTATATATGGCGGCATTATTCATGTGTACAGTATATATGGCGGCATTATTCATGCGTACAGTATATATGGCGGCATTATTCATGTGTACAGTATATATGGCGGCATTATTCATGTGTACAGTATATATGGCGGCATTATTCATGTGTACAGTATATATGGCGGCATTATTCATGTGTACAGTATATATGGTGGCATTATTCATGTGTACAGTATATATGGCGGCATTATTCATGTGTACAGTATATATGGTGGCATTATTCATGTGTACAGTATATATGGCGGCATTATTCATGTGTACAGTATATATGGTGCCATTATTCATGTGTACAGTATATATGGTGCCATTATTCATGTGTACAGTATATATGGTGGCATTATTCATGTGTACAGTATATATGGCGGCATTATTCATGTGTACAGTATATATGGCGGCATTATTCATGTGTACAGTATATATGGCGGCATTATTCATGTGTACAGTATATATGGTGGCATTATTCATGTGTACAGTATATATGGTGGCATTATTCATGTGTACAGTATATATGATGGCATTATTCATGTGTACAGTATATATGGCGGCATTATTCATGTGTACAGTATATATGGTGGCATTATTCATGTGTACAGTATATATGGCGGCATTATTCATGTGTACAGTATATATGGTGGCATTATTCATGTGTACAGTATATATGGTGGCATTATTCATGTGTACAGTATATATGATGGCATTATTCATGTGTACAGTATATGGCGCCATTATTCATGTGTACAGTATATATGGCGCCATTATTTATGTGTACAGTATATATATGGCGGCATTATTCATGTGTACAGTATATATGGCGGCATTATTCATGTGTACAGTATATATGGCGGCATTATTCATGTGTACACTATATATGGTGGCATTATTCATGTGTACAGTATATATGGCGCTATTATTCATGTGTACAGTATATATGGTGCCATTATTCATGTGTACAGTATATATGGTGGCATTATTCATGTGTACAGTATATATGGCGGCATTATTCATGTGTACAGTATATATGGCGGCATTATTCATGTGTACAGTATATATGGCGGCATTATTCATGTGTACAGTATATATGGTGCTATTATTCTTGTGTACAGTATATAGTGGTGGCGTTATTCATGTGTACAGTATATAGTGGTGGCGTTATTCATGTGTACAGTATATAGTGGTAGCGTTATTCATGTGTACAGTATAAATGGTGGCGTTATTCATGTGTACAGTATATATGGTGGCATTATTCATGTGTACAGTATATAGTGGTGGCATTATTCATGTGTACAGTATATATGGCGGCATTAGTCATGTGTACAGTATATATGGCGGCATTATTCATCTGTACAGTATATATGGCGGCATTATTTATCTGTACAGTATATATGGCGGCATTATTCATCTGTACAGTATATATGGCGGCATTATTCATCTGTACAGTATACACTACCGTTCAAAAGTTTAGGGTCACTTAGAAATGTCCTTATTTTTGCAAGAAAAGCACAGTTTTTTTTAATGAAGATAACATTAAATTAATCAGAAATACACTCTATACATTGTTAATTTGCTAAATGACTATTCTAGCTGCAAACGTCTGGTTTTTAATGCAATATCTACATAGGTGTATAGAGGCCCATTTCCAGCAACCGTCACTCCAGTGTTCTAATGGTACATTGTGTTTGCTAACTGTGTTAGAAGGCTAATGGATGATTAGAAAACACTTAAGAACCCTTGTGCAATTATGTTAGCACCGCTGTAAACAGTTTTGCTGTTTAGAGGAGCTATAAAACTGACCTTCCTTTGAGCTAGTTGAGAATCTGGAGCATTACATTTGTGGGTTCGATTAAACTCTCAAAATGGCTAGCAAAAGAGAGCTTTCATGTGAAACTCGACAGTCTATTCTTGTTCTTAGAAATGAAGGCTATTCCATGCGAGAAATTGCCAAGAAACTGAAGATTTCCTACAACTGTGTGTATTACTCCCTTCAGAGGACAGCACAAACAGTCTCTAACCAGAGTAGAAAGAGAAGTGGGAGGCCCCGCTGCACAACTGAGCAACAAGACAAGTACATTAGAGTCTCTAGTTTGAGAAATAGACACCTCACAGGTCCTCAACTGGCAGCTTCATTAAATAGTACCCGCAAAACGCCAGTGTCAACGTCTACAGTGAAGAGGCGAATCCGGGATGCTGGCCTTCAGGGCAGAGTGGCAAAGAAAAAGCCATATCTGAGACTGGCTAATAAAAGGAAAAGATTAATATGGGCAAAAGCACACAGACATTGGACAGAGGAAGATTGGAAAAAAGTGTTATGGACAGACGAATCGAATTTGAGGTGTTTGGATCACACAGAAGAACATTTGTGAGACGCAGAACAACTGAAAAGATGCTGGAAGAGTGCCTGACGCCATCTGTCAAGCATGGTGGAGGTAATGTGATGGTCTGGGGTTGCTTTGGTGCTGGTAAAGTAGGAGATTTGTACAAGGTAAAAGGGATTTTGAATAAGGAAGGCTATCACTCCATTTTGCAACGCCATGCCATACCCTGTGGACAGCGCTTGATTGGAGCCAATTTCATCCTACAACAGGACAATGACCCAAAGCACACCTCCAAATTATGCAAGAACTATTTAGGGAAGAAGCAGGCAGCTGGTATTCTATCTGTAATGGAGTGGCCAGCGCAGTCACCAGATCTCAACCCCATAGAGCTGTTGTGGGCGCAGCTTGACCGTATGGTACGCAAGAAGTGCCCATCAAGCCAATCCAACTTGTGGGAGGGGCTTCTGGAAGCATGGGGGGAAATTTCTCCCGATTACCTCAGCAAATTAATAGCTAGAATGCCAAAGGTCTGCAATGCTGTAATTGCTGCAAATGGAGCATTCTTTGACGAAAGCAACGTTTGAAGGAGAAAATTATTATTTGAAATAAAAATCATTATTTCCAACCTTGTCAATGTCTTGACTATAATTTCTAGTCATTTTGCAACTCATTTGATAAATATAAGTTTGAGTTTTCATGGAAAACACAAAATTGTCTGGGTGACCCCAAACTTTTGAACGGTAGTGTATATGGCGGCATTATTCATTTGTACAGTATATATGGCGGCATTATTCATGTGTACAGTATATATGGTGGCATTATTCATGTGTACAGTATATATAGTGGCATTATTCATGTGTACAGTATATATGTCAGCATTATTCATGTGTACAGTATATATGGCAGCATTATTCATGTGTCAGTATATATGGCGGCATTATTCATGTGTACAGTATATATGGCGGCATTATTCAGGTGTACAGTATATATGGCGGAATTATTCATATGTACAGTATATATGGCAGCATTATTCATGTGTACAGTATATATGGCAGCATTATTCATGTGTACAGTATATATGGCGGCATTAATTCATGTGTACAGTATATATGGTGGCATTATTCATGTGTACAGCATATATGTCGGCATTATTCATGTGTACAGTTTATAGTGGTGGCATTATTCATGTGTACAGTATATAGTGGTGGCATTATTCATGTGTACAGTATATTTGGTGCCATTATTCATGTGTACAGTACATAGTGGTGGCATTATTCATGTGTACAGTATATATGGCGGCATTATTCATGTGTACAGTATATAGTGGTGGCATTATTCATGTGTACAGTATATATGGTGGCATTATTCATGTGTACAGTATATATGGCGGTATTATTCATGTGTACAGTATATATGGTGGCATTATTCATGTGTACATTATATATGGTGGCATTATTCATGTGTACAGTATATATGGTGGCATTATTCATGTGTACAGTATATATGGCGGCATTATTCTTGTGTACAGTATATAGTGGTGGCATTATTCATGTGTACAGTATATAGTGGTGGCGTTATTCATGTGTACAGTATATAGTGGTGGCGTTATTCATGTGTACAGTATATATGGTGGCGTTATTCATGTGTACAGTATATATGGCGGCATTATTCATGTGTACAGTATATATGGCGGCATTATTCATGTGTACAGTATATATGGCAGCATTATTCATGTGTACAGTATATATGGTGGCATTATTCATGTGTACAGTATATAGTGGTGGCATTATTCATGTGTACAATATATATGGTGGCATTATTCATGTGTACAGTATATAGTGGTGGCGTTATTCATGTGTACAGTATATATGGTGGCGTTATTCATGTGTACAGTATATATGGCGGCATTATTCATGTGTACAGTATATATGGCGGCATTATTCATGTGTACAGCATATAGTGGTGGCGTTATTCATGTGTACAGTATATATGGTGGCGTTATTCATGTGTTCAGTATATATGGTGCCGTTATTCATGTGTACAGTATATATGGTGGCATTATTCATGTGTACAGTATATATGGTGGCATTATTCATGTGTACAGTATATATGGCGGCATTATTCATGTGTACAGTATATATGGTGGCATTATTCATGTGTACAGTATATATGGTGGCATTATTCATGTGTACAGTATATATGGTGGCATTATTCATGTGTACAGTATATATGGTGGCATTATTCATGTGTACAGTATATATGGTGGCATTATTCTTGTGTACAGTATATAGTGGTGGCGTTATTCATGTGTACAGTATATAGTGTTGGCGTTATTCATGTGTACAGTATATAGTGGTAGCGTTATTCATGTGTACAGTATAAATGGTGGCGTTATTCATGTGTACAGTATATATGGCGGCATTATTCATTTGTACAGTATATATGGCGGCATTATTCATGTGTACAGTATATATGGTGGCATTATTCATGTGTACAGTATATATGGTGGCATTATTCATGTGTACAGTATATATGGCGGCATTATTCATGTGTACAGTATATATGGTGGCATTATTCATGTGTACAGTATATATGGTGGCATTATTCATGTGTACAGTATATATGGTGGCATTATTCATGTGTACAGTATATATGGTGGCATTATTCATGTGTACAGTATATATGGTGGCATTATTCTTGTGTACAGTATATAGTGGTGGCGTTATTAATGTGTACAGTATATAGTGGTGGCGTTATTCATGTGTACAGTATATAGTGGTAGCGTTATTCATGTGTACAGTATAAATGGTGGCGTTATTCATGTGTACAGTATATATGGCGGCATTATTCATGTGTACAGTATATATGGCGGCATTATTCATGTGTACAGTATATATGGCGGCATTATTCATGTGTATAGTATATATGGTGGCATTATTCATGTGTACAGTATATAGTGGTGGCATTATTCATGTGTACAATATATATGGTGGCATTATTCATGTGTACAGTATATAGTGGTGGCATTATTCATGTGTACAGTATATATGGCGGCATTATTCATCTGTACAGTATATATGGCGGCATTATTCATCTGTACAGTATATATGGCGGCATTATTCATCTGTACAGTATATATGGCGCCATTATTCATCTGTACAGTATATATGGCGGCATTATTCATCTGTACAGTATACACTACCATTCAAAAGTTTAGGGTCACTTAGAAATGTCCTTATTTTTGCAAGAAAAGCACAGTTTTTTTTAATGAAGATAACATTAAATTAATCAGAAATACACTCTATACATTGTTAATGTGCTAAATGACTATTCTAGCTGCAAACGTCTGGTTTTTAATGCAATATCTACATAGGTGTATAGAGGCCCATTTCCAGCAACCGTCACTCCAGTGTTCTAATGGTACATTGTGTTTGCTAACTGTGTTAGAAGGCTAATGGATGATTAGAAAACACTTAAGAACCCTTGTGCAATTATGTTAGCACCGCTGTAAACAGTTTTGCTGTTTAGAAGAGCTATAAAACTGACCTTCCTTTGAGCTAGTTGAGAATCTGGAGCATTACATTTGTGGGTTCGTTTAAACTCTCAAAATGGCTAGCAAAAGAGAGCATTCATGTGAAACTCGACAGTCTATTCTTGTTCTTAGAAATGAAGGCTATTCCATGCGAGAAATTGCCAAGAAACTGAAGATTTCCTACAACTGTGTGTATTACTCCCTTCAGAGGACAGCACAAACAGTCTCTAACCAGAGTAGAAAGAGAAGTGGGAGGCCCCGCTGCACAACTGAGCAACAAGACAAGTACATTAGAGTCTCTAGTTTGAGAAATAGACACCTCACAGGTCCTCAACTGGCAGCTTCATTAAATAGTACCCGCAAAACGCCAGTGTCAACGTCTACAGTGAAGAGGCGAATCCGGGATGCTGGCCTTCAGGGCAGAGTGGCAAAGAAAAAGCCATATCTGAGACTGGCTAATAAAAGGAAAAGATTAATATGGGCAAAAGCACACAGACATTGGACAGAGGAAGATTGGAAAAAAGTGTTATGGACAGACGAATCGAATTTGAGGTGTTTGGATCACACAGAAGAACATTTGTGAGACGCAGAACAACTGAAAAGATGCTGGAAGAGTGCTTGACGCCATCTGTCAAGCATGGTGGAGGTAATGTGATGGTCTGGGGTTGCTTTGGTGCTGGTAAAGTGGGAGATTTGTACAAGGTAAAAGGGATTTTGAATAAGGAAGGCTATCACTCCATTTTGCAACGCCATGCCATACCCTGTGGACAGCGCTTGATTGGAGCCAATTTCATCCTACAACAGGACAATGACCCAAAGCACACCTCCAAATTATGCAAGAACTATTTAGGGAAGAAGCAGGCAGCTGGTATTCTATCTGTAATGGAGTGGCCAGCGCAGTCACCAGATCTCAACCCCATAGAGCTGTTGTGGGCGCAGCTTGACCGTATGGTACGCAAGAAGTGCCCATCAAGCCAATCCAACTTGTGGGAGGGGCTTCTGGAAGCATGGGGGGAAATTTCTCCCGATTACCTCAGCAAATTAATAGCTAGAATGCCAAAGGTCTGCAATGCTGTAATTGCTGCAAATGGAGCATTCTTTGACGAAAGCAACGTTTGAAGGAGAAAATTATTATTTGAAATAAAAATCATTATTTCCAACCTTGTCAATGTCTTGACTATATTTTCTAGTCATTTTGCAACTCATTTGATAAATATAAGTGTGAGTTTTCATGGAAAACACAAAATTGTCTGGGTGACCCCAAACTTTTGAACGGTAGTGTATATGGCGGCATTATTCATTTGTACAGTATATATGGCGGCATTATTCATGTGTACAGTATATATGGTGGCATTATTCATGTGTACAGTATATATAGTGGCATTATTCATGTGTACAGTATATATGTCAGCATTATTCATGTGTACAGTATATATGGCGGCATTATTCATGTGTACAGTATATATGGCGGCATTATTCATGTGTACAGTATATATGGTAGCATTATTCATGTGTACAGTATATATGGCGGCATTATTCATGTGTACAGTATATATGGCGGAATTATTCATATGTACAGTATATATGGCAGCATTATTCATGTGTACAGTATATATGGCAGCATTATTCATGTGTACAGTATATATGGCAGCATTATTCATGTGTACAGTATATATGGTGCCATTATTCATGTGTACAGTACATATGGCAGCATTATTCATGTGTACAGTATATATGGTGGCATTTTTCATGTGTACAGTATATATGGCGGCATTATTCATGTGTCCAGTATATATGGCGGCATTATTAGTGTGTACAGTATATATGGTGCCATTATTCATGTGTACAATATATATGGTGGCATTATTCATGTGTACAGTATATATGGCGGCATTATTCATTTGTACAGTATATATGGCGACATTAATTCATGTGTACAGTATATATGGTGGCATTATTCATGTGTAAAGTATATATGGTGGCATTATTCTTGTGTACAGTATATATGGTGGCATTATTCATGTGTACAGTATATATGGTGGCATTATTCATGTGTACAGTATATATGGCGGCATTATTCATGTGTACAGTATATATGGTGGCATTATTCATGTGTACAGTATATATGTCGGCATTATTCATGTGTACAGTTTATAGTGGTGGCATTATTCATGTGTACAGTATATAGTGGTGGCATTATTCATGTGTACAGTATATTTGGTGCCATTATTCATGTGTACAGTACATAGTGGTGGCATTATTCATGTGTACAGTATATATGGCGGCATTATTTATGTGTACAGTATATAGTGGTGGCATTATTCATGTGTACAGTATATATGGTGGCATTATTCATGTGTACAGTATATATGGCGGTATTATTAATGTGTACAGTATATATGGTGGCATTATTCATGTGTACAATATATATGGTGGCATTATTCATGTGTACAGTATATAGTGGTGGCATTATTCATGTGTACAATATATATGGCGGCATTATTCATGTGTACAGTATATAGTGGCAGCATTATTCATGTGTACAGTATATATGGCGGCATTGTTCTTGTGTACAGTATATATGGCGGCATTGTTCATGTGTACAGTATATATGGCAGCATTATTCATGTGTACAGTATATATGGCGGCATTATTCATGTGTACAGTATATATGGCAGCATTATTCATGTGTACAGTATATATGGCGGCATTATTCATGTGTACAGTATATATGGCGGCATTCATGTGTACAGTATATATGGCGGCATTCATGTGTACAGTATATATGGTGGCATTATTCATGTGTACAGTATATATGGCGGCATTATTCATGTGTACAGTATATAGTGGCGGCATTATTCATGTGTACAATATATATTGTGGCATTATTCATGTGTTCAGTATATAGTGGTGGCATTATTCATGTGTACAGTATATATGGCGGCATTATTCATGTGTACAGTATATATGGCGGCATTATTTATGTGTACAGTATATATGGTGGCATTATTCATGTGTACAGTATATATGGCGGCATTATTCATGTGTACAGTATATATGGCGGCATTATTCATCTGTACAGTATATATGGCGGCATTATTCATTTGTACAGTATATATGGTGGCATTATTCATGTGTACAGTATATATGGCGGCATTATTCATGTGTACAGTATATATGGTTCCATTATTCATTTGTACAGTACATATGGCAGCATTATTCATGTGTACAATATATATGGCGGCATTATTCATGTGTACAGTATATATGGTGGCATTATTCATGTGTACAGTATATATGGTGGCATTATTCATGTGTACAGTATATATGGCGGCATTGTTCATGTGTACAGTATATATGGCGGCATTATTCATGTGTACAGTATATATGGCGGCATTATTCATGTGTACAGTATATATGGTGCCATTATTCATGTGTACAGTACATAGTGGTGGCATTATTCATGTGTACAGTATATATGGCGGCATTATTCATGTGTACAGTATATAGTGGTGGCATTATTCATGTGTACAGTATATAGTGGTGGCATTATTCATGTGTACAGTATATATGGCGGCATTATTCATGTGTACAGTACATTGTGGTGGCATTATTTATGTGTACAGTATATATGGCGGCATTATTCATGTGTACAGTATATATGGTGGCATTATTCATGTGTACAGTACATATGGCAGCATTATTCATGTGTACAGTATATATGGTGGCATTATTCATGTGTACAGTATATAGTGGTGGCATTTTTCATGTGTACAGTATATAGTGGTGGCATTATTCATGTGTACAGTATATATGGCGGCATTATTCATGTGTACAGTACATAGTGATGGCATTATTCATGTGTACAGTATATATGGTGGCATTATTCATGTGTACAGTATATATGGCGGCATTATTCATGTGTACAGTATATATGGTGGCATTATTCATGTCTAAAGTATATATGGCGGCATTTTTCATGTGCACAGTATATATGGTGCCATTATTCATGTGTACAGTACATAGTGGTGGCATTATTCATGTGTACAGTATATATGGCGGCATTATTCATGTGTAAAGTATATAGTGGTGGCATTATTCATGTGTACAGTATATATGGCGGCATTATTCATGTGTACAGTACATAGTGGTGACATTATTCATGTGTACAGTATATATGGCGGCATTATTTATGTGTACAGTATATATGGTGCCATTATTCATGTGTACAGTATATATGGCGGCATTATTCATGTGTACAGTATATATGGTGCCATTATTCATGTGTACAGTATATATGGTGGCATTATTCATGTGTACAGTATATATGGTGCCATTATTCATGTGTACAGTATATATGGCAGCATTATTCATGTGTACAGTATATATGGCGGCGTTATTCATGTGTACAGTATATATGGTGGCATTATTCATGTGTACAGTATATATGGCGGCATTATTCATGTGTACAGTATATATGGTGCCATTATTCATGTGTACAGTATATATGGCGGCATTATTCATGTGTACAGTATATATGGTGCCATTATTCATGTGTACAGTATATATGGCGGCATTATTCATGTGTACAGTATATATGGCGGCGTTCATGTGTACAGTATATATGGTGGCGTTATTCATGTGTACAGTATATATGGTGGCATTATTCATGTGTACAGTATATGGTGGCAGCATTATTCATGTGTACAGTATATATGGTGGCATTATTCATGTGTACAGTATATAGTGGTGGCATTTTTCATGTGTACAGTATATAGTGGTGGCATTATTCATGTGTACAGTATATATGGCGGCATTATTCATGTGTACAGTACATAGTGATGGCATTATTCATGTGTACAGTATATATGGTGGCATTATTCATGTGTACAGTATATATGGCGGCATTATTCATGTGTACAGTATATATGGTGGCATTATTCATGTGCACAGTATATATGGTGCCATTATTCATGTGTACAGTACATAGTGGTGGCATTATTCATGTGTACAGTATATATGGCGGCATTTTTCATGTGCACAGTATATATGGTGCCATTATTCATGTGTACAGTACATAGTGGTGGCATTATTCATGTGTACAGTATATATGGCAGAATTATTCATGTGTACAGTATATAGTGGTGGCATTATTCATGTGTACAGTATATATGGCGGCATTATTCATGTGTACAGTACATAGTGGTGACATTATTCATGTGTACAGTATATATGGTGGCATTATTTATGTGTACAGTATATATGGTGGCATTATTCATGTGTACAGTATATATGGCGGCATTATTCATGTGTACAGTATATATGGTGCCATTATTCATGTGTACAGTATATATGGCGGCATTATTCATGTGTACAGTATATATGGTGCCATTATTCATGTGTACAGTATATATGGCGGCATTATTCATGTGTACAGTATATATGGCGGCGTTATTCATGTGTACAGTATATATGGTGGCGTTATTCATGTGTACAGTATATATGGTGGCATTATTCATGTGTACAGTATATGGTGGCAGCATTATTCATGTGTACAGTATATATGGTGGCATTATTCATGTGTACAGTATATAGTGGTGGCATTATTCATGTGTACAGTATATAGTGGTGGCATTATTCATGTGTGCAGTTTATATGGTGGTATTATTCATGTGTACAGTATATATGGTGGTATTATTCATGTGTACAGTATATATGGTGGTATTATTCATGTGTACAGTATATATGGCGGCATTATTCATGTGTACAGTATATAGTGGTGGCATTATTCATGTGTACAGTATATATGGTGGTATTATTCATGTGTACAGTATATATGGCAGCATTATTCATGTGTACAGTATATAGTGGTGGCATTATTCAAGTGTACAGTATATAGTGACATTATTCATGTGTACAGTATATATGGCGGCATTATTCATGTGTACAGTATATATGGCGGCATTATTCATGTGTACAGTATATATGGCGGCATTATTCATGTGTACAGTATATATGGCGGCATTATTCATGTGTACAGTATATATGGCGGCATTATTCATGTGTACAGTATATAGTGGTGGCATTATTCATGTGTACAGTATATATGGCAGCATTATTCATGTGTACAGTATATAGTGGTGGCATTATTCATGTGTACAGTATATAGTGGTGGCAAGGATTAGTAAAATATTAATTTAATTTAACTAATAATGAAATTAACATTTCATTTACTTTTACTGCCCATAAACAAGTTAGGGACACGTTCTAAGGGTGCGGGGCCACAGCGGCACAACTAATTTATTATAATTTACATCAGAAAATTGTTGGAAATTATAGTGGAAACCGCTTCAGGCAATTGGATAAAATAAAAATGTATTCTCAACTCCCCGCTCCCCTTGTCCTTTCCGGGTCCCCTCAGACTCCCTCAGACTCCCTCAGAGTGTGGCGGCTCATACAAGGTCCTGACACCGGGCAGCAACAGAACGTTGTATGTGACGCAACACTGATAATGATGATTGCTGCGTCCCATATAAGACCCGGATGCTGCTCGGCCTCAGGACCTTGTATGAGCCGCCGCACATTCGGGGAGCCTGAAGGGACCCGAAAAGGACAAGAGGAGCGGTGAGTACACTTATTTTTATTTTATTTATGTCTAATGGGGGGGGGGGTGGATGGCACTGTGGCTAACATTGTGGGTACTGACATTAAGGGTAGTCTGGCTGTGGGTCAACTACATAAAAACAACTCACTTCAGATGACATTTCCCCACATTATATTGCATAGTATGATTAAATCCCAAGATTGCGGCACGAGTTGACGTAAATTTGGTGTAAACACCTGTTTTGGAGCATAAAGCCTAAAATGATATCAAAATGCCATTCACACTAGATTTACACCAGAAAACCAACTACTGCCGTGTTCATACATTTCCTATAATGATGTCTCATGGAGACGTTTATAGATAGAGATGAGTTCACCGGCACCATTAGTATCTGTCTATTATACTGGTGTACAGGACCGTGACCTTCATGTTTTCACTGTAGGGTTAAACAATACGATGATGATCCTTGATTTCTAATGAGCTTCTTCTTTCCAAACAGCGGGACACCGGCAGAATGGAGAAGATGAGGACCATCGTTGCAAGAACTGGACAGAGAACCAGGAGACCTTAATTACCTGTGGAGGAAAGACTATTCAGACATCAATATAGGAAAGGGTTCTTTACAGTTAGGGCAGTCACACTGTGGAATAACCTACCCTAAGAAGTAGAGGTAATGACTGATACAGAAAGAGGATTCAGACATCAATATAGGAAAGGGTTCTCTACTGTTAGAGCAGTCACACTGTGGAATACCCTAAACCAAGAGTTAGTAATGACAGATACAGAAAGACGATTCAGACATCCATATAGGAAAGGGTTCTTTGCAGTTGGAGCAGTCACAGTGTGGAATACCATACCACAAGAAGTAGTAATGACATACAGAAAGACGATTCAGACATCAATATAGGAAAGGGTCCTTTACAGTTAGAGAAGTCACACTGTGGAATACCCTACCCCAAGAGGTAGAGGTAATGACTGATACAGAAAGAGGATTCAGACATTAATATAGGAAAGGGTTCTCTACAGTTAGAGCAGTCACACTGTGGAATACCCTACCCCAAGAGGTAGTAATGACAGATACAGAAAGACGATTCAGACATCCATATAGGAAAGGGTTCTTTGTAGTTGGAGCAGTCACACTGTGGAATACCATACCGCAAGAAGTAGTAATGACCGATACAGAAAGACGATTCAGACTTCAATATAGGAAAGGGTTCTTTACTGTTGGAGCAGTCACACTGTGGAATACCCTACCCCAAGAGGTAGTAATGACCGTTACAGAAAGACGATTCAGACATCAATATAGGGAAGGGTTCTTTACAGTTAGAGCACTCACACTATGCAATACCCTACCCCAAGAGGTAGTAATGACAGATACAGAAAGACGTTTCAGACGTCAATATAGGAATGTGGTGGAGTATTGTACACAATACTCTGGCGTCACTCTCCATACAGATTCTTAGCAGTGTACCACTTCTATCTGCCTTTGCGCTTCTGCGCTAGTACGGGTCTGCCGAGCACTCTGCACCGATCCGCCACTGCGGCTTCCTCTGGACACCGGATTATATTGCCGGAAGTTGATGGCTCTGGTCAAGGAATAGCGGACGAGCTGCAGTTCTGCCGAACGGCCGCTGTGCAGTGGTTAGAGCCATTTGCTTCCGCCTCCAACTACTGCATACCGTTTCAAACTTCCGGTGCTCGGTGGCAGCGGGAGAGTCGGATCGGTGCGGGGTCCGGGTGTCAGAACAGCACCGATCATATACTGATGACCTATCCGGTGGATAGGTCATCAGTTGTCAGAAAGTGGAAAATCCCTTTAATTATAATCAATTTAAAAAAAGATAAAGATTCCCATTCATCCAACTCCTATTGTTCTATATTTTGCTCGAGTTGTCTTCGCTCCGTTGTTTCCTCTGTGGTGCATCTGGACCAGTCATGTTTAATTCAGGGGAAATTCGATTTCATTTTTCTTAGGAGAGTTCTTTTCTAGCCTTTAGGGGGGAATGGGAGACAGAGCCACTGTAGCATTTAACTTACTGCGTGACGTACTACGGGGGTGCCCTATGTCGCTCTGGTTTTCCATAAAATATAGAAAGTTTTTTATTTGGCAATGAGGAGGATACGATTTCATTGTATGCAGACGACATGCGCTTTTTGCTGGCGATTTTCGCTCGGCGGAGCATGTCTTGTGTATATTCGAATAATTTGGTGCCTTTTCATGACTGAAAATTGCTTGGGGGGAAATCCAGTCTCATGGTCATCATGAATAACCTGGTCCCACAAGGGTTTGTGTTGCAGCTGGTTAGCTCCTTCACTTACCTCGGAATAATGATATCAAGGAACTTACGGGATTTTACCGATCCTAATATAAAAACCGCTAGGACTCCATATAAGAGGGAAGGTAAAAATATGGTACAAGCTTCCCTTATCCCTTCCGAGATAGCTTTGGTGAAGTGGTGATTTTGACTAAAGTCTTGCGTTTTCTTGTGAATGTTGTAGAATCAATCCCACAGTGTATATTTAGAGCTCGGGAATCCACGGTAAATTGAATAATTTGCATCCACATATAAAACAGAGTGGGTGAAGAAATCAATATAGGGATAGGGGACCAACCGAATTTTCGACTATAGTACTATGTGGGTCACCTCCGACAACTGGTGGGTTGGGAGGAGATAATAAGAAATAGAGACATTTATTAATAAAGCAGGAATATGTAACGTTCGTAATATATTTGGAATACTGGAGTTGGGGTTTTCAGGGCATCATATACCCAAGCATATGTTAATATATAAACTGCAACATAAAATATGGGACATCACGAGGGAATATATTGCACACATTTTTCATATTGTTAAAAATATTTAAAATAAATTTGAAAGATCATAGCTGTCACGTCTGTGGTTGCGGAACGCCGCCATTCCTTACCCTTTGACGGCCGCGACCACAGGCCACCGGCATCCTGCCAGCGTCTCCCTCCTAGGAGACGCTGGCACTCGCGGCCGTCCGGCCCTGCTCTGTGTTAGGGTGCGCGCGCGCTCGGTCCCGGCCTTATAGGGCCAGCGCGCGCACCTGTTAAGAATTCCCTAATCCATCCCTGATCATCCTGGACTATAAAAAGGGCTCTGCCCTTCCACTCCTTGCCTGAGCGTTGTTGTAGTTTTCCCATGTTCATTTTGCAAATGGTCCCTTAGTGTTATCCTGCTCCCAGTGTTCCCGTGCCCTGCTGCCTGTATCCCATGCTGTGTTTTGTTCCTGAGCCTGTCTAGTGTTGGAGTCGTGTTTTGCCACCTGGTGGTATACACCACGTCTGGTGTCATCTAGTATTATCCTGCCACATCTAGCCGCATTTGTGCCCGAGCCTCTGCCACCGACTAGACTATCTCAGGTACCCTTGTGCTACAAACTTCTTGTAGAGACTTTGCATAGACCGTGACGTGGCCAGTTGCCTCTCCGCTATGTTGGAGTGGCCTGGTGGGTCCACATACCCTTAGATTGTGACTGTATCAAATATACACTTTATTAAAAAAGCAGGCTAAAAGAGGTTTACTATCTGCTTTATGTAAAATATTCCTAAGACATGTTCACAAGAGCAAGAATAAATGGGTTCGGGAACTGGGGGAATGGGCAGGTAAACTGGAGAAATGTCTATAATGGGAGTTTCATTACATTTCGCCCATTGTGTTTCACATTTTTTTATATACCATAGATTATATTATAACCCAGAGTCTCCAGGTCTGACTCAATATTACTGAAAGCTTTTATTGATAATTGAATCTCGGATCTCTTTTCTGAACTTGGGGGTAAGGCAGGTCTCGGCGGTCTTATTGCATTTCTTAGGTTTAATCATTTTTTTATTACATTTCTCAGATCTTTGCACATTGGGGTGTGTTTTTGGGTTTGTGTAATGTCTACATGTTTTGTTAGGTTTCTTATTGAAGCTGCTCATTTGTAATGGACACTAAAGTGAAAATATTGAAGGGAAATATAGCGGTGACGCAAATGACATGGTTCTATTCTAGGTTTTATATGATAATTTAGTGTCTCCTTTGAATTATTAAATTGTCTTTTACATTCAATTCTGGTCTCCGTAGAATAATGTATCATTTGGGAATGAAGATTGTAGCGTCCATGGCCGCGGGCCGTCGGGTTCACTCACCTCCCGATGCCCGCGGCCATGGATCTGTGAGCGCTCACTTCCGCTCCGGTCCGCTGTGTCCCGTAGAGTGCGTGTTCCCAAGTCTGTCTTGTAAATGGTCCCTTAGTGTTTCCTGTTCCAGTTGTTACCCGTGTCCTGTTACCTGTTCATGTATCCCGTGCTGTGTCCTTGTTCCTGTGCCTACTAGTGTTAAAGTTGTGTCCTACTGCACCTGCTGTCGTTTGCCACGTCCAGTGTCTTCAGCCACGTCTTGTACTGCCCGCCACGTCTGGCGCAACCTGCTGTCCCGACCTCCATCCGTGCTGAAGCCACAGCCACTGACTGGACTAGTTCAGGTACCCGAGTTTTACGAACTGCTGTAGACTTTCGTATAGACTGAGACCTGGTCAGCTGCCTCTCCGCTATGGCGGAACGGCCTAGTGGGTCCACATACCCTGTGACCATGACAAAGATACAGCCTAAAAGTCCAGCACTAGAAACCTCAATGGTAAAGACTTCCACGGCCACCATGTATTTCCCCTTGGTGCTGAGATAGGCCGGGATGAAGGAGACCCCCACACTGCAGAAGACCAGCATGCTGAAGGTGATGTACTGAGCCTCATTGAAGGTATCTGGAAGTTTCCTGGCCAAAAAGGCTGCAACGAAGCCCAAGACAGCCAGAAATCCCATATAACCTAAAGAGATGTAGAAAGCAGTGACAGATCCTTCATTACACTGTAATTGTAATGATGGGGGTAGGGAAACAGACAAGTGAGACCTAATCTACCCGCCACTCAATCCCTGCCTACTTGCAACGACCCGCCCTAGGCGACGGGGTACAACTGGGCGACGGTTCCTATGCTCAGTAAGTGCACGACAGACAAACAGACAAGGGTACACAAAGCTAAGGGAAATGGGGCAGTTGCCAACGGCAACACCGTGAGCAACAAGAGTGGTGAACGAGCCGAGTCAAACCAGGAGTGTACGAGGTACCAAACGCTGAGCAGGAGAGTAGTCAGAAAACCAGGGTCAGTATGAAGCAGGGACAAATAGTTCAGAAGCTGCAGCAGGGCCAGGAAACCACACGAGAAGAATCACAAGCAAGGAGGAACAGGAAAGGCAGGTATAAATAGACAGAGGGCGGGAGCTAGCTCCGTCTGGCCAGGCTGTGATAGGCTCTCCCACTCCTAAGCCTGCCATCCTGAGTGGTGGAAGATGGAGTCAGTCACACAGAAGCAGGTGCAGACTGATTACCTATGGGCGTATACACAGAAACTGTGCCTGGCAGATCCTTTACAGTACCCCCCCTTTTATGAGGGGCCACCGAACCCTTTCTAGGTGGACCTGGTTTATTGGGGAAACGAAGGTGGAACTTCCTGACCAATACCCCAGCGTGAACATCCCGGGCGGGTACCCAAGTCCTCTCCTCAGGCCCGTATCCTCTCCGATGGACCAGGTACTGGACGGAGCCTTGGACCATCTTGCTGTCCACAATCTTGGCCACCTCGAATTCCACCCCCTCAGGGGTGAGAACGGGGACAGGAGGTTTCCTCAAGGGAGCCAAGAACGGGGAGCAGCGTTTAAGGAGGGAGGCATGAAACACGTCGTGTATTCGAAAAGATGGGGGCAACTCCAGTCGGAAGGAGACAGGATTGAGGACTTCAATGACCTTATACGGCCCTATAAACCGGGGAGCAAACTTCTTGGACGGGACCTTAAGGCGCAAGTTCTTAGACGATAACCACACCAGATCCCCGACCATAAACAAGGGGTTAGCAGAACGTCTTCTATCTGCCTTAGTTTTTTGTATGCTCTGGGACGCCTCTAGGTTCTTCTGAACCTGGGCCCAGACTGTGCACAGTTCCCGATGAACGACCTCTACCTCGGAATTGTTGGAACTACCAGGTGAAACAGAGGAGAACCGTGGATTAAACCCAAAATTACAGAAAAAGGGGGAGACCCCTGACGAGTTACTGACCCGGTTATTAAGGGAAAATTCGGCGAGAGGAATGAATGAGACCCAATCATATTGACAGTCAGAGATTAAACACCTTAAATATTGTTCTAGAGACTGATTAGTCCTCTCAGTTTGGCCATTAGTTTCAGGATGGAAGGCAGAGGAGAAGGACAGATCAATCTCCAACTTTTTACAGAAGGCTCTCCAAAACAATGAAACAAATTGTACCCCTCTGTTCGAAACAATATTGACAGGGACCCCATGGAGACGCAGGATGTGTTTGACAAACAAGGTAGCTAACGTCTTAGCATTGGGTAATTTCTTGAGGGGCACAAAGTGGCACATCTTACTGAAGCGGTCTACTACAACCCACACCACCGACTTGCCTTGAGATGGAGGCAAATCGGTGATAAAATCCATGGAGATATGGGTCCAAGGTCTCTGGGGAATGGGCAAAGAACATAGTAAGCCCGCTGGTCGGGACCTGGGAGTCTTGGACCTAGCACAAACCTCACAAGCGGTGACGTAGGCCTTAACGTCTTTAGGCAACCCAGGCCACTAATAGTTTCTGGCAATGAGGTGCTTGGTACCCAGGATGCCTGGATGACCAGATAGTGCGGAGTCATATTTTCCCTAAGTACCCTTAGCCGGAATTGCAGGGGAACAAACAGCTTGTTCTCAGGAAGGTTCCCGGGAGCTGAACCTCGATCAGCCGCAATTTCAGAGACTAAATCAGAATCAATAGAAGAAATGATTATACCTGGAGGCAAAATACAAGCAGGATCTTCCTCTGAAGGAGGGCTGGCCATGAAGCTACGCGACAGTGCATCAGCCTTAATATTTTTAGACCCAGCCCTATAGGTAACCAAAAAGTTGAATCTGGTAAAAAATAGCACCCATCGAGCTTGTCTCGGGTTTAGCCTCCGGGCAGATTCTAGGAAAACCAGATTCTTGTGGTCGGTAAGGACCATAACCTGGTGCCTAGCCCCCTCCAGGAAGTGGCGCCACTCTTCAAATGCCCATTTAATGGCTAAGAGTTCGCGGTTGCCAATATCATAGTTACTCTCAGTGTGCGAAAACTTCCTGGAGAAGTAGGCACAGGGACGTAGATGGGTGAGGGACCAGGTACCCTGGGACAAGACAGCCCCCACTCCCACCTCGGATGCGTCAACCTCCACGATAAATGGCTCCATTTGTTTGGGCTGAACCAGCACCGGGGCCGAGATAAAGCACTTCTTAAGGACCTCAAAAGCCTGGACAGCCTCAGGAGGCCAGTGGAGGAGATCAGCACCTTTGCGAGTGAGGTCCGTAAGAGGCTTAGCGATGACCAAGAAGTTAGCAATAAATCTCCTGTAATAATTAGCGAACCCCAAGAAACACTGTAACGCCTTCAGGGAGGCAGGTTGGACCCATTCCGCCACAGCCTGGACCTTGGTGGGGTCCATGCGGAATTCATGAGGAGTGAGGATTTGACCCAAAAATGGTATCTCCTGCACCCCAAACACACATTTTTCTGTCTTCGCAAACAGTTTGTTTTCCCGAAGGACCTGGAGCACCTTCCTGACATGCTCAATGTGGGAGGACCAGTCCTTGGATAACACAAGTATGTCATCAAGGCACACTACAAGAAATACCCCCAGGTAATCTCTTAAAATCTAATTTATGAAATTCTGGAAGACCGCGGGAGCATTACACAACCCAAAGGGCATGACGAGGTATTCAAAATGACCTTCGGGCGTGTTAAACGCAGTCTTCCACTCATCCCCCTCTTTGATGCGGATAAGGTTATACGCCCCCGTAGATCAAACTTAGAGAACCATTGGGCCCCCTGAACCTGATTAAAGAGATCAGGAATCAAAGGAAGGGGATACTGGTTCCTTAGGCTATGTTCACACGGAGTATTTTGGGGGAGGAATATCTGCCTCAAAATTCCGTTTGGAACTTTGAGGCAGATATTCCTCTCCCTGCATGCCGATTTTCGCGGCGATTATCGCGCCGTTTTTTGCCCGCGGCCATTGAGCACCGCGGGCATAAAGCAGCGAGAAATACGCTTTCTCCTGCCTCCCATTGAAGTCAATGGGAGGTCAGAGGCGGAAGCGCCCGAAGATAGGGCATGTCGCTTTTTCCCGCGAGGCAGTTTTACTGCTCGCGGGAAAAAGACGCCGACGCCTCCCATTGAAATCAATGGGAGGCGTTCTCGGGCCGTTTTTGCCGAGTTTTGTGACGCGGTTTCCGCGTCAAAAAACTCGGCAAAATACCCCGTGTGAACATAGCCTTACAGTGACCTTATTCAAGTTACGGTAGTCAATGCATGGCCTAAGACCACCATCCTTCTTCCCTACGAAGAAGAAGCCAGCACCTAACGGAGAAGTAGAGGGGCAAATGTAACCCTTGGCCAGGCATTCCTGGATATACTCTCTCATGGCTTCACGTTCGGGACAAGAGAGATTAAATATCCTACCCTTAGGGAGCTTAGCTCCTGGTACCAAATCGATAGCGCAATCGTATTCTCTATGAGGAGGTAACACTTCGGAGGCCTCCTTAGAGAAAACATCAGCGAAGTCCTGAACAAACTCAGGTAGCGTGTTCACCTCCTCAGGGGGAGAAATAGAATTAACAGAAAAACATGACGTCAAGCATTCATTACCCCATTTGGTAAGCTCCCCAGTATTCCAGTCAAACGTGGGATTATGCAACTGCAACCAGGGAAGGCCTAAAACCAAATCGGACGAATATCCCTGCATCAACAGTACAGAGCACTGCTCCAAATGCATGGAGCCAACAAGGAGTTCAAAAACAGGGGTATGCTGTGTAAAATAACCATTAGCAAGAGGAGTGGAGTCGATACCCACTACCGGGACAGGTTTAGGCAAATCAATCAAAGGCATAGCTAGAGACATAGCAAATTCCACAGACATGATATTAGCAGAAGACCCTGAATCCACGAAGGCACTGCCGGTAGCAGACCTACCACCAAAAGAGACCTGAAAGGGAAGCAAGATTTTATTACGTTTCATATTTACGGGAAATACCTGTGCGCCCAAGTGACCTCCCCGATGATCACTTAGGCGCGGAAGTTTTCCGGCTGCTTATTCTTACGCCTAGGACAGGTGTTCACTTGATGCTTGTCATCCCCACAATAGAAGCAGAGACCATTCTTCCTGCGGAACTCTCTACGTTGTCGGGGGGACACGGAGGCCCCGAGTTGCATAGGTAGCTCCGAGTCTTCCGTGGAAGAGCGAAGCAACGGGACCTCGGGAGGCATCATGGGGGAGTCAGAGGGGAAAACACAAAAACGTTCAAGTTGTCGTTCCCTGAGACGTCGGTCAAGTCGTACCGCTAAAGCCATAACCTGGTCTAGGGAGTCAGAAGAGGGATAGCTAACTAGCAGGTCTTTCAGGGCGTTCGACAGACCCAACCTAAACTGGCACCTTAAGGCAGGGTAATTCCACCGAGAAGCTACGCACCACTTCCTAAAGTCAGTACAATACTCCTCAACAGGTCTCTTACCCTGACGTAAGGTCACCAGCTGACTCTCGGCAAAGGCAGTCCTGTCAGTCTCGTCATAAATGAGTCCGAGAGCAGAAAAGAAAAGATCAACGGAGGATAGTTCAGGGGCGTCAGGAGCCAAGGAGAAGGCCCATTCTTGGGGCCCTTCCTGGAGCCGGGACATAATTATACCCACCCGCTGGCTCTCAGAACCTGAGGAGTGAGACTTTAAGCGAAAGTAGAGCCTACAACTCTCCCGAAAGGAGAGAAAAGTCCTCCGGTCCCCTGAGAACCGGTCAGGCAACTTGAGGTGGGGTTCAAGAGGTGAGGTGAGGGGCACTACCATGGTAGCATCAGGCTGGTTGACCCTCTGAGCCAGGGCCTGGACCTGTAGGGAGAGACCCTGCATTTTCTGAGCCAGGGTCTCAAGGGGGTCCATAGTAGTGTGAGGGACCAGGGTAGCCTAGGTATATGGGCTTGTGATTATGTAATGATGGGGGTAGGGAAACAGACAAGTGAGCCCTAATCTACCCGCCACTCAGTCCCTGCCTACTTGCAACGACCCGCCCTAGGCAACGGGGTACAACTGGGCGACGGTCCCTACGCTCAGTAAGTGCACGACAGACAAACAGACAAGGGTACACAAAGCTAAGGGAAATGGGGCAGTTGCCCACGGCAACACCGTGAGCAACAAGAGTGGTGAACGAGCCGAGTCAAACCAGGAGTGTACGAGGTACCAAACGCTGAGCAGGAGAGTAGTCAGTAAGCCAGGGTCAGTATGAAGCAGGGACAAATAGTTCAGAAGCTGCAGCAGGGCCAGGAAACCACACGAGAAGAATCACAAGCAAGGAGGAACAGGAAAGGCAGGTATAAATAGACAGAGGGCGGGAGCTAGCTCCGTCTGGCCAGGCTGTGATAGGCTCTCCCACTCCTAAGCCTGCCATCCAGAGTGGTGGAAGATGGAGTCAGTCCCACAGACACAGAAGCAGGTGCAGACTGATTACCTATGGGCGTATACACAGAAGCTGTGCCTGGCAGATCCTTTACAGTAATATTATTTTCCCCACTTCTACCTCTGTATCATGATATGGGAATGGCGGAGAGAAGGACAACCAGAGGACACAGATGAAAACCTCAATGGATGAGCAGATAATCAGAAGACTTGTTGAGAATTGTCTCCCGAGCCACCTCTTCATTGTAGTATCTGGTTTTGTGGCTTTAAAGGCCAAGACCACGGTGATTGTTTTGGGCAAAATTGAAGAAATAGCAACGGTAACAATGTTCCCAAAAGCCACTTGTCGGAGGAGGCAGGACATCTTGGTTGGACGTCCAATGAATAACAATGGACAGTAAAAAGGATAAAATGAGTGAGAGAAGAAGTAGAAAGCTGAGGTTCTGGTTATTGGCTTTTACAATTGCCGTGTCCTTGTATTTGATGAATATTCCCAATATAACTGCAGTCAGAAGACCCCAGCGATCACTACAAGAGAGAATCCCAGGGTGTCCTCATAAGACAGGAACTCGATGGTTCTTGGGATGCAGGTGTCTCTTCTCTCATTCGACCATTGATCCTCTGAACACTTCACACAACTTTCCATATCTATGAAGGTGAAAATGTATGTGACATATTAATGGTTCAGACACGTGAGAAGTCCAGGATTGAGGACTTTGAGGAGGTAATTTTTGTTTTTTTAAATATATTAATACGTCAACATACTTATACATCAAAGTGATGTCCTAACCAAGACATTAGGAGAAGATGATGGTGGGGAGGGGACCAAGGATAGAACCCGATCTATTGATCAATATTGATTTATTGTTATAAACTCTGTGGCCATACCAAACAATATAAGAATTGCATAGCAATGTGTTTATTTCCTGCTTTATCGAGATCTAATTTCTCTGTAGTGTAAGGCTACATTCACATGAACGTGGCCTACCTCGGACGTCAAAAACTGCCGATTTTTACATCCGAGGTGCACCCGTCCGGGACACGATATCACGCATCCCCCATAGACTAGAGCCTATGGGGGGGGGGGGGGGAAGCGTGAAGCGCAAAAAAATAGGACATGTCATATTTTCCCGGACCCTTCACACGCCCCATTGAAACAACAGTCGTTTGAACGGCCCCATCGAAATACATGAGTCTGGTCTGTGTGATGGCCGTTGATTTAACGGACGTGATACACTCTCGTCTGAATGAGCCCGAAGATTCAGGGTTTGGTCGAGGGGCTGGGAAAGATAGGGATTCTGACAATAATCCCTTCACTGTCCTAGACCACCAGGTTTACTGACGTTAACCCCCCCTACTTCTTAGACTCCCAGATATGTTAACATTTCTTTCTTTTTTTTTGTGTCACCAGGCTCAGTTCACATCACGTCAGAGCCTTCCCTTGGAGGTATACATCGGCGTAGAGTATTTCCCGATGTTTACCTCCGATGGAAGGCACCAACGTATGCAATCATATCGGCATATAGTGACATGTTGTCCATAGGATCTCATTGTCCAAAAATTTATTTTGTTTGGTATACATCTTTTACTGCATGATATATGTCAGGTCAATGGGGCCCTATGGATACATACGGTGTTTGTGCCAGTAGCATTTTCACCGTATACGCCAAACATAATGTAAAAGGAGAGGTGAATATACCCCACTCTCTAGCAACAAAGCTTAATAACTTCAATAACTCCAACCCTTATCATTTGATCATTCATTTTAATTCGATCAATATATGAAAGTATCGTCATTATCTCTGCATTTTTGACAATCTGTAGGTAAATGTTACCCGTTTGGTTGGAGATTTCACCCTCTGGACATGGGACACAATAGTAGCAGCATTTCTGTTGTCCTTTAAGTAGGATTTTCCTATATCAATGAATACAGCTTTTACTGCAGACCGCTTGTGGAGTCTGGGGAGAGAAGATGGTTCCCAATATCTGCATTTAATACGTCCCTGACTGGAATATCCCAACCTGTGTCCTCAAGCTTTCCAATGGCTTTAGTTGGCTAAGCTTGTGAGAGTTCCCAAAGTCTTTACGACCTACAGTATCTTATTCTTTTGCGCCAGTCCGCTTCACTGAATTTCATACGTGGATTGACTTCCACTAATCTTATCTGAAGTACCATGGCTTTCTCTTGTAGTGGGTTAGTGGTTCGCTTTGCAGTGCTGGTGTCTAGGATTCAAACCTGACCAAGAAAATCATCTACATAACAAACTGATCTGCACACATTATTCATTAACCCCTTCAGGACTGAGCCTGTTTTGGCCTTCAGGACGAAGCCGATTTTTCAAATCTGACGTGTCACTTTATGTGGTAATAACTCCGGAATGCTTTTACCTATCCAAGTGATTCTGAGATTTTTTTTCTCGTGACATGTTGTACTTTATGTTAGGGAAAAAATTTGGTCAATAAATTCAATATTTGTAAAAAAAAACAAGATTTAGAGAAAATTAGCAAAAATGTGCATTTTTCTAAATTTAAATGTATCTACTTGTAAAACTGATAGTAGATAATTGTAGAAAAAGGGGGATCTATAACGGCGCTGCTGCGTGGACCAAGTCAAATGGAGAAACAGTAGTCTCTGGAGAAATGAGTAGTCTCTTCTAATTTAAATGGGTGCTTTATTGCAACGCGTTTCGACGCCGAACTGGCGTCTTCATCAGGCATAAAATTTTGTTTAAAACAGGCTGGTATATATATACAACACTGGCTAATGATTGGCCCAGTTCAGATGGAGCAAAAGTGGAAAGCAAACCGCCAAAACATGGCGGGTCAAAGTTCATAAAATTACCAGGTACAATAACAGAAATAATCAGATTATAGTACGATTGGACAGAGAACATGTAGTTAGGTAAAACATTCAAATATTAAAATACAGAACGGGGGATGTTTGCGAGATGTTACATGTCAAAGGTTGTAGCGGATCCGAGGGACTAAACATTTCCAGTATAGAAAGTACATCTCATAGTGCGGGCGGCAAAAGGTAGTAATGTAGCGTTGTTGTGTTTCTTTTTGTTCAGTGTATTGGTTAGTACAGTGAATGTGGATTTGTTTGGGTAAACACGGGCCATAGTCAAGGAGATCGTTTTGACTACGGAAGCCGAGGCGGGCCAGAGCAGCATGCGGTGGAACGCATTGTGGCACGCATAGTGGCACGCAAACTCCGGGGGTTCGCGTGAGACGTCATTGAGGAGGGATGGGCAAGGACAGCTGCTGAGGAGGTAAGTGGAAATATTTGAATGTGTGTATGAAAAGAATTTAATTCAAACAGTATGTATTCAAAAGGTTTATTAGCGGCTAGGAAAATGGTTAGTTTAAAGAGAATATGGTAAACTCTTTATGGTCTCATAAAAAGATCTTTTATGTAAAGAAAAAGATTTTTTGGGGGTTTAAAATTTTTTTTTTGACAGTACGTGTTGGTGTGTGTAAGGACATAAGTACGAAATTTTGGGTTGAAGCATTTCGGATGGTTTTACACTGGGGGATTTTTACATATGAATGTTGATTAGAAAATCTCCGGGTATCAATGTCTAAGGAGGACAACAGTTTGTTGTGTATTTAATCGGTAGGTTTTAATAGGAAAATCATGTAGATGTGTGTATGTGCGTCTTAGTGTGTTGGCTAGAAGGGTCATGATATCTCCTAATTAAGAGGATTAATCGATGTTGATAGGGCTAATCCAAGGACGACTCTGAGATGTCGTTCAGGCCTCTGGGATGTAGTGTATTCATTTTGAATATCCAATAATTTTCCCTTTGTTTCAACTTGTTGAACCTCTTTGGGACATCTGGGTGAATATGTTCAATAGGAGTAATTCGGATTTCATTAAACTGACATTTGTATATTTGAGCAAAGTGGCGAGATACACTGTGTTTTAAAAAAACAGTGTTAACATTGAAGCGGTGGTTGTTGACCCGGGTTCGTAGGCATTGGGTGGTCCTGCCTATATACTGTAGTTGACAGGGGCATTCGATAAGGTAAACGACATACGAGCTGCCGCAATTTAGAAACGTTCTGATTGGAAAAGTTTCATCGGTAACTGAGGATGTGTATGTGTGTTTGTTATGGTTGATAATGTTACAGCATAGGCAACGTGGGCGACCACATTTGTATGATAGTAAACTGATACTAACACCACACAAAATACTTACTAGTTTACATTTCCCATATGTCTACTTTATGTTTGCATCATTTTTTGAACGTCCTTTTATTTTTCTAGGACGTTACAAGGCTTAGAACTTTAGCAGCAATTTTTCATATTTTCAAGAAATTTTCAAAAGCCTATTTTTTCAGGCACCAGTTCAGTTCTGAAGTGGCTTTGAGGGCCTTATATATTAGAAAGTCCCCATAAATCACCCCATTTCACAGGAATTAAAGCAAAGTAGAGGTGAAATTGACAAATT
This sequence comes from Rhinoderma darwinii, assembly GCF_050947455.1. Lineage (NCBI taxonomy): Eukaryota > Metazoa > Chordata > Amphibia > Anura > Rhinodermatidae > Rhinoderma > Rhinoderma darwinii. The sequence continues at coordinate 7,794,787 of NC_134690.1, read as the reverse complement.
TCATTATTTTTTTTTTGAAATGTTAAATACTTTTGTGTCAAAAAAGACAAAAGTATAATAGGTATGATACCTTTATTGGCTAACCATAAAAGTTCTATATTTGGCTTTCAGAGCACAGAGGCTCCTTCTTCAGCCAGTTTACAAATGAATGACTAAGAAAAAAGCACAACATTTAGATGTTACACAAAGACAATTAGTACATGAATTAGTACATGTAATAAATTTTTTCTGTAACACAGAAGGTTTTACCCAAGAAATGCAACTCCATATTTATTGCCCAGATTCTGCAGTTTTTAGAAATATCCCACATGTGGTCCTAGTGTGATAATGGACTGAAACACCGGCCTCAGAAGCAAAGGAGCACCTAGTGGATTTTGGGGCCTCCTTTTTTTAGAATATATTTTAGGCACCATGTCAGGTTTGAATAGGTCTTGTGGTACACAAAACAGTAAAGACCCCCCAAAAGTGACCCCATTATGGAAACTACACCCCTCAGGGAATTTATCTAGGGGTATAGTTAGCATTTTGAACCCACAGTTTTTTTGCAAAATTTATTTGAATTAGTATGTGAAGATGAAAATCTACTTTTTTTTGTGAAGAAACGTAAATATTTTACATTTTTACAAGGAATAAAGTAGAAAAAACACCCGAACATATGTAAAGCAATTTCTTACGATTATAGCAATACCCCATATGTGGTGATAAACTGCTGTTTGGACCCACAGCAGGCCTCAGAAGAGAAGGAGCACCACTTGGATTTTGGATTTCTGATTTTGCTGGAATAGTTTTCAGTGCCGTGTCGCGTTTGCAATGCACTGGAGGGATGAAAACCGTGGAAACCCCCCAATAGTGACCCTATTTTGGAAACTGCACCCCTCAAGGAATTTTTCTCGGGGTAAAGTTAGCATTTTGACCCCACAGTTGTTTTGCTGAAGTCATTGGAATTAGTCTGTAGAGGTAAAAATCAACTTTTTTTCTGTAAGAACGTAGACCTTTTTAATTTTTACAAGGGATAAAGGAGAAAATGCACCCCAACATTTGTGAAGCAATTTCTCCCTGTTTTCTTCATTAGAAAGTAATTAACCCTTTCCGGACTGATCCATGTTTTTCTTTTTCGTTTTTCCTCCCTGCTTTCCGAGAGCCACAACTTTTTTTATTTTTCCGTCAATAGAGTGGTGTGAGGGCTTATTTTTTGCAGATTTTATTGGTACCATTTTTTGGTACATAAGACTTTTTGAGCACTTTTTATTAAATTTTTTGGTCGCAACCTACTGCACCCACCTCCATCCGTGCCAGAGCTGCGACCACTGTCTGGACTATACAGGTACCCTTGTGTGGGTCTTTGTATTGCTGTGGTTCCCTGTTGTTTGACCAGCTGCCTCCCTGCTACGGTGGTGCGGCCTAGTGGGTCCACATACCAACATACCGTGACACTCAGTACAAAAATACAGCAGCAGCAAAAAATACAGCTCAATTTAGTGCAACCCCTGACGTATAGGTTTGGACTAAATTGTATACAGCTCCAAGCATGGCCCGAACAATGGTAAGGATATGCTGGGAGTTGCTGTTTCACCGGAAAAAAAAAAATCATATCCTAGTCATACCACCCATCATCTCGCTGCAGATCACACAGTGACTACATTACTGATTAGAGGCAGAATAAACATTTACATTAAGTGACTCACAGGTGATGTCAGATTCTAGTTGTTCTTTTTCTACTGTCCAGACCTCAATGATGACTTCTCCCGGTCACAGCCCATTTCTGCAGTTTGCCGCTCAGATGTCCTCAGCTTCTCACTTTTCAAACATTTCTGCCTCTATAAGTGAAAATAAACTTCTCATGGTGCCACACACTACACCCCCTAAATATAATAGCACCATTCACTGTGTCCATGATTATAATAGAACCATACACTGTCTCACACACACACACACACACACACACACACACACACACACACACACACACACACACCGTGCCCCCTGTAGATAGTGCCCCACATAGATTCCCCTACATAGTGACCTCCATGGAGCCCCTGTAAATAGTTCCCCACATACAGCCCCCTGTAGATAGTGCCCTACATATAGCCCCTCTTGTTCATAGTGCCCCACATACAGCCCCCTCTGAAAATAGTGCCCTATATATAGCCCACCCCTGTATATAGTGCCTCATGTATAGCTCCCCCTATAGATAGTGCTCCACATATAAACCACACCTGTATATAATGTCCAGTATATAGCCCACCTTTGTAGATAGTGCCATACATATATCTTCCCCTATAAATAGTGCTCCACATATAGCCTACCCCTGTATATAGTGCCTCACATATAGCTCTCCCTATAGTGCTCCACATATAGCCCCCCCTGTAGATAGAACCCCCCTTGTAGACACTCACATTTTTATTAGGGTAAAAAAAAAAAAATATTTACATACTCACCTTAATCCTGTTCCTGCGCCGTCCAGTGGCAATGCAGGCCTGTTCTCTTCTGAGCAGGTCTGCTGGGGTTGAACGACGGAAGCGTCAGTTCTTATTAATTTAACTTGGAAGATACTCTTTCTCCTTGCAGAATTCCAGCTGTTATGGGGGGGGGGGGGTGTCTTCGCATTTTTTTTTTTTAAGAAGCATTGAATTCGCTCTCCGCCATTAGGAGGACCGCTGTTTCTCTATTGCCACCTATAGGTAATTACCCTGTATGTTGGATATTGTCTTAAAGAGCAGTCACTTATAGGTACTAGAAAAATAGTTTTCTTTGTTCTGGAGGAGAGCTACTTTGCGTACTTATTAATATAGCGATGATATAGGAAGAAAAAAGAAGACACAGAGCGCTCCTCTGGCGTATTGTCGTAGTGGCAGGGTAGTCAACCTTTTTGAGTTGTGTTAGAGGGTCGGCTCAACTCTATCATCAAACAAAATGGAAACTTGGTGCTCCGTGTATGAACAGTCGGCTAGCCTTCAGAGTGAACACCGGCGGAAGTCCATCTAAAACGGGGGACACATGAAAAGAGCTGCCTAACTATTTCTAAGCAATTTTTTTTAACTTTGCATCGCTGTCGATAAGGTAACACGAACAAACCACTAACTCCATGAACTATAACCAAGACCTTTGACCTAGAAGTGTTTCCAGGTCAAAATGGACATTTAAGGAGAGGATCTCTTTTCCTCTCACTTTCTATAAGTCTGAGGAAGACCCTGGTACAGGGTCGAAATGCGTAGCTTTTATCCCAGTTTCATGACATATATTGTCCCACCATGTATGACTTTTAGAAGTAAAATTTTTAATTTATTTTTTCTTTTCTAATCTTAATTTATATTTTGTCCCGACTGGGATTTCAGTTGAATTTATTCTACAAGTGCAGGAGCGCCTTCTACCAGAAGTGATCATTTTTTTCTTCACAATTTGGACTGATTAATATAGCGATGAATGGTGTTAAGCTGATCCATGGAAACTATCCCCGATGAGGCACAATTATCTACAGTTGGCCAAGGGCAATTGTTTTATCTTATTCTGGATCATAAAGCTAGGTCTGAGAAAGGTCGGTCAAGTGTCCACCATGGAATATTGCATATAGAAAAAGAACGACCCTGACAGCTGGTGGGAATTAGGGACAATATATTTACAAAAACTGCTACCTGCAGACAAATTCCTCTTGCTCCAACTGTCATAGATAAATAAATAAATGAACTCACTTTATTGTGCTTATTTTTAAGCAAAAGGACTAACTACACTTATTGGTTAAAAGGTTGTAACATCTCCTCCGTTTAAGTAGTATCAATAGGCAATGCAGACAAGACCATGTGTGTGTTTAGTCAGTGTTGCTCGGCGGCTGCAGAACGCAGGGTCAAGCAGACGGTATAAGCAGAGGCCAACGGAGGTACATATTAGATTAAAATAGAAAGTGTCAGAGCCCCCCCCGACATGTTTCGCTGTGCTAGACAGCATCCTCATGGGTTCAGGGGCTTTTTGATAGCGCGCCGAAAATACGAAGCTGTATTATGCTGCCCGGAAAGAACAGCTGACAACCAGGCTGACCAATCCCGACCCATCAATACGGCCAAAGCCTCCCATCAGGCATGATCGACATCCCAGCGGACCAATCAGTGAGTCACACCAGGAGCCAATCAGAACATACCGGCACTGATTTAATAAAATTAGTATACAGCTAGAAAAGGAGATTACGGATATTCGAACGTTCAGTGCGCTACCAGAGCTTGTGAACTGTGAAAACAAATTACAAAATAATATTACAAAGTTACAAGGTGAAATTAAAGAAAGGAAACATCGTAAATACATCAGAGACAAAAGGGACTTTGACACTGGTCAAGCCTATACTTATAGAACTCGTTCATATCCTGCACCCAGACACACGGTGCGCACTACCGACCCCTCGGAATCCGATATCTGGCCCCAAGAAAACTTCAAAACAAAGGTATTCCATGCATCTCAAGGCTACAACCATCATTATTAGGCTCATTTCGTTGCGGACAACCTAGGTGCATGTGTTGTTCCAATATCACACACAAGGTCACCAACTTCATGTCTATAGTTACATCAGAATCCTTTGGCATCAAGAGTTTTTTAAATTGTGGCAGTGAATATGTAATTTACCTGCTACAATGCACCTGTAAATTACAATATATAGGACGTACTACCCAAACCCTACGAAAAAGGATTAATAATCACAGGTCAAATGTCAGCAGAGGTTTTTCCAAACAAAGTGTATCCTGACATTGCTTATATAGACATAATTGCAATTTTGACTGTATAAGTATCACTCCCATTGAGCAAATACCTGCGGACTACACCAATAGATTTTTATGCTTGAAACAGCGTGAGAACTATTGGATATACAAATTGTGTACACTGCACCCTGAAGGCTTGAATGACATTAGTGAGTCTTCTCTAGATTAGTTTAAAATCTAAATAATTTTGTCCCCCGCTATATATGTAGTTATCCAATATAATATTGATTGTTTTTTTATATATATAAAAAAAGTTACAAATCCTATATAGATTTATTGCATCATAGTGGTATTTGCAATATTCAATTTTAACACCATGTTTGTTTTTTATAATCAGATTATCCGCTATACAATTATTTCTCGTATTACGGTAATGTTATTCATATTTTCCGTAATATTCTTTTTTTTTTTTTTAAATATCCTTTTTATTGTCAGTTTTCACATTTTCTTACAAACATTTCACGTAAGAGTTACATCATGAGTGCGCAGCATTCAACTGTCATGGGATTAACTTTTAAATTAAATTCAACATAACATATAAACACATCAACATATAAACATGGCATAATTGTCGATCTTCAGATGGACCAAACAAACATGACTCCCCCAACTCCAACACCACCTAGATCATCAATGAGTTTCCACTCCTCCTTTCTCCCCCATCTGGTTCACAGTTGCATCCTCCCTAAAACGCCTGCCAAGAGCTGCGTGCAGTACCACTTTGTGTACTGGAAAGGCCTAACAATTTCCGCTATTTCGGCTGTTGTACATTGCGTTTCTATAAATACTTGCCACTTATCAAATAGCTTCTTGGTTCCCGTTTCCTTCCACCTTTCCACCTCCGCCCTCTCAAGAACCAATAACTGTTTCAGCCGTGACACAATCCATTCTAACCCCGGCGTGTCTGCCTCTAACCAGTGACTCAGGAGGCATCTCAAAGCTACCAGTAAAATCGTGTGCACCAGCACGGGAGGTGATCTTACTCCTCGAGCACCCTCTTCCTCTGGCGGCCGCGCCTGATGGAATAGTAGCGCTTGAGGCGTCATTGGGAGATTCGTTTTCCAATGGTCCTTAATATATTTCTGTACCATCCCCCAAAATCGTTTCGTATGTACACACCCCCACACTCCATGCCACAAATTCGTCAGTGGTGTATTGCACTTGGGACAACTTGTAATGCGATCAGGGAAAGATTGTGAGGGCAAGATATTAAAGCCATATATAGCTGCATGCATCAACTTGAAATAGGTTTCCCTCCAGCTCTCATTTATCACACTCTTCCGTACCGTCTCCCAACCCCCCAGTATGGTCTCTCCTATACCTGGATCCTGAGTCCACCGTTCCCAGCTTTTAAAACTAATCCTTAATTGCGGACGAACAAAACCCTCTCTCAATGCTCTATACATTCCTGAAATGGTCGCCCGCCCAGTTGTTGGACCCATGACCTCATCTAGAGTGTGCGTAGTAGCTTCCTTACTCAAATTCCTGAGCCTGGAGGTACAAAATGTTCGTACCTGAAGTACTTGCAAAAAATTGACTCTCTCTACTATGGGTCTGAGTTTAGCGGTGATTTCCTCCCCAGTTAACCACCTCTTTTCCTCTGTATGCATAAGATCACCTGCGCTACCAATGCCTACCCTCCCCCATGAGGCAATTCCTTCCCCCTTGTCCATTCCCGGTAAAAACTCCGGATGACCGCTCAACGGCATATTCTTCGATACCAGGTGGGGTAACCCAAACTGTTTACGTACCACTTTCCAAGCTAGAACTGTATCTCTCAATACAATGGAGGTTTTGAGACGGCACGGAAGAGAAGCGATTCTACAATGTAACAAAGCTTTCAGGTTCCAAGGTGAAGCATACTCCCCTTCCAGATCTAAATTGGAATAATTGCTTGTTTCATGAAGCCAATCTACTACATGACGCAAAAGACAGACCACGTTATAACCACTGACATTCGGAAAGTTCACACCCCCTTCTTGTTTACCCATCATGAACTTGGTGAGTTCTATACGCGGCCTTTTTCCTGCCCATATAAATCTAGTGAATGAAGCCGTCAATTTCGACACATCCACATGCTTCAATAAGAGAGGTAGCGTTTGAAAGGGGTATAGCAATCTAGGAAAACTAACCATCTTGATCAGATGACATCTTCCCAAGAGGGACAACGGCAATTGGCCCCATCTAGTGAGTTCCGCTTGTATTTTTTTAATTAACGGGGGATAATTTAAGCCATACAGAGTGTCTGGTACCCTCACTATTTTGATACCCAGATAGGTAATGCAGTGTTCCACCGGTGATATCCCGCAACCCAAGGATTGCCAAAAGGTCTTTGGCAATGGCCTGCCCAACTCCAGCAGTTCGCTCTTAGCTATATTGACTTTGTATCCCGAGCATTGCCCAAATTCCTGCAAAAATTGAAAAACCTTCCCTAAATGCTTCTGAGGGTTTGACATAAAAAGTATGACATCATCAGCGAACAGGGCTAATTTCACTGCACAAGATCCCACTTGAATGCCTCTGAACATATCCGATTCCTCCAAGAATCTGGCCATAGGTTCCAGTGCTAGATTGAATAGCAGGGGCGACAAGGGGCAACCCTGTCGTGTTCCTTTATGTAATTGGAAGGGATCTGATAGGAACCCCGAGGAGTGAACACGTGCTTGCGGGCTATTGTAGACTCCCTTCAGGAAGACCCGGAAATCTCCCTGAATGTTCATTTTGTCTAGCACCATCCCCAGCCATTCCCATTGTATGTTATCAAAGGCTTTCTCTGCGTCTAGCGCTAAAAGTGCCGGCCTGGTACCTGGCTGGGGATCGTGCCTGACTGTTTCTAGCACCGTCAATACCTTGCGTAAATTTGTCACTGCAGCCCTGCCCTTTACAAAGCCTACCTGAGATTTTCCCACCAGTATGGGTAGATACATAGCCAGTCGATTGGCAAAAATTTTTGTGAGCAATTTCTGATCTTGATCTATCAGCGAGATGGGGCGGTACGACCCCGGGTCAAGAGGATTCTTCCCCTTCTTGGGTAACACCTTTATATGCGCTACCTTGGCCTCTGCTGGTAAAGCTCCCGTTCCTAGTAAAGTATTATAATATGCCACCAAGGTAGGGCTGATTTCTTCTCTCAGAGATTTAAAAAACTCCCCTGTGAATCCATCCGGACCCGGGGCCTTTCCGTTAGATAATGTTTTAATGGCGCTCCAAACTTCCTCTAGTGTAATCTCCGCGCTCAAATGACCATTCTGCTCCTGGGTGAGCCCTGGCAACTTCACCTTCTCCATAAATTCCCTCCCTTTTTGGAGATCTATGGGTGTTTCTGAGTAAAGGGCTTGGTAATATTTACTTAATATGGTATTAATTTTTTTTGGGTCCGAGGTAGGAGTTCCGTTTGATTCTTTAAGTGTTGAAATATGTGACGGTGCATACCTCCCCTTTGCTAACCGCGCTAATAATTTGCCCGCCTTATTGCCGAAACGCATTAAATCAGCATCAAATTGGGACCGGTAAATACTCTCTCTTTTGTCTAACCATTGATCAAACTGTCGCTTGGCTTCCTTCCATTCCTCCCCCAATAGCATTGATGGCGAATGTAGGAATGCTGTGTACGCACGCCGCAATCTGTCGCTCGCTGCCTTGTATCCTTCGGTCGTCTTACGTTTAAGATTAGACATATACTGCATGATTTTCCCTCTTATTACCGCCTTGGCTGTACGCCAATACAATGACGGTTCCGAGCGATGCGCTACATTATCCCCATCAAATTCCATCCACCACCCCTTAAGCTTCTGTGTAAAGCCCTCATCCTTTGCCAGAAAAGCGGGAAACCTCCAGATAAAATCCGTTCCTCTAGCTACTGTGTCAGCCAATGTAATGGTAACCGGAGCATGGTCTGAAATAACTAGATCTTCAATTGCCGCTTCACGTAAACATCGCGCCATTTCGTCACTAACTAACAAATAATCAATACGCGACCATGACTGATGAACATGAGAGAAATGTGTATATTCCCGCGCATCTGGGTGTAAACTCCTCCACGCATCTATTAGGGCCATGTGTCTTAAAAAGTCGGGCAAGATCCTATCTCTGCTTCTCTGCGAACTAGTCCCTGCGCTCCTATCCTCCTTTGAAGACCTTACAGTGTTAAGGTCTCCCCCTAAAATCAAAAACCTAGTGCGATCCTGCTGCAGTTAGGTTTCCAAGTGACCAAATAAACCAGTGTTAACCGTATTTGGACCATATACATTATAAATACTGATGGTTTCCCCTTCATGCTCCATCACTAGATGGATCCAACGGCCCTCGTCATCCCGCTCCTGGGACACCAGTGTAAACGCAAACTTTTTATGTACCAGAATTATAACTCCCGCCTTACCCTCCCTTGCCGACGAGCCAAAAACCTGACCCACCCAGAACTTTTGCAAATACTTAAACTCCGGCTCGGTAAGGTGAGTTTCCTGCAATAGGGCCACATCAGGATGCAATCGTTTCATGTGCCTTAAAAGTTTGGTCCGTTTCTGTGGGGATCTCAGCCCTTTAACGTTCCAAGAAACTATTTTCATGTTATTGGACCGTGTTTAAGATGAGCTAAAGTGCCTAAAAGTCGTGTGGAGTCCAGGGAGTCAGATCCGTCTTTTCCCAAGAGCCATGTACAAACATTAACATTAACATCATAACCAAACCCTGGCTTGTAAGCCAGAACCAACAAGGCCAACCATCCCTTACCTAACAAAATCATAAAATCACCTGCGGCAAGGGTTAGCAGTCCCTTAATACCCACTGGTGTATGTGACTTCACTTTTTTCTGTTATGTCCTCTCACACACTCGTTGCAAATCAGCAGATATCACCGCTTCTTTCAGCCCCACCAGTCGCAGGTTGCTCCTCCTGGAGCGATTTTCCAGATCCTCCACCTTGTCCCCCAACTGCGTAGTTACAAACAGCACCCCTCTGAGTTTGCATTGCAGGCGTTCATTTTCATCCTCCAGCAGCGTCATACGCTGTTCTAACTCATCAGCTCTGATAGTGACTTGTGCCAGCTCCGCATGCACGCGGTTTAGAGAATCTTGCACCGTTTTTTCCAGCGCCTTTTGCAGGTCTGGCGCTATCTGTTTGGCTACTTCACGGGCCAGGGTTACATAGTCAATGGCTACTGGAAGAGCGGACAGTACATGCTCTGCCGGGCTTGAAAGCTGGGACTGATGGTGCTGCAGCTCATCTTCCTGCGTGTATAGCAGGGTCGCAGTGGCGGGAAGCGCCGCCATCTTACCTCCCTTTACCACGGCCGCGGCTGATTCCTCCATGGCTGGCTTCTGCGCGCTTCTGAGGAGGTACCTGTCCATACAGGCACCACCGATGATGTTGCCGTGTGCAGGGCTGGTGACTTCCCCGCTGATTATCGTCGCCGTAGCGACTATTGCGAGCTTACAGGCTGGACGGGAGCGGGAGCTCAGTCACTCGCGTCCTGCATCCCCAGCGCCGGAACCGGAAGTCTCCGTAATATTCTTTATACTTTGGGTAAAAAAATCTCTATTATTTTTAGTATTATTATCATTAATATAATCTAAAACTAACTTGTAACTATGGCATTAAAGTGTCATAGATGTCATTCATTTTCTGATTCACTTGTGTCATTATTGTATCAGGTTTTTAGACTGTGTTCAGAGTTATAGTTATATATATATATGCCTATTAATTGGTTCTAATGTTTCATCAAATATAGATTGTATAATGGTTTATCTTCATTTGAAGGGTTTGGCCGTCCTTTCGCAATTTCTTTGTCAATAATTCGTGACTATTTTATTAATACATCGTTTTATGTAGGCTTATTGTTAATCAGTTTAGTTTGAATACAATACAAATTGTTCTACCAATTCAACATATCTTCCGTGTACCGATGTATCTTCATAATACTGGTGTTGTTATGACTACCAAGACGCCACCAGTTTTTTTCCTTTCAAGCGCGGATTAGCATTCCGGTCCTGTATGAATTAATTCATGGTTATATCATCATGATTTTCATTCAGAATTATCAGATTAAATTATTAAATGTTATTTTCGTTTTTAATTGACTGAGCAATATTCGGCTCTTTTTTAGAATTGTATAGTATTTTTCTATATCGCTTGCCCCATTTGCCGGCTTTCCATAGGATTGTCAATTAGATTCCTCTTGCCCCCTTTTTTTTTAAGGAGCAAATAACGGATACATTGTTATTATTTCCCTTCTTTTATTATTATTTTTACTTTAAATTATTACATCAGTATAAATCGGCCGTAGGCGACATAGCGATGTTGTGTTTTTAATACGGCTTATATTTTAAATACCAAATTAATTGGGCTTGTAGTATCATTTTTTGTCATAATTGTCCAACATGTTAAATTCATTTATTACACTGTTTGTTTTATCAAATTGGCACATATTTTACCAATCAAACGCGGTTGTTCTTTTAGCGGGATTTTGTCCGTTTCTTGTAGTAGTTCCTTGTGTCCCCTCCCTGTTTCTCCCTTGTGATTGGTCGGTTTTTTATTACTGACATGTGTATATATATATATATATATATATATGATGTTTTTTTGTATGTTCATGGCCTGATGAAGACGCAATTCCTGCGTCGAAACGTGTAGCCCACCAATAATCTCACTATTAATAAAAACCTATTTAGATATTAGCAGCGCCTCTCATTGGTCCCTCCTTTTTCTATTCTCTAGTGCGCTATAAATGACATATTCACTTTATTCTGCGGGGCGATACGATTACGGCGATACCAGATGTTTATAGTTTTTTTTTATGTTTTATGGCGTTTGCACAATAAAATACGTTTGGTAAAAAATCATTTACTTTTTGTGTTACCTTATTCTAAGAGCCAGAACTTTTTTATTTTACAATCAATAAAGCCGTGCGAGGACTTATTTTTTGCGTAACGAACTGTAGTTTCCATCAGCACCATTTTTCGGTACATGCGACTTTTTGATCTCTTTTTATTCCATTTTTTGCGAGGTGAAGTGACCAAAAAATTGTGATTCTGGGACGGTTTATTATTATTTTCTTTTACGGCGTTCACCGTGCGGGATAAATAATGAAATAATTTTGTAGTTCAGGCCGTTACGGACGCGGCGATACCAATTATGTATAGTTTATTTATATATTTTTATTAATAATAAATGACTGATAAGGGAAAAAGGAAGATTTTTACTTTTAATACTTTTAAATCTTTTATTTTCTTATTTTTACACATCTTTTTTTAACTTTTTTTTTACTGTATTACTTTGTCCCACTAGGGGACACGAGGGCAGGAGGCTCTGATCGCTATTCTAATACACTGCACTACATGCGTAGTGCAGTGTATTAGAACTGTTAGCTACTCACTGACAGCAAGCATAGTGGGTCCTGACGTTGTCAGGACCCACTAGGCTTCCGTCTATGGCATAGCCGGACGCCATTGTTTGGTGTCCGGTTGCCATAGTCACCATCGCCGGCCGCTATCGTGTAGCAGGCCGGCGATGGCAGCTTAACCCCTAAAAAGCCGCGATCTCTATAGAACGCGGCTTTTAAGGGGTTAATCAGCGGGGACACAGCGATCGGTCCCCGCTGTAGGAGCTGTGACAGCTGCTGTACGAGACAGCAGCTGTCACAGCTCCTGTATGTGTCGGGAGGGACGGCCGAAACAGCCGTTACTCCCGAGACGTACTATTAGGTCATGGAGCGCGAACGCTATAGTTACCATGACCTAATAGTACATCCAGGAGCGGGAAGGGGTTAAATGTTGAAACGTTACATGAAGCCATCTATCAACCCCACCGTGAGCAGACGCAATGTTGCCCAAGCACGATCACAGTACAAACATAACAAACTGTATACACATATATTTTTAAGCACATCTCCCATGTCCAGCAAGCTGTATAGAAATGAACTTACAAGGGTGATAAGACATAGAATTAACCACAATCTGATGGCCACATAGAGGTAATCAACCCCTGAGGCCCATAATGTTCCCTTATGAGAAACAGAATAGAGCAATGGAAGGGGGGGGGGGGGAGCACAGCGCCATTAGAAAAGGAAACCCCCTCCAGAAACTAGATCATCGGAATTAACATATAGGCAGTAACAAGTAGTATCTCCACTCTCGTTGCCAGAATGAACACAAGCCATCCATAGAAAGTACAGAAAGCAGCAATTAGCAGCAATTTTTACATATTCTCAGTTACATATATAAAAGGCAAAAAGTTAACTTTTCAGAATAAAAGACTTGTGTGAATGAAGCACAATAAAACAAATACAAATCACTCACGCATTCCTCCAATCTCACCGCAATCTGCAAAAATTAGAAAATAAGAAAAAGTCCTTCTATCCAGGTCAGGTATCTCAGGTACCCAAGTTGGTCGCTTGGTAATTCTTATTTCTTGGAGACTTCAATCTAGGAGCCCTCTGCCACTCCTTCTGTGAAGGTAAGAGCGGGAAATCTGGATCCAGTTGTGCAGGTAGCCAGGACGGAATCTCCATGGGCTGTATTCCCGTCCTCTCCCAAAACTTTGGGAGGTCATCTGGAGATCGGACAGTGATTTGTCGTCCATCTTTTACAGTTGCCAATGCGAACGGGTATAACCATCGCACAGGCAGTTTCTTACCCCGCAATTTATCCGTGATGGGCTTCAAAATTCTCCTTTTTGCAAGGGTACTAGGAGCTAGGTCCTGAAAAAATAATAATTTTGAACCTTCATATTGAAAGTCCCCTTTGTCTCTCGCCGCCTTCAGTAAGCATGAAGTATCAACGAAACTCAGTAAACCACAAATGACATCTCTCGGTGGCTCATGTAAAGCGGGTTTCGGTCTAAGAGCTCTATGCACTCGCTCTATCACCATCTTGTCATCTCTCTCTTGGCCCACTAGTTCCGCAAAAATTTAATTAGTCACCTACTGCAACGCTTCTCCTGATGTCAGTTCGGAGAGACCTCTAATTCTGATGTTCCGTCTCCGGCTGCGGTTTTCCTAGTCTTCTATCATCAGGTGAGTATTATTGATGTGGGTTTGATGTGAAGCAAGCGTGGTGTTAACTGCGACACTGTGCTTCAAGATGGAGGACTGAGCTTCCTCCAGCGCATCCACTCTATATCCAATTTGCCTGATATCGCCTTTGATATCTGCCAGCTCCTGCATTATTGGTGAGACCACCTGCGTCAGAACTTTCTTAAAATACGATCGAGACATCGTGTCTCTGCTCCTTGCCGTATCCGAGTATGCTGCTGAGCTGTCTCCATCAGAGTCGTCATCTCCGGCGTCGTCTGTTTGGCGCTCCATCGCCATTTTGGACGGGGATGAAAGCTTTTTCCTCAGAAATTTGTCCATTTCTGGCTGGATTTTCCCCTGTTTTGCAGGACCAGGAGAGTCCTTATATTTATCTTTGGATGTTCTCACCATTCTAGCGCTAAATTCTGCCTAGAAGCTGTAGTTTCTAAAGGTGAAGTGAGGAGCTCCCAAGTTAAGCGTCCATCACGATGCGCGGTAACTCCGCTCCCCGGGTGCTAGTATATTTTTGATGGTTTTTGCTCTCCTGAAAGTAATTAGAGGTTTCAATGGTAGATTATGTTTCAAAAATGGGTCTCTTTGCAAGATGCGCCAATGTTTGCACATGATGTTCCTCATTTTTCTGTGTTCACTATTATATTTTGGAATAAAATTAAATGAAAATTTGTTGTTTTTTTTCTCGCTTAATATTGCTTTTTTGGCTCAACTGTTTTAACACAATCCAGTTGTTTTAAGTCTTTTTTGTTTTTTTGTAGGCATCAGATAGAAGGGTGCAGGGATAATTTTTCTCTTTAAACCGTTTATAAATGATACGGCTTTGTATGTTAAAATCTGTATTTGATGTGCAGTTTTTCCTGATGCGCATGTACTGGCTGTAAGGTATGTTCTGAAGCCATTTTCGATAGTGGCCGCTTTTGTAGTCCAGATAACTATTACTGTCCACTTGTTTGAAGTGGGTCCGTGTGATAAAATTTTCTTTCGATTTTGTAATTACTAAATCTAAAAATTGAATTTCTTTTTCTTGAATGTTAAAAGTGAAACTGATGCCCCAAATGTTGTTGTTCAGGGACTGGCAAAAAAGGCAAAGCAGAAGAGATATCTCCTTTCCAAATGATAAAGAGGTCATCTATAAATCTTCTAAAAAAAGTCAAATGAGCAATTGCCCACATGTGTTGCCAAATATGCGTCTCCTCGAACATACCCATAAAAATATTTGCATAGCTGGGTGCTACACGGGTCCCCATAGCGTACCCTTCTATCTGATGCCTACAAAAAAACAAAAGACTTAAAACAACTGGATTGTGTTAAAACAGTTGAGCCAAAAAAAGCAATATTAAGCGAGAAAAAAACCCAACAAATTTTCATTGAGTTTTATTACAAAATATAATAGTGAACACAGAAAAATGAGGAACATCATGTGCAAACATTGGCACATCTTGCATTTTTGAAACATAATCTACCATTGAAACCGCTAATTACTTTCAGGAGAGCAAAAACCATCAAATATATACTAGCACCCAGCAGAGTAATTTTTCCTGATTACAAAAATGAAATCAAAGTAACTACTATTGCCAAACAGAACAAAAAAGGCAGTTCGAAATGTGGCAAAACAAGATGCCTATGTTGTAACATGATCACTGAAACTGATACTTTCACATCAAATCAAACGAAAAATACACATAAAATTGATAAACATCTAAACTGTCAGTCACAATATGTCATCTATTTGATAAATTGCCAATGTGGCTTACAACATGTGGGCAGAACTACACAACAATTACACTGCCGTGTAAACAAATGTATCCTACATAGAGTCTCCAGACACTGTATGTTGTCACACAATAATAATTTCGATTGTTTTAAAATTATTCCAATTGAACAAATCACGGCATCTAAGACTAACAGATTTGCGACTTTATGTAACAGAGAGAACTTCTGGATCTATAAATGAAAGACATTAGTTCCAGAAGGATTGAATGAAAAAATGCAGACAGTCATTTAATTATAACAAACCTATCACTTATTTTTAAAAGGATAAACTTTTTGAACCGATAAGACTACTCATTCTATAATCACACAAGAACGCAATAACGGCAAATTATTCTTTTACACATTTCACGAATATTTATATCAAAAACCTAATGGTTTATTATTGTTAACGAATTATGATACAAATAAGACAGTATCATTATATGATTAAAGAAAACAGCAAATATTCATTCATTATAAAGTTGTTTAACCATAATAAAAATGAATTACTATATTTCCTGCACATTAAAACTGATGTTTTAATATTTTAGCATATTTTAGTCGGTATTACAATTACATTTCTGCTATTTTAATTCATTTTAGTTGTTTATTTAATCTTATATTATTTATAGTACTTTCTCTGATATGACAAGTTGTTTTGTCCCTTTTTAAATATTTTTTAATATTGACACCGGTTTTTTACTTTGTTTTTTTTACCATTGTTATATTTGTATATCTAAACTTATGGTCAAATATATGACCAAAATAACTTTACTATAATGCATAATGTTTAAACAAATTATTTTAATATACTAATATTGAATTTTAACAGAAAAACTAATTGTTTATACATACCTTTCTTTTATGCTGTTGTTTGACCTGTCAATTTGACCCGGTAGTTGTTCCCTTGTTAACGCCTCGTCTGTGTTATAAAACAGAGACTGTCTTCCATTGTTAAACACTCGTACACTACCTGAGGAAGAGATCAGTACAATCTCGAAACTTTTTTGTTGTATTTGTACCTGAATAAAGTCAGTTTTCTATTGAAACACCTCTCTTGAATGAAAATACTCTTCACCGAAGGATGCGCCAGAGGGAAATTCCTTTTTTTTCCATCCATTCCCTATTGCATTTGAAACATCGAGTCTGTTTACAGTCCTCGAATTGGATCCCCGGCTGCACCTGAACCATAGCTATCACTGCTACAAAGGCTCTCCTCCTTTATTCCACGTGACTGTGGATCTTATGCTCCGAGCATAACTCCACAGGGTGAGCAGATATCGTTACCTTTATCAGACCAGCATCACCACTGGTTCATGCACTATTGTGCGCTTTGCATTTTTTCTTTTGTATTCTATACTCATATAGTATAATGCCCCCATAGCTGCCCTCATACAGTATAATGCCACCATAGCTGCCCTCATAAAATATAATGCCCCCATAGCTGCCCCATACAGTATAATGCCCCTGAAGCTGCCCCATACAGTATACTGCCCTATTGTGATCCCCTCATAACCAGTATAATGCCGCATTAGCTGCCACCGCACAGTATATTGCCCCATCGTGCCTAATAAAACATTAACTAAATATTTATCTGTCCCCATTCCCATGAAGGGTGGAGGAGATCCTTCTGCTACTTTGCTCGGTGCAGTGTGTGGTTCTGCACAGACAGGTGCGTAATGACATCACTACACAACTGTCTGCATTGAGCCGCTCACAGCTGGAGCTGGCATTACACAGTGAATGCTGGAGCAAGGAGCCGTCAGCTCCCTGATCCAGCATTGAATTCAACTGTATCGGTGTCCAGTTCAAATCGGGACACACCACCGCTAGGGGACTGGCCCCACCGTCTCAGTGGGCCCGGAGCCACCACCCCCTGCTAGCTACGCTATTGCTAATACTACTATGAAAAATGTAAAGGATTCGGAAAAGGCAAGATGTGGAAGAAGAGAAGAATGATATGGGAAAAGTAGTAGAGGAAGGGTGTGGAAGAAGAGAAGAAGGAATAATGTGCATGTGGAAGAAGAAGGATGTGGTTAAAGAGGAATGGTGTGGAAGAAAATGAAGGGTGTAAAAAAAGAAGAATGTGGATGATGAAGAGGAAGGGTGTGAAAGAAATAAATGTAGATATAAGGTGTGGAAGAAGAAGAATCTGGAAAAAGCGGAAGGGTGTTTAAAATGAAGGATGTGGATGATGAAGAGGAAGGATAAAGAAAAAGAAGGCTGTAAAGGGGAAGAATCTGAATGATGAAGGGTATAGAAAAAAAGATAGGGAAGAAGAAGATGAAGGATGTGGATTATGAAGAGGAAGGTTGTAGTAGAAGAATGTAGAGGACGAAGTATGTGGCAGAAGAAATATGTGGAAGAATAAGGATGAAAATAAAGGATCTACAAGTACAGTAGAAGAATGTGGATGAAAAAGAGGAAGAATATGGAAACAATAGAAACGAAGGATGTTGATGAAGGAGGTAGAAAGAAAAAAAGATGAAGGATACAGTAAAGAAGATGTATGATGTGGAAGAAGTAGAGGAAAGCTATGGAAGAAGATGAAATGTGTGGAAGAGGAAGGTTATGGAAAAAAAAAAGGATGAACAAGAAGAGGAGGAAGAATGCGGAAGTAGAAGAAGAACGATGTGAGAGGAAAGGAAGAATGAAGAAGAGGGATGTGGAAGACTAAGGTTTAGAAAGTAAGAAGAAGAGAAAGGATATGGAGGAAAGAAGGATGTTGAAAAAAACAAACGTGGAAGGCGAAAAGGACAGATGTGGAAGATAAAAGATATGTTAAAAAAGAGGATTTAGAAGAGAAAGAGGCAGAAGAGGAAACATTGGAAGTAGAAGAATTAGAATGTAAAATAATAATGAAATTGCTGAGTCTGGCCTGGCTGCGATAGGCTCTCCCACTCCTAAGCCTGCCAGCCTGAGTGGTGGAAGATGGAGTCAGTCTAAGAGACATAGACTCAGGTGCCGACTGATTACCTATGGGCGTTAACCCCGAAGCTGTGGCTGGCAGATCCTTTACAGCCATCCTGCTTCCCCACTTGTATATAGCGCCTCCCTGCTCCCCCTTGTATATAGTGCCTCCCAGCTCCCCCCTTGTATATAGTGATAGTGTCACCCTGCTCCCCCCTTGCATATAGTGCCACCCTGCTACAGCCCTTGTATATAGTGCCAAAAAATCATATCAAAATCAAACCACCCATCAACTTGCTGCAGATCATACAGATCTGATTAGAGGCAGAATAAACATTTACATTAAGTGACTCACCGGTGACGGCTCAGATTCTAGCTCTTTTTTTCTTTTCTTCTCCATCCCGTCCAGACCTCTATAATGGATTTCTCCTGGCCACAACCCATTTCTGCAGTTTGTCTTCAGCTTCTCACTTTTCAAACATTTCTTCACCTATAAACAAAGATAAAATTCTCAACACCTCTAAATATAATAAAGCACCATACACTGCACCACTAACTATAATAGCGCCATACACTGTATCCCTGATTATAATAGTACCATACACTTTGTCACACACACACACACACACACACACACCGTGCCCCCTGTAGATAGTTCCCCCATAGCCCCCTGTAGATAGTGACTCCCATAGAGCCTCTGTAGTTAGTGCCCTACATAGAAGCCCCTGTAAATAGTGCCCCTCAAAAAAGCCCCCTGTAGATAGTGCCCACATATGGACTTCAGAAATGCAAGGCAATAGTGCTAACCACTTAGCCACCGTGCTGCCCTACATATAGCTTCTCCTATAGATAGTGCTCCACATATAACCCACCTCTGTAGATAGTGCCTCACATATAGCTCCCCCTGTATATAGTGTCCCACATATAGCCAACCCCTGTAGACAGTGCCCTACATATAGCCCCTCTGTAGATAGTGCCCCACAGGTAATCCACCCCTGTATATAGTGTCCCACATATAGCTCCCCCTATAGATAGTGTTCCACATGTAGCCCACCCCTGTATATAGTGTCCCTGATATAGCTCCCCCTGTATATAGGGATCCACATCCCCACATATAGACCCCCTCTGTAGATAATACCACTCACAAAGTTATTATACATATAAAAAAAAGGAAAACTTTACATACTCACATGACTCCGTTCCAACTGAGCAGGTCTGCTGGGGCTGAACGATGCAAGCGGTCACCAGTCCCCTTGTCAGAAGGATGTGTCTTCCTACACAGTTTAATACTGTCAGCAATGAGTTGTCAGTGTGACACAGGCCTTTGACAATGGGAATGGTAACACCCAGGTGTCAATTTATTTAACATTTCCAGAATTAATCACAGAGGAACGGCGCAATGCAGAGTTCTAAGAAAAGATGTTCCAGAATTATTATTTCATGGATAATACAAGTATTTAGTAAAACAGACGTCAGAAGACGTGACCGGTCCTGATTAATTGTTATGTATTTTGCCTGTTACTGTGTCTGATTATTGCTGTATACACTTGTGCTCAATAGTCTGCAGTGAGATGATACTCTGCAGACCGACCAGTGTAGAACTGGTATCTGACCACTAAATGGTCACTGTATGGTGGTATTATTGGTTATATTGGTGTTTGTATATTGGTAATATTCACTTGTCCTCTACTACAAAAGCGAGTGTAGGTCTCTGCTTGACCGTATTATTAGGTGTGTCCATGTTCCACTTTAAATTTCGTATTTGTGTTGAGGGTGGGGTTTACATATTTAAGGGTGTTGCAAGGGGAGTGATCAAAGAAAGAAAAATTTGTTGTCGCTTGTGTTGTACACCACTATTTTTCCGCACTTCCTAGGATTCAAACCTGGATCTGCCCCTTGGGCCCTTATTATGCCCTGGCTGGCACCTTGTGGTAGGGGGCGATGAAATGACAGAGAACCCCCCATGGTTACTATTAACCATGGCATCTAAGTGGTTTTACGGCCAGGATCTGAGTCATCTCTGATCCCACCCAGTAGAACAGGGTGTCAACTGTAATATACTTTTACTAATACTTTTTTTTCAGTACTAATAACTTTATTTAACTTTTTTTTTTTCACATTTTATTAGTCCCCCTAGAGGACTTAAACCAGCAATCGTTACTGATGTATTGCAGTATATTGTCATTTTTACAGGCTCTGTTAAGTCAGAGGCAGGGCTTAACAGAGGCAAGGTGGAGGCAGGCCTGTGAGCCTTTATGGGCTGCCATGACAATCAACGGGCCGATGAGCTGTCGGAGGAGTGACCCCCCCTCTTTTTAACGCGTCAGATGCTGTGGTCGCGACTGACCCCGGTATTTGAGGTGTTAAACAGCGCTCAGCCGCTTCGTGTCTATTCAGCTTTTTCCGGAAAGCCGATGTCGCGGGTACGGGCTCATAGAATTTCTATTGAGTCCATACATTGATAAATTTATTTCCGGAAAAAGCCGAACAGACACGAAGCGGCTGAGCGCTCACACGAGTGCTTCAGCTGCTTCGTTCTAGCGATTGCTGGGGGTCTCAGTGCTCGGGACCCCACCAATCCAAACTTCTGACATGTCACTTTGACATGTCAGAAGTTTGTCAAACGTTTAGCTGGACTTTAAATATTCTAACTCTTTCCTCTGTCACCCACCATCAAAAAGATCCTAGTTTCTCCAAAGAAACTCTGCTGCTCAGCTCTTCTGTCCTCCTGTAGCTCCTCTACTGCCTCTCCTATCACTGGTTTTCAATTGACCAGCAAATATTCAAAATTCTTAAATAAAACCAAGTCATCCAAATACCCCCCCAAATGCAATAACCAATCTGTATACAGCCTCCTTCTATCACTATCTCCTCCATAAGCTGCCATTCACATTAGACCTGTGGAAATGCTGGAGTTGTAGTTGGAAACCACTGCATTAGATATATGTCATCACATGTATGGTGGAAATTCGACTTTCCCTCAACATCTCCTGGGCGCAGAAACCGGGATTTAACGTTGGATTTTTACATATCCGTTCCTTCATTCCACCGTGTGATAATGTCTTGGTTTATCCCTCTCTCCCTATACCGATAAAAATAGTTATCTTGAGTGATTTTTTTAAAATTAAAAAGCGTATATTAAACTGTGAACAATTTTCTGTATTTGGATGCACAATTACATCTCGAATATGATACTCTGGCCATAATAATAAATATCAGTATGGCCTGATGATGTGTTTAGAAGCTGTGGTCAATAAAGACTGTGGGGCCTGGCAGTGTAGCAAGCAACTGTTCCAAAGAATTATATATATAATATATATATAACTATATATATATAACAGCACCAGGACTTCAAAATTGGGGAGATGTTGGTTTTTTTCACCACCAGGTGGAAAGAATGAGCAACTTTTCGGTTCACACCTGAACCTTTCTCAAGCTTGAAATATTTTATTTCCCATTAGGACCAAAAAACCTCCAACTTGTCCCACAAAAAACGAGGACTCAAATAGCTATCTCCGTCATTAAAGGGGTTGTCTCACGAAGACAACCCCTAAGCATAGTAACATCATAGAATCGGGTCCCCCTTTTGGGACTCCCCCTTGTCACGTAGCGGGTTAGTGGACCCACTAGGCCTTACCACCGTAGCGGAGAGGCAGCTGGCCAAACAACAGGAAACCCCAGCAATACAATATCCCGCACAAGGGTACCTGGATAGTCCAGACAGTGGCCGCTGCACTGGCACAGATGGAGATGGGTGCAGTAGATAACGCCAAATGTGGCGGATGACACATGTGCCGCAGGTTGCGCCAGACGTGGCAGATTCCTCCGGACGTGACAGATGACACAGGACGTGGCGGATTCCTCTGGACATGGCAGATGACACAGGACGTGGCGGATTCCTCCGGACGTGGCAGATGACACAGGACGTGGCACGACTCGATACTATAGGCACAGCACGAGAAACACCTGGAACGGGAAACATTAAGGGACCATTTGCAAGACAGATGGGAAAACTAACAACGCTCAGGCAAGGATCAGAAGGCCTGGGGCCTTCTTATAGACCAGGAAATTGTGCCAGTTGATGATGATGACGATTTCCTTTGGGCGCGTACGGGACACAGCAGACCGGAGCGGAAGTGAGCGCTGGCGTCTCAAAGGAAGGAGATTGGGACCAGCGCTCACAGATCCATTGCTGCGGGCGTCGGGAGATGAGATAAACCCGACGGCCCGCGGCCATGGACGCTACAGTATCCCCCCTCTTACGCCCCCTCTTGGGGCAAGAGCGAAAGAGGAATTTCTTAATAAGCGCAGGGGCACTGAGGTTCTCTCCTGGCTCCCAGGACCTCTCCTCAGGACCAAACCCTATCCAGTCCACCAAATAGAAAGTCCTTCCTCCTACCCTCTTGCGGTCCAGGATCTCCATTACCTCGAATATATCAGAAGAACCGCTAGGAGCAACTGTGGGACTAGAGGTCTTGCTGTAGCGGTTCAGGACCACTGGCTTCAGGAGGGACACATGAAAGGAGTTAGGGATTCTGAGGGTAGGAGGCAGCCGCAGCTTATAGGAGACAGGGGTTATCTTTTGCAGAATCTCGAAAGGACCAGGGAGCAAACTTTTATGAGGGCACCTTCAAACGAATGTTCCGAGAGGACAGCCAAACTTTAGTCCCCGGAAGATACTGAGGCAGTTCTCTTCTCCTAGTATCTGCTTTTCGCTTCATGCGATCGACTGCCAGCAAAATAGAGGACCTGGCCTGTTGCCAGATTTGCAGAAAGTCCCCATAAGCAGAGTCAGCAGCGGGTACTTGAGATGTGGTCGACACAGGAAGAGGGACTCTGGGATGTTGACTGTACACAATGTGAAATGGAGTGGAAGTGGTGGATTCACTTGTGTGGTTGTTGTATGAGAACTCGGCCCATGGAAGAAGCTGTACCCAGTTATCATGCTGTGAAGAGATGAAGTGGCAGAGATAATTCTCCATGATCTGGTTGATCCTCTCAACTTGCCCATTGGACTGGGGGTGATAAGCTGAGGAAAAGTCCAATCTGACATCCTGGAGTTTACAGAGGGCTCTCCAGAACTTTTTCGTTAGAAGGTGCCTTCATACAAGTTTGCTCCCAGGTTCCTTGGTCCTTTCGAGATTCTGCAACAAATAAACCCCATCTCCTATAAGCTGCGGCTGCCTCCTACCCACAGAATCCCCAACTCCTTTCTTGTGTCCCTCCTGAAACCTGTGGTCCTGAACCGCTACAGCAAGACTTCTAGTTCCACAGTTACTCCCAGCGGTTCTTCTGATGTGTTCGAGGTGAGGGAGATCCTGGACTGCAAGAGGGTAGGAGGAAGGACTTTCTATTTGGTGGACTGGAGAGGGTTTGGTCCTGAGGAGAGGTCGTGGGAGCCGGAAGAGAACCTCAGTACTCCTGCACTCATTAAGAAATTCCTCTCTCGCTCTGGCCCCAAGAAGTGGGGGTGTAAATAGCGTCCATGGCCACGGTCCGTCAGGTTTACTCACCTCCCGACGCCTGCAGCCATGGATCCGTGAGCGCTGGTCCCCATCTCATACCTAGGAGACGCCAGCGCTCACTTCCTGTTTCCTGTAGGGCCAGCGCGCGCACCTGTAAAACAATCATCATTATCAACCACATGATTTCCTGGTCTATAAAACCTTCTGATCCTTGCCTGAGCGTTGTTCGTATTCCCAAATCTGTCTTGCAAATGGTCCCGTAGTGTTTCCCTTCCAGTTGTTACCCGTGCCCTGTTACCTGTTCCTGTAAACCGTGCTGTGTTCTTTTTCCTGTGCCTACTAGTTGGTGTCGTGTCTACTACACCTGCTGTTGCCTTGCCACATCCTGTGTCATCTGCCTCGTCCAGAGGGATTCGTCACGTGTGGCGCAACCTGCGGCACCTGCTGTCAGCTGCCACGTCCTGTGTCATCTGCCACGTCCACAGGGATTCGCCACGTCTGGCGCAACCTGCGGCACCTGCTGTCATCTGCCACGTCTGGCGTTACCTGCTGCACCCACCTCCATCTGTGCCAGAGCTGCGGCCATTGTATGGACTATTTAGGTACCCTTGTGCAGGACTTTGTATTTCTGGGGTTCCTGTTGTTTGACCAGTTGCCTTCCTGCTATAGCGGTGCGGGCTAGTGGGTCCACATACCCACATACCATGACAACCAAGAACCACTTCTGGGTCAAAGGTGTGGGTTACAGTTCATAATGGGAGTGGTGCATTCCCGTACCTTTGTCGGTGATCGATAAAAAATTAAACAGCAGTAATAACATAATAAAATAAAAATGTAACACATATACATTGTCTGAACATTGCAGAAATTGTTTAAGAATCATTTAAAAAAAAAGAAAATAATATCCCCCATCTGAGATAGTCTTACTGTTCATTTCTGTGCACTCATATTTAAAGGCTGATATTTGTACTACTATACGTCTATTGTTCTGATTCAAACATGGTTGGGCTTTTATATTTCTTACAACCAAACCATATGGGGTTACAGATTGTAAATTGCATGATCTGCGGCATGAGCGTCACTGTGGTCATGGGGACGCTTCTCTAAAGTGCTGAAAGTGCTGGACAGCTCCGTGGGTTACAAACCGCCGTGTATGTCGGGAAACCGAATGTTGCTGAAAGTTTGGACAGCTCCCTCTTAGTCAGGTAAAAATACTCCACAGGGGGGCGCTATTGGTTTAAAAGTCTTAATCTATACATATATAGAGGCATAATATAGCCAAGTGGCAACTATAGGTGGAATATGAGAGCTATATTTCTGATCTCATCCAAAACACTGGATAGATCTAACTGGCAATTCTTAATAATCGGGAATAGAGGGAACAATTAATTGTATTTAAAATATATATATATATTCGATTTTGTGATAAACAGTAGGAATCATCTAAAACTTATAGCTTTCCAAGTTCTAAAGAACTAAAAATGGATATTCCATGATAAGGAGGAATTGTTTGTCCTATCCGTTATATCTTACTAGATTGAATAATTGTGTCTATGTTGTGATGTACTTCTTGGGGCGAAAAATATGTTTCTTGGAGCAAAAATGTGTTCAAGAGTGCCGGGGTCTTGTTAGCCAAAAATAATTAGTATTCTCAAATATTTGGTTTCTTCAAGATCATACTGTCTCAATACTCTCATTTAGACCATCGGGAGTGAGGGGCTGAAGTTTGAAGATCCAAAAGGACCGTTTATTCAGCAAAGCTCCACGATTGTCAGCATCTTTTGCTATGGTTTCTATCGGTGTAATTTTTACTTCTCTAAATTAGATTTATGATGCAGAAAAAGATGTCTGGACAGGCTATGTCTCATAAAACCGATTTTTGGATTATGTCTATGGCCATTCAGTCTACAACGTAATGTCTGTGTTGTGCGTCCAACGTACTGAATACCACACCCGCACTCATAAATGACTTTGTCTGAACTACAATTTAGAAAGGTCTTGATCTTGAATTCCTCTTTAGTAGTATACAATATGATTGTTTTACTCCCATGACCGATATTGTTGCAGCACAGGAATTGTTTCTTCCCACACCTGAAAACTCCTGTGATTTGGGGAAATAACTGTATCGTTTTTTGTGGATTTTTTGTTTTGGGTCTACTATAATATTTTTAATGGTTCTCCCACGTCTAAAAGTAATGCACGGCTTTTGGGGAATGAGTTGGTTCAATATAGGATTTTTGAGTAAGATTCCCCAATGTTTATTTAGGCTATTTCTAATAAACGTATTCCCAGCATAAATGGAGTGATGAAGTTCCTTGTAAAAGTTCTCACCTCATTAGACCTTTTTTCAATTCTAGTCCCTATTCCTAGACACTGCTCTTGTGATATAGATAAATTGTCTTTATACGCACTATTTATTAAGGTTTTTGGGTAACCTTTATCTCTGAATCTCTTGTCCAAGATCTTTCATTGTGCCTTATAACTGGGTTTAGAAGAGCAGTTTTTTCGTACCCTTCCATATTGACTAAATGGGATTTTGGTAGTCCATTTTTTGTAATGGGCACTTTTGACATTTTAAGCCAATAGCGCCCGCCTGTGTAGTCTTTTTACCTGACTAAGAGAGAGCTGTCCAAATTTTCAGCAACATGCTGTTTGATCTTGAATACAATTAATTGTTCCTTCTATGCCCGATTATTAAGAATTGCCATTTAGATCTATCCAGTGTTTTGGATGAGATCAGAAATATAGCTCTCCTATTCCACCTATAGTTGCCACTTGGCTATATTATGCCTCTATATATGTATTTATTAAGAATTTTAAACCAATAGCTCCCCCTGTGGAGTCTTTTTACCTGACTAAGAGGGAGCTGTCCAAACTTTCAGCAACATGCTGTTTCCCGACATACACGCCGGTTTGTAACCCACGGAGATGTCCAGCACTTTCAGCACTTTAGAGAAGCGTCCCCATGACCACAGTGACACTCATGCCGCAGATCATGCAATTTGCAATCTGTAACCCCATATGGTTTGGTTGTAAGAAATATAAAAGCCCAACCATGTTTGAATCAGAAAAATAGACATATAGTAGTATAAATATCAGCCTTTGAATATGAGTACACAGAAATGAACTCGGACAGGGGATATTAATTTTTTTTAATGATTCTTAAACAATTTCTGAAATTTTCAGACAATTTGAACATAGTTTTACAATGTATATGTGTTGCATTTTTATTTTATCATCTTTTTACGGCTGTTTAATTTTTTATCGATCACTGACAAAGGTACGGGAATGCACCACTCCCATTATGAACTGTAACCCGCCCCTTTGACCCAGAAGTGGTTACTGGTCAAAGGGGGTATTTAAGGAGTGCATTTTTTCTAGAATTTCACAAGCCTGATGAAGACCTTAGTCCGAGGTCGAAACGCGTAGCTTCTTGTACCACCATTGAGACATATGCTATTAATTACAAATGTCTTTCCTAAACACTGAGATACTCTGCCTCGACTGGGGATTTGGCTCAATCTTCCATGTAAGCGCAGGAGCGCCTTCTACTAAGTGTGATCGTTTTTTTCAAATCATTTGGAACCTTTTCTCCACATCAACTCCCGCTGATTCCTCAGCCGCCGGTGTTCACTCCGAGGGCCAGCAGACTGCCTATATACGGAGCATCAAGGCTCCACACACTTGATAATCGAGTTGTGCCGACCATCTAGCACAACTCCATAAGGTGAGTGTATTTATCGCATACACATCAGTGCTATCACTTACCACCCTGTATCCACAGCATTGCCCCAGAGGAGAGCTGAGCTCTGTGTCTCTTTTTTCCCCCATGTCACTGTTACAAACCACCGAACCTGTCTTGAACAATCCGGAGCAAGGAGCTGCTATCCATAGCCCACGTCTGCTAGCAGCAGGAGCTCCCAGCCAGAGACCTAAGCCAGCATACTCGGGGGACCCTGCAGGAACCACATACAGATGGATTACCTCCAACAATGCCATTCTACGAGGAATTATTAGATTCGAAGCTCCTCAATACCCATGGGTCTGTCCAGAATAGGAATCTCCATCACAATGCATACAGACAGAGTCAAATAGGGAGGACACACTCTGCTTTCCCTCGCCCAGAGAAAAATCACATCCTAGACACTATCCACCCCCTCGGACACCCATTGAGTTGGGAGCCCGTAGAAATGTATTCACCAATACCCGTCCTATTAGATCGAATAAACTGACACTTCCCACAGTGATACCTATCAGTGTCCCTCAAATCCAAATGCCCTTGGATTCCCACGTTCCACCCAATCCAAATCTCCCAGCTCTCAATCCCTTGGTCAGTCCTCCACCTGATGAACTCAACATATCATCCCCATTCAATAACACCTTTTTCACAACCCATGACTCCACATGACGGGGCAACACCAACATCTGTTAGGTAGGAATACCCTACCACCAGGACCCACCACAAGATTCCTCTATTCATAATCCTATTGTGTTCCATCTCAGTGCCCTAGACCTTCACACATCCTCCACTCCTAATTTAACATCTCCAGACACCTCCTCACACAAGAGCCTGTCCAATATTTATTTTTTAGCGTTTCCCCCCATATCCAACACCAGCAAACCGCTGACCAAGTCAATCAATCAGCACAGAACCACATGATTACAAAATTTTTCCATTCATTGCCACACACCAAGACAATAGTAAGAAAAAGAAAAGGAAGGTCAGAGGATGCAGAGGAGGAAGAAATAGATCCATAAAAAATGCAAAGAACAACATGCCAGAATGAGAACCAGACAACATTCACAAACCGAATAGAAGAAAGCATGATATTCAATCTCTCTTCTCATATATTAAGCCAGGAAGAAAAGAGACCTTTGTCTAAAGGTCTATCTTTTTTCCCAGTACAAAAGTCTGATGACTTTCAGATCTTTTTAGATCTCAATCATTTTATTAGAAAACTCACGTTGCAAAGGCACTTTGCTATAGTAAAAAATCAGAAATATGTAGAGGAAATGAATACCATAACAGCCCCAACAAGTTTAATTAATCTACCAATACAGGAGAAGTCAAAATTTTACCCCTTGTACCATAGGGGAAATTATCTAGAGACGTTCTATGCACTTGTCTCGAATGATTTAAAAAAATACTAGCAAAATCAAACCTTTACACTAGAATTTGGATAAGAGAGAACACACAGCCCTGAAAGGGCTTAAAGAAAACCTAGGCCTAGTGATCAGAGCGGCCGATAAAGGAGGCAGAATAGTGGTTCAAAATAGGGAGGAATATGAGAAAGAGGCAGAGAGGATATTATCAGACACATCTGTCACGAACAAATACACGGTAAACAGTGAGGTCCCTGTTCTTCGCAAACCTCTGTCCCTACCTACCCGACCTAAACAACGGCACACAACTTGGCGGTATTCCCTATACTAGTACAATTGAAACAGACAAACGGATAAGACAGAGACAGTACGAAATACCAAAGGGTCACCTGGGAAGTACATGGAGGGAGAGGCAGGGCAATTGCGCCATGGACATGTCCGGGCGCAAAAGGCGGAGTCAGGCAGGCAGGGTCAAACCGGGAGAGTGCGGAAAAACAAAAAGTCAGAAGGCAAAGAAAAGTCTGGAGTCCAGCCGGGGTCAGGAGTCACAAAGGAGTCAAAATGCAAGTCGCTCAGGGGAGTCTGAAACAAGGGATAGCACCAGGCTAGGAAACTCTAATTACAGGCAAAGGCTTACTACCCCAGGCTGAACTAAATAAGGAGAGGGCGGGAGCTCAGGAACATCAGCCAGGCTTTGATTGGCTTGACGCTCCTGAGATCCTAGTGGCTGCAGACTGCCTCACTCTGCCAGGCCGGGCGACGCCCGAGCGAGTAACTCTTGATGACCTGGAGACCGAGAGAGCCGCAGAAAGGGAGTACGTGACAACATCATATTATCAAGTACTCAAAAAAGATCCCACCATCATTTATAAAAAGGATTTCAATACACTCCTGGAACAGACATACTCAAAGGGGCTCATTAATAAAAAAGCAAAAAACTTTTTGTCTGTAGAGGACCCAGGAACACCTTTTCTCTACCACCTCCTCAAGGTGCACAAAGATAAGAAAAAAAACCTGGGGCGACCCATTATATACGGGATCAATTCAATGACTTGCCAACTATCCCATTTTATTGATCTGCACCTGCAGGATTTGGTGACTAAATTACCCCCTCACTTGAAAGACTCTACCAGTTTAATTAGAGACCTACAGGCACAACGGTGGAGCAATAACTACATTTTTCTAACATCTCGATGTGACATCTTTATATTCCAACATTGAACATAAATTAGGTCTAGAGGCCACCAGATACTATCTGGAACATGAAGGCACTATGCCCGAGGAGAAAAGCAATTTCCTAATTGAAAGTCTGGAATTTATCCTCACAAAAAATATTTTCAAATATAAAGATAAGTTTTACCACCAAATCAAGGAACAGCAATGGGGACCAGGGTTGCCCCGAGCTATGCCAAACTGTTCATGGGTCGCTTCGAGACCCTACATAATATGGATGGACACAAATACACTGACAGAATGATTTATTATAAACGGTGTATCGATGACCTGTTCTTTTAATGGGCAGGGTCGATGGGGGAGGCATTAACGTTTATAGAGGATCTGAAGCTGAATCATTTGGGACTTAAATTCACCCCCACACTACCCAGAACAAAGATAGTGTTCCTGGTCCTTGAAATAGGTCACAGTAAGAATCTTTTCACCACCAAAACCCATTTCAAGGAAGTGGACACTAATAGTTTCCTTAATTTCAAAAGTGCCCATTACAAAAAATGGACTACCAACATCCCATTTAGTCAATATAGAAGGGTACGAAAAAACTGCTCTTCTAAATCCAGTTATATGGCACAATAAAAGATATTGGACAAGAGATTCAGGGATAAAGGTTACCCAAAAACCTTAATAAATAGTGCGTATAAAGATCATTTATCTATATCACAAGAGCAGTGTCTAGGAATAGGGACTAGACTTGAAAAAAGGTCTAATGAGGTGAGAACTTTTACAAGGAACTTCATCACTACATTTATGCTGGGAATACGTTTATTAGAAATAGCCTAAATAAACATTGGGGAATCTTACTCAAAAATCCTATATTGAACTAACTCATTCCCCAAAAGCCGTGCATTACTTTTAGACGTGGGAGAACCATTAAAAATATTATAGTAGACCCAAAACAAAAAATCCACAAAAAACGATAGTTATTTCCCCAAATCACAGGAGTTTTCAGGTGTGGGAAGAAACAATTCCTGTGCTGCAACAATATCGGTCATGGGAGTAAAACAATCATATTGTATACTACTAAAGAGGAATTCAAGATCAAGACCAAAAATTGTAGTTCAGACCATGTCATTTATGTGATTTGAGTGCGGGTGTGGTATTCAGTACGTTGGACGCACAACACAGACATTACGTTGTAGACTGAATTGCCATAGACATAATCCAAAAATCGGTTTTATGAGACATAGCCTGTCCAGACATCTTTTTCTGCATCATAAATGTAATTTCGAGAAGTAAAAATTACACCGATAGAAACCATAGCAAAGGATGCTGACAATCGTGGAGCTTTGCTGTATAAACGGGAGTCCTTTTGGATCTTCAAACATAAGACCCTCACTCCCGAAGGTCTAAATGAGAGTATTGAGACAGTATGATCTTGAATAAACCCAATATTTGAGAATACTAATTATTTTTGGCTAACAAGACCCCGGCACTCTTGAACACATTTTTTGCTCCAAGAAACATATATTTTTCGCCCCAAGAAGTACATCACAACATAGACACAATTATCCAATCTAGTAAGATATAATGGATAGGACAAACAATTCCTCCTTATCATGGAATATCCATTTTTAGTTCTTTAGAACTTGGAAAGCTATAAGTTGTAGATGATCCCTACTGTTTATCACAAAATCGAATATATATATTTTTTAAATACAATCAATTGTTCCTTCTATTCCCAATTATTAATAATTGCCAGATAGATCTATCCTTTGGTTTGGATGAGATCACAAATATAGCTCTCCTATTCCACCTATAGTTGCCACTGGCTATATTATGCCTCTATATATGTATTTATTAAGAATTTTAAACCAATAGCGCCCCCTGTGGAGTCTTTTTACCTGACTAAGAGGGAGCTGTCCAAACTTTCAGCAACATGCTGTTTCCCGACATACACGGCGGTTTGTAACCCATGGAGCTGTCCAGCACTTTCAGCACTTTAGAGAAGCGTCCCCATGACCACAGTGACGCTCATGCCGCAGATCATGCAATTTACAATCTGTAACCCCATATGGTTTGGTTGTAAGAAATATAAAAGCCCAACCATGTTTGAATCACAAAAATAGACGTATAGTAGTACAAATATCAGCCTTTGAATATCAGTACACAGAAATAAACAGTAAGAGTCTATCTCAGACGGGGGATTAATTTTTTTTTTTAAATTGATTCTTAAACAATTTCTGCAATTTTCGGACAATTTGAACATAGTTTTTCATTTTTATTTTATCATCTTTCTACTGCTGTTTAATTTTTTATCGATCACCGACAAAGGAACAGGCATGCACCACTCCCATTATGAACTGTAACCCGCACCTCTGACCCAGAAGTGGTTCCTGGTCAAAGGGGGTATTTAAGGAGTGCATTCTTTCCAGTATTTCACAAGCCTGATGAAGACCTTAGTCCGAGGTCGAAACACGTAACTTCCTGTACCACCATTAAGACATATGCAGTTAATTACGCATGTCTTTTTTAAGAAATAAAGTTCATATTTCCTAGCCACTGAGATACTCTGCCTCAACTGGGGATTTGGCTCAATTGTCCACGTTAGCACAGGAGCGCCTTCTATTAACCCCTTAAGGACACAGCCTGTTTTGGCCTTCAGGACACAGGCAATTTTTTCAAATCTGACATGTTTCACTTTATGTGGTAATAACTTCAGAATGCTTTTACCTATCCAAGCGATTATGAGATTGTTTTCTCATGACACATTGGACTTTATGTTACTGGCAAAATTTGCTCGATACACTAAGTATTTAATTGTGAAAAACACCCAAATTTTGCGAAAAATTGCAAAAATTAGCATTTTTCTAAATTTATATGTATCTGCTTGTAAGACAGATAGTAATACCACACAAAATTGTTGCTAATTAACATCACCCATATGTCTACTTTAGATTGGCATTGTTTTTAGAACATCCTTTTATTTTTCTATGACATCACAAGGCTTAGAACTTTAGCAGAAATGTCTCACATTTTCAAGAAAATTTCAAAAGGCTATTTTTACAGAGACCAGTTCAGTTGTGAAGTGGATTTTAGGGCCTTATATATTAGAAACCCTTGATAAGTCGCCCAATTTAAAAAACTTCACCCCTCAAAGTATTCAAAACAGCATTTAGAAAGTTTATTAACCCTTTAGATGTTTCACAGGAATTAAGGCAAAGTAGATGTGAAATTTTCAAATTTCTTTTTTTTTGTTGCAGAAATTCATTTTTCATCTATTTTTTTTTGTAACACAGAAAGTTTTACCAGAGAAACGCAACTCAATATCTATTGCCCAGATTCTGCAGTTTTTAGAAATTCCCCACATGTGGCCCTAGTGCACTTTTTGACTGAAGCACAGGCCTCAGAAACAAAGGAACACCTAGAAGATTTTGTGGCCTCCTTTTTATTAGAAAATTTTTAGGCACCATGTCGGGTCTGAAAGGCTCTTGCGGCACCAAAACAGTGGAAATCCCCCAAAAATGACCCCATTTTGGAAACTATACCCCTTGAGGAAATTATCTAGGGGTATAGTGAGCATTTTGACCGCGCAGGTTTTTTGCAGAAATTATTGGAAGTAGGCCGTGAAAATGAAAATCTACATTCTTTCAAAGAAAATGTAGGTTTAGCTAATTTTTTCTAATTTCCACAAGGACTAAAAGGAGAAAATGCACCACTACTTTTGTAAAGCAATTTCTCCCGAGTAAAACAATATCCCGCATGTGGTCATAAAAGTCTGTTTGGGCACACGGCAGGGCTTAGAAGGGAAAGAGCGCCATTTGGCTTTTGGAGCTCAAGTTTAGCAGGAATGGTTTGCGGAGACCACGTCGCATTTGCAAAGCCCCTAAGGGACCAAAACAGTGAAAACACCAAAAAAAGTTACTCCATTTAGGAAACTACACCCCTTGAAGAATCCATCTAGGGGTGTAGTGAGAATTTTGAACCCACAGGGGTAGATTTTATTAGAATTGGGCAGTGAAGATAAAAAAAAAAATCATCTTGCCGATGGTACCGGAAGCCTCCTGGGCCCCGCCGACGACGGAGCATAGGAGGATTCCGTTACTGGCAGGCCTGGAGGTAAGTATTAGCCTTCCGATCGCCTTTGCAGCCACCGGCAACCCAGCGATCACGTTGCTGGGGTGCCGGTGGCTATAAACTCCTCACATGCTGCGAACTCTATTGAACGCAGCATGTGAGGGGTTAATCGGTCGGATCGGAGGCTAGCTCCAGTCCTGGCCGATAGCTCAGGGTGCCAGCTGTAACATACAGCTGTCACCCGGCGGTGATGTCGCTGGCTCAGCCAGCTACATCTGTTTCACGTACAGTTACGTGGAATTTCGGGAAAACACCATCTCCCATCACGTAACTGTACGTGAAATTGCGGGAAGGGGTTAAGAGTGATCTTTTTTTCAAATATTTTGAGACATCAGAAGTGGTAATGACTGAAGACTACACATCCAGAATGACAGCAGATCCAGAACCTTACACTCCACACACAGTAATAACAAGAGAACAGTGAGGATCATATACTACACACAGACATCAGAAGTGGTAATGACTGGAGACCACACATCCAGTATAACAGCAGATCCAGATCCTCACACTCCACACACAGCAATAACAACACAACAGTGAGGATTATATACAACACACAGACATCAGAAGTGGTAATGACTGGAGACCACACATCCAGAATGACCGAAGATCCACAACCTTACTCTCCACACACAGCAATAACAAGAAAACAGTGAGGATCATATACAGCACACAGACATTGTCTTGGTTTGCACTGCAACTCAGCTGTGCCAAAGGTAGAAAAATTAGTTATTCTTTGGGAGGTTATTTCCAAAAAATTATGGGTCTGAGTTGGCACTATGACTAAACCAAGCAAAATTTGTCATTATTTGGGAGGTTATTTCCCAAATTTGGCACTGTGACTCAGTTGAGACAAAGGCAGAAATGTTAGGTTAGTTTCCAAATACTCTGGATCTGGGTTTGCACTGTGACTCAGTCGAGCCAAAGGCAGAGACATTTGTCATTCTTTGTGAGATTATTTTTAAAGGCTCTCAATGTGGTTTAGTACTATAACTCACCAAAGCCAAAGACAAACACATTTGTCGTTCTTTGTGAAGATTTTTCTCAAAGGCTCCTGGTTTTTGGTTGGCACTCTGAGTCAGTTAAACTACAGACAGTAACAATTGTCAATTTTGTGAGTTTTTGTCCAATTACTCTGGATTTGGGATGGCTCAGCCGAGCCACAGGCAGATATATTTTTTATTCATTTTGGAGTTATTTTCTAAAGAATCCAGGCCTGGAATGGCACTGTTACTCAGCCATGCCACAGGCAGTGACATTTGTTATTCTTTAAAAATTCTTTCCCAAAGACTTCAGGTCTTGGATGGCACTGTGACTAAGCCGGGCAATAGGCAGAAATGTATCATTATTTGTGAGGTTGTTTCCAAAAACTCTGGATTTGGGGTCGCAATGTGAATAAACCGAGCCACGGACATAGACATTTGTCATTCTTTGTGAGGTTATTTTCTAAAGATTTAGTGTCTCGTGGCACTGTGATTAAGCCGAACCACAGATAACGACATTCGTCATTCTATGTAAGGTTTTATTTCCAAAGACTCTGGATTAAATTTTGCACTGTGACTCAGCCGAGCTACAATCAGAGATTTTTTTAAAGTTAATTTTTAAGATTTTTTTTTCTGTGGTTATTTCCCAAAGTCTATGGGTCTGGATTGGCACTTTGCTTCAGCTGAGCCACAGACAGAGATATTTGTCATTCTTTGTAATGTTATTTCCAGGGATTTCAGGGCTGGGTTGGCACTTTATCTAAGCCGAGCAAAAGACAGGAAAATTTGTTAT
Source organism: Rhinoderma darwinii (assembly GCF_050947455.1). Lineage (NCBI taxonomy): Eukaryota > Metazoa > Chordata > Amphibia > Anura > Rhinodermatidae > Rhinoderma > Rhinoderma darwinii. The sequence continues at coordinate 7,758,711 of NC_134690.1, read as the reverse complement.
TCTTTGTTAGATTATGTTTTCAAAGATTTCGTGTTTGGTTTGGCACTAAAACTAAGCCGAGCCACAGGCAGACATTTGTCATTCTTTGCGAGGTCCTATGCTAAAGATTTCGGGTCCGGGTTGGCACAGTGACTTATTTGACACACGGGCAGGCATTTATTATTTATTTAAAGGTAATTTTATTGAGACCTCATAGCAAAAAAAATGGTATAATTACAGAAGTGTAAAATTCAGAGCGTTGCACATAGCAAGTAATACAATAGTACCAAGTGTACAAGGTCAGTTAATAACAAAAAAAACATGGATCCATGTCTCACATATTGATATGCACAAAAGTTAATATACAATAACAAAACTCTAACGGTCACTGTCTGTGGGTATGTGGACCCACTAGACCACACTGCCATAGCGAGGAGGCATCTGGCCAAGCAACAGAGCACCCAAACAATACAAAGTCCCATGCTAGGGTACCTGAATAGTCCAGACAGTGGCTGAGGCTTTAGCACGGATGGAGGTGGGTGCAGCAGGTTACATCAGACGTGGCGGATGTCAGCAGGTGCAGCAGGTTGCGCCAGACATGGCGGATAACACTGGACGTGGCAGATGACACTGGAGATGGCAGACGACAGCAGGTGCAATAGGACACGACTCCAACTCTAACAGGCTCAGGAACAAGGACACAACATGGGATACAGGATACAGGTCACAGGGCATGGGTAACAACAGGAACAGGATAACACTAAGGGACCATTTGCAAGACTGACATGGGGATACTAACAATGCTCAGGCAAGGATCAGAAGGGCAGGACCCTTCTTATAGTCCAGGGTGATCTGGGAGCAATCAGTCAAATCTAAAGAATGAGCTCGAGCGTGCACCCTAGTGGTCACTGCAGGACAGGACGGCCGCATGTGCTGGCATCTCTGGGGAGGAAGACGTCTGCAAGATGACCGCAGACATTATAATAACAAATAGCCTTTCCTTATCAGCAATATATAAAAGAAAATCTGGTGAGGACTAGTCAAAAGGAGAAGTTTGGTGGAGAAATGGCGGACCAAACAGAGATGTTAGCATCTCCAGGTCCGGTCAACTTGTACTATGGCATGCCTATGAGCTGGTATGAGGGTTGGCTTTCCAAGAACTCCACACCTTCATAAATTTATCAGGACACCCACAAGCTTCATAAGTAAGTGTTTAAAAAGTGGCAGGGTAGAGTTTACTAAGGTAATCCATGGTGACAGCGTAGGAACCTTAGGGTGTTTCCAATGCAGTAGTTGTAAAGGATCTGCCAGGCACTGCTTCGGGGTTAATTCCCAGAATTAATCAGTCAACACCTGAGTGTACATCCCTGAGACAGACACCAGCTTCCTCCACTCAGGCTGGCAGGCTTAGGAGTGGGAGAGCCTATCGCAACCTGGCCAGACTCAGCTAGCTCCCGCCCTCGGTCTATTTAAGCCTGCTCTTCCTGTCCATCTGTGCTTGTGAATTCTTTCCTTGAGGTTTCCTGGCCCAGCTACAGCTCCTGCTACTTTTTGATCCTGCTCCATACAGACCCCGGCTTACCGACTACTCTTCTGCTTTTCGCTTTGTACCTCGCACTCTCCTGGCTTGACTCGGCTCGTTCACTACTCTGTTGCTCACGGTGTTTCCGCGAGCAACTGCCCATTTCCCTTGCTTGTATTCCCTTGTTTGTTTGTCGTGTTTGTCATGCACTTACTGAGCGCAGGGACCGCCGCCCAGTTGTACCCCGTCGCCTAGGGCGGGTCGTTGCAAGTAGGCAGGGACAGAGTGGCGGGTAGATTAGGGCTCACTTGTCCGTTTCCCTACCCCCCCCCCACCACTACAAATTCACAAGCCCTATACCTAGTCTACCCTGGTCCCTGACACCATTATGGAACCCCGTGAAACCCTGGCTCAGCAAATGCAGGGTCTCTCCCTACAGGTCCAGGCCCTGGCTCAGAGGGTCAACCAGCCTGATGCTACCTTGGTAGTTCCCCTCACCGCACCCCTTGAACCCCACCTCAAGTTGCCCGACCGGTTCTCAGGTGACCGGAGGGCTTTTCTCTCCTTTCGGGAGAGTTGTAGGCTTTACTTTCGCTTAAAGCCTCACTCCTCAGGTTCTGAGAGCCAGCGGGTGGGTATAATTATGTCCCGGCTCCAGGAAGGGCCCCAAGAGTGGGCCTTCTCCTTGGCTCCTGGCGCCCCTGAACTTTCCTCCGTTGATTGTTTCTTTTCTGCCCTCGGACTTATTTATGACGAGACTGACAGAACTGCCTTTGCCGAGAGTCAGCTGGTGACCTTACGTCAGGGTAAGAGACCTGTTGAGGAGTATTGCTCTGACTTTAGGAAGTGGTGCGTAGCTTCTCGGTGGAATGACCCTGCCTTAAGGTGCCAGTTTAGGTTGGGTCTGTCGAATGCCCTGAAAGACCTGCTAGTTAGTTATCCCTCTTCTGACTCCTTAGACCAGGTTATGGCTTTAGTGGTACGACTTGACCGACGTCTCAGGGAACGACAACGTGAACGTTTATGTGTTTTTTCCTCCGACTCCCCCATGATGCCTCCCGAAGTCCCGTTGCTTCGTTTCTCCCCTAAAGACTCAGAAATACCTATGCAACTCAGGGCCTCCGTGTCCCCTCAACAACGTAGAGAATTCCGCAGGAAGAATGGTCTCTGCTTCTACTGTGGGGATGTCAAGCATCAAGTAAACAACTGTCCCAAGAGTAAGAATGCTGTCAGAGAGCTCCCGCGTCTAAGTGATCATCGGGGAGGTCACTTGGGCGCACAGGTATTTCCCGTAAATATGAAACGTACTAAGATATTGCTTCCCTTTCAGGTCTCTTTTGGTGGTAGGTCTGCTACCGGCAGTGCCTTCGTGGATTCAGGGTCCTCTACTAATATCATGTCTGTGGAATTTGCTATGTCTCTCGCTATGCCTCTGATTGATTTGCCTAAACCTGTTCCGGTAGTGGGTATCGACTCCACTCCTCTTGCTAATGGTTATTTTACACAGCATACCCCTGTTTTTGAACTCCTTGTTGGCTCCATGCATTTGGAGCAATGCTCTGTACTATTGATGCAGGGATTATCGTACGATTTGGTTCTAGGTCTTCCCTGGTTGCAGTTGCATAATCCTACGTTTGACTGGAATACTGGGGAGCTAACCAAATGGGGTAATGAATGTTGTACGTCATGTTTTTCTGTTAATTCTATTTCTCCCCCTAAGGAGGTGAATACGCTACCCGAGTTTGTTCAGGACTTCGCTGATGTTTTCTCTAAAGAGGCCTCCGAAGTATTACCGCCTCATAGAGAATACGATTGCGCTATCGAATTGGTACCAGGAGCTAAGCTTCCTAAGGGTAGGATATTTAACCTTTCTTGTCCCGAACGTGAAGCCATGAGGGAGTATATCCAGGAATCCCTGGCCAAGGGTTACATTCGTCCCTCTTCTTCTCCGGTAGGTGCTGGCTTCTTCTTCGTAGGGAAGAAGGATGGGGGTCTTAGGCCATGCATTGACTACCGTGGCCTGAATAAGGTCACGGTAAGGAACCAGTATCCCCTTCCTTTGATTCCTGATCTCTTTAATCAGGTTCAGGGGGCCCAATGGTTCTCTAAATTGGATCTACGGGGGGCGTATAACCTTATTCGCATCAAGGAGGGGGATGAGTGGAAGACTGCGTTTAACACGCCCGAAGGCCATTTCGAATACCTCGTCATGCCCTTTGGGTTGTGCAATGCCCCTGCGGTCTTCCAGAACTTCATAAATGAGATTTTGAGAAATTACCTGGGGATATTTCTTGTAGTGTACCTTGATGACATATTGGTGTTTTCCAGGGACTGGTCCTCCCACATAGAGCATGTCAGGAAAGTGCTCCAGGTCCTTCGAGAAAACAAACTGTTTGCCAAAACCGAAAAATGTGTATTTGGGGTACAGGAGATACCATTTTTAGGTCAAATCCTCACTCCTCATGAATTCCGCATGGACCCTGCCAAGGTTCAGGCTGTGGCTGAATGGGTCCAACCTGCCTCCCTGAAAGCGCTACAGTGTTTTTTGGGGTTCGCTAACTATTACAGGAGATTTATTGCTAACTTCTCGGTCGTCGCTAAGCCTCTTACGGACCTCACTCGCAAGGGTGCTGATGTCCTCCATTGGCCCCCTGAGGCCGTCCAGGCTTTTGAGACCCTCAAGAAGTGCTTTATCTCGGCCCCCGTGCTGGTTCAGCCCAACCAAAGGGAGCCATTTATTGTGGAGGTTGACGCGTCCGAGGTGGGAGTGGGGGCCGTCTTGTCCCAGGGTACCAGCTCCCTCACCCATCTCCGCCCCTGTGCTTACTTTTCTAGGAAGTTTTCGCCCACGGAGTGTAACTATGATATTGGCAACCGCGAACTTTTAGCCATTAAATGGGCATTTGAAGAGTGGCGCCACTTCCTGGAGGGGGCTAGGCACCAGGTAACGGTCCTTACCGACCACAAGAATCTGGTTTTCCTAGAATCTGCCCGGAGGCTAAACCCGAGACAAGCTCGATGGGCGTTGTTTTTTACCAGATTCAATTTTTTGGTTACCTATAGGGCCGGGTCTAAAAATATTAAGGCGGATGCACTGTCGCGTAGCTTCATGGCCAGCCCTCCTTCGGAGGAAGATCCTGTTTGTATTTTGCCTCCAGGTATAGTCATTTCCTCTATCGAGTCCGATTTAGTCTCTGAAATTGCTGCTGATCAAGGTTCAGCTCCTGGGAACCTTCCTGAGAACAAGCTGTTTGTTCCCCTGCAATTCCGGCTAAGGGTACTTAGGGAAAATCACGACTCCGCACTATCTGGCCATCCAGGCATCCTGGGTACCAAACACCTCATTACCAGAAATTATTGGTGGCCTGGTTTGCCTAAAGACGTTAAGGCCTACGTCGCCGCCTGTGAGGTTTGTGCCAGGTCCAAGACTCCCAGGTCCCGACCAGCGGGCTTACTGCGTTCGTTGCCCATTCCCCAGAGACCTTGGACACATATCTCCATGGATTTTATCACCGATTTGCCTCCATCCCAAGGCAAGTCGGTGGTGTGGGTGGTGGTAGACCGCTTCAGTAAAATGTGCCACTTTGTGCCCCTCAAGAAACTACCCAACGCCAAGACGTTGGCTACCTTGTTTATCAAACACATCCTGCGTCTCCATGGGGTCCCCGTCAATATTGTTTCTGACAGAGGGGTACAATTTGTTTCATTGTTTTGGAGAGCCTTCTGTAATAAGTTGGGGATTGATCTGTCCTTCTCCTCTGCTTTCCATCCTGAAACCAATGGCCAAACGGAGAGGACTAATCAGTCTCTAGAACAATACTTAAGATGTTTTGTCTCTGACTGTCAATTTGATTGGGTTTCTTTCATTCCCCTCGCCGAATTTTCCCTTAATAACCGGGTCAGTAACTCGTCAGGGGTCTCTCCCTTTTTCTGTAATTTTGGGTTTAATCCACGGTTCTCCTCCGTTTCACCTGGTTGTTCCAACAATCCCGAGGTGGAGGTCGTTCATCGGGATCTGTGCACAGTCTGGGCCCAGGTTCAGAAGAACCTAGAGGCGTCCCAGAGCATACAGAAGGCTCAGGCCGATAGAAGACGTTCTGCTAACCCCCTGTTTGTGGTCGGGGATCTGGTGTGGTTGTCATCCAGGAACTTGCGTCTCAAGGTTCCGTCCAAAAAGTTTGCTCCCCGGTTTATTGGGCCGTATAAGGTCATTGAGGTCCTCAGTCCTGTCTCTTTCCGGCTGGAGTTACCCCCGTCTTTTCGTATACACAACGTGTTTCATGCCTCCCTCCTGAAACGCTGCTCCCCGTCCTTGGCCCCCTCGAGGAAACCTCCTGTTCCCGTCCTCACCCCTGAGGGGGTGGAATTTGAGGTGGCCAGGATCGTGGACAGCAAGATGGTCCAAGGCTCCCTCCAGTACCTGGTCCATTGGAGAGGATACGGGCCTGAGGAGAGGACTTGGGTACCCGCCCGGGATGTTCACGCTGGGGTATTGGTCAGGAGGTTCCACCTGCGTTTCCCCAGTAAGCCAGGTCCACTTAGAAAGGGTCCGGTGGCCCCTCATAAAAGGGGGGGTACTGTAAAGGATCTGCCAGGCACTGCTTCGGGGTTAATTCCCAGAATTAATCAGTCAACACCTGAGTGTACATCCCTGAGACAGACACCAGCTTCCTCCACTCAGGCTGGCAGGCTTAGGAGTGGGAGAGCCTATCGCAACCTGGCCAGACTCAGCTAGCTCCCGCCCTCGGTCTATTTAAGCCTGCTCTTCCTGTCCATCTGTGCTTGTGAATTCTTTCCTTGAGGTTTCCTGGCCCAGCTACAGCTCCTGCTACTTTTTGATCCTGCTCCATACAGACCCCGGCTTACCGACTACTCTTCTGCTTTTCGCTTTGTACCTCGCACTCTCCTGGCTTGACTCGGCTCGTTCACTACTCTGTTGCTCACGGTGTTTCCGCGAGCAACTGCCCATTTCCCTTGCTTGTATTCCCTTGTTTGTTTGTCGTGTTTGTCATGCACTTACTGAGCGCAGGGACCGCCGCCCAGTTGTACCCCGTCGCCTAGGGCGGGTCGTTGCAAGTAGGCAGGGACAGAGTGGCGGGTAGATTAGGGCTCACTTGTCCGTTTCCCTACCCCCCCCCACCATTACAGTAGTATAGTTTTTTTTAGCATATAATAAGAGGAGCATCACGAGAGACCTAACCGCTACAGTAGGTATAAGTTCTTCCACCAGTAATAAAAGGCAAGTTCTGGGTTCAAGTATATGAGGAAGTCCTAATTTAAGCTTGAGAAATACCAGTACTTCAGTCTAGAGAGTATTAATAATTGGGCACTCCCAGAACATATGTATAAAGGAGCCCTCAGCTGTTTGATAATGTGGGCAGACAGGAGTAGGTATGTGTCCCATCCTAAATAATTTGGAAGGTGTATAATGAATTTGGTGGAAACATTTTAGTTTAATAAGTCGGTCTCTTGTGGATATTAAAGGACCTCTTAGAGCAGATAGCATTTCTTTATGATCATCTGAAGAAATGGAAAAAAGTCTGAGACCATCGGTCCAGGATTCTATCAAGTTTACTAGAAGATAGAGTTAGCAGCTGTCTATAAAGTATGGACAATGGTTTAGCCAACGTCTCCTGTGTCATCCAATCCTCCACTGGGGATGTACATAATCTAACATTATATCCTGCAAATTGCAACCAAAGAGCATATCTAAGCTGGAAATAACGGAACCTGAGATGGGTCGGTATCTGGTGTTTGGACCTAAGTTGTGTAAAAGTAGCTACTTTATCATCCACTACCACATCCTCCAAGTTCAATATACCCAGAGCTGACCACTCACCAAGACTAGTGAGTCTTTGTAATTGTGGCAGAAGCGGGTTATACCAGAGCGGCATCTTGGGCGACCAGGACCGCTCCGCTGAGTTAAAGAGCAGCATTGATCTCTGCCAAACCTTCAGAGTAGCCTGCACTGGGATTTTCAGTGTGTGTCCCAGGGGAGGGGGGGGGCTGTCTATAATTAGAGTTCACTAGGGCTTTATAGGAACCAAGAGGTGAAGCTTCCAGCTCAGTACAAGGATTAAGGTGTCTATGGGTGAACCACCACCAAACATACACCAGTTGGCTAGCAAGGAAGTAGAGATATAGGTTGGCTGGCCATCCAGAACCTATATCTCTATATATCCACACTACAATGACCCACTGACCAGGGTGTAGTGTGGCCAGAGCAATTCTAGGAGTACCACCTGCCCAAATACAAGATCTTAGAGTGCAGTGATAATGATAGCCATACTGGAGAATTGTGAAAGGTACAAAAAATTAGGGAGCGACTTCATTTTGAACAGATTGATTCTGCCTGTAACTGTGAGGGGGAGGTGTTTCAATCTATCAAAATCTATCTTGATACGTTGTACGAGAGGAGTAACATTGTCAGGTATAAAAGTACAAGTATCTGAGCTAATCAGTATACCTAGATAAGTAATTTTGTCTGCCCATTGTATCGGGGAAGGAAGTACAACATTCCTAGACGCATCGTCTATTGCCATTACCAAAGATTTTGACCAGTTGACACGGAGCCCAGAAAAGGATGTAAATAAATCAAAGACAATAGTGCCTGCAGAGATGGACCCGTATCATAGAGGAATAGAAGATTATTGTCTGCGTAGAGAGAGACACGCTCCTCGCTCTCCCCATCCTGAAGCCCTTTATATCAGGGGAGGCTCTTATAGCTATTGCTAGCGGCCCAATTGCCAGTGCAAAAAGGGAGGGAGACAGTGGGAAACTTTGCCTAGTCCCTCGGGCAAGTGTGAATGGTGGGGAAATGTGACAATTGGTTTTAATACTTGCTGTAGGTAGGGAGTATAGCAACTGTACCCAGTGGATAAATCTGGGGCCAAATCCAAATTCAAATTTGCCTAGAACAGAATAGAGATAGGACCACTCTACCGCGTCAAATGCTTTCTCAAGGTCCAAAGAAGCAACAACTCTATATGAGATAATATGTTGGTAAAGAGCCTCTGAAGATTAACATCAGTGGCCTTCCCTCGCAGAAACTAGATTGATCCGGATGAATAATATGAGATTTTGCATACACATCGCCAGAATTTTGGCTAATATTTTTAAATTACAATTAAGGAGTAAGATAGGTCGGTATGAGCCACAGTCTCTAGGATCTTTATGGGACTTGGGGATCAGCACTATAAGAGCCTCTCCCATAGAAGGGGGAGGGTAGCACCACCACTTAAGGAGTGAAAAAGGGCAAGCAAATGAGGGGCAATCAAGTCAATATGAAATGTATACCATTATATGGGCAGTCCGTCCAGACCCGGGGGTTTTCCTGCTCGGAAAGAAGCTATTAGCATCTGTAATTTCCTCTATGGTCAGATCAGCTTCTAAAAAATCGACATCCTCACTATGCATGGTGGGAACATCATTTTATCTAAATATGCCTCTAGTTCAGATGGATTGTTAGAAAACTTAGAGGAGTACAAATCAGAGTAGAACTTAGCAAATGAATCATTGTTGGCCAGGGGTCACTGACACGCATTCCAGTACACAGGGTGATTTCTAAAATAAGTTTCAGCGTGGTGTCCTCTCTCGCCGGTTAGGCCAGCAAAAGACCATTCTTATCCCCTTGCTCAAAAACTCTTTGTTGGAAATATAGGGTTTTCTTCCTGGTGAGTTTAGTCAATAAAAGGGTATATTCATGTTGCTTCACCGTGAATGCAGTAAAGGCAGAGGAGTCCCTAGTCCTGAGCTATTACTCCTCTGCCACAACCAGTTCAGCCTCCAATCCTATACGTTCTTTAGCTAGACCTTTTCTATGTGAAGATATTGCTTGAATAGCCACCCCTCTGTTTTAGGCCTTGAAGGCATCCCACATCAGATTGCTATCGGTCACACCTAGGATAGTATTCCAAAAATCAGTGATTTATTTTTCCAAAGAAGTTGCAACCTCTGTACAGGAGAACCATAAGGGACTTAATCTCCATATTTTTTTGTTTTGAAACTTCGGGGAACCCCAGAATGATCAGGAGGAGAGAGTGGTCCGATTTACCCAGAGGGAGGTACTGTGCATCCACCACATATACTAGAGAAGCATAATTTCCAAATGCTAGGTCAATTCTGGAGAAGCTCCTATGGGCGGGTAAGTGGCAGGAATAAGTCAATGAATGAGGGTAGCGAGTCTGCCAAATTTCCCGTAAATTATAAGTTGCCACCCAATTGGCCAAAGGGGAACTACACCCTGGGACTCCCACGAGTTTATCTAACTTCCAACAAAAGGTTGAAATCCCTGAGTAACAGAAGTGGAGCAGGGCCAAACTCTGCCACCAGCAACATTATGTCAGTGAGCAATTGGACAGTGGTCGGAGGAGGATTATAGACATTAACAATGACAAAGGATGTAAAATGAATCTGGCATAGCAGTATAAGGAATCTTCCCCTAGGATCCATCTTAACAGATGTAACCTCACATTGCAAAGATTTGTGGACCAGCAACGAGACCCCACAGGAGTAACTGGAATAAGAGGCATGATAACCATACCTAACCCATGGCCATGCAAGAGCTCGCAGTTTGGTACAGAGTAAATGAGTCTCTTGTCAAAGTATAATTTGCGTGATGTACGTGGAGAGAAAATCAAATACTAAGTCCTCTTACGTTCCATGAGATAATTTAAGATGGAGTAACGTCTCCATAAGTGATAATCAATATAGTACAGATCCGGAAGACATCAATATACAGGGGTTGAACACACAGATCACACCCCATTTGGGAATTATCAACTCCAGTACTTCCCGAGACCAAATCACCAGTCCACATGGTCAGACAAGGCACATATAAACAAGCAGACAAGTATGAAAGGCATAAACAGTTAAACTCAACCAAACCCCACTCTACCCATCGCCCTGAACTTGAGACAGGTTTAATTTCCATATAAAGCATGTAGTAAAAAACAAACAAAAAAAACAAAAAATAGAAATACAGGGTATGCTTAAATGGTTAATGAATGGGGCAACCCCCTTCCCCTGAAATGTAGTAAGGATACTTAAGTAGAACTAAGAGGCTCAATAGAGCCACAACATAGAAGACACGTAACGTCCATGGGCGCGGGCCGTCGGGTTTACTCACCCCCCGATGCCCACAGCCATGGATCCGTGAGCGCTGGTCCCTGTCTCCTTCCCAGGAGACGCCAGTGCTCACTTCTGCTCTGTCCTGCTGTGTCCCGTAGGGTGCGCGCGCTTGTGCGCGCACAGCCTTAAAGGGCCAGCGCGCGCACTAAAGGATCGTCATCATCATTAACTGCCCTGATTTCCTGGTCTATAAGAAGGCCCCAGGCCTTCTGATCTTTGCCTGAGCGTTGTTAGTCTATCCCAGTCTGTCTCGCAAATGGTCCCTTAGTGTTTCCCCGTTGCAGCTGTTTCCCGTGCCATGTTACCCGTTCCTGTATTCCGTATTGTTCCAGTTCCTGTGCCTACCATCTTTGGAGTGGTGTGTTCTGCCACGTCCAGTGTCGTTTGCCACGTCCAGTGTCGTTTGCCACGTCCAGTGTCGGTTGCCACGTCCAGTGTCGGTTGCCACGTCCAGCGTCTTCTGCCACGTCCAGTGTCTTCTGCCACGTCCGGTGTCTTCTGCTACATCGGATACTGCCCGCCACGTCTGGCGCCACCTGCCGCACCAGCCTCCATCCGTGCTGAAGCCACAGCCACCGTCTGGACTATTTCAGGTACCCAAGCATTACTGTCTGCCATTGACTTTCGCATAGACTGTGACCTGGTCAGCTGCCTCCCCGCTACGGCGGAGCGGCCTAGTGGGTCCACATACCCAGTGTCCGTGACAGTACGCTCAGGCCATGGAACCCGCTGGCTAGCCCAAGACCACAGTCCAGAAGATACAGACAGAGATGCATGACCTACGCACACGTCAGGATCAACTCCTTGAGGCGGTGAATTCTATCATGGTCCACCTGGATCTACTCGCTGTTCCACCTCTGGTTCTTCCTCCTGAAGCGGTTGCTGTTCCACTGCCCGTTGCTCCTCCTGTTTGTTCCGGATCCACAGTTCCTCTGCCTCTTCCTCCTCGCTACGACGGTGACCCCAGAGCATGTAGAGGATTTCTCAATCAATGCACGTTGCATTTTAGGCTACGGCCTCATCTCTTCCCCTCCGAGTGGCGTTTATTATCTCCCTCCTCGCTGGCAAGGCCCTCGCATGGGCGAACCCGATCTTGGGGCAACAAGGACCTGTATCCGCGGACCTAGCCTTGTTCCTGCAGTCCTTTCGTGCTGTTTTCGGGGAGCCGGGTCGAACATCCTCTGCCGCAGCCACTCTGTTGACCCTCAAGCAAGAAGGCTCCACAGTAGGGGAGTATGCTATCTCCTTCCGTACCCTAGCAGCCGAGCTGGCATGGAACAATGAGGCACTGGTGGCGACCTTCTGGCAGGGACTGTCCTCTCACATCAAGGACGAACTGGCAGCCCGCGACCTTCCTTCTACCTTGGATGCCCTCATCCTGTTAGCCACCCGGGTTGATATGAGAATCCGGGAGCGCTCTCAAGAGGTTCGACAGGAGAGCCGTGTCCACAGACCAGCACCATCAGTCCAGAGACCACTATTGTCCACTCCTAGTGCGCTACCTGAAGAACCCATGCAGGTAGACAGAGTCCGGTTATCTGAATAGGAGAAGCAGCGAAGACGCTCCTCTGGACTTTGTATGTATTGTGGCCTCAAGGGTCATTTTGTGCGCCAATGCCCACAGAAACCGGGAAACTCCAGTACCTAGGGTTGATTGGAGAGGCAACTCTAGGTGGAACGTCTCCAAACGTTAAAACCTCTTCCAGATTATCGATTCCTGTGGCCATCGTAACCGGAGAGACATCACATCCTTCCTCCGCCTATCTTGACTCTGGAGCGGCTGCCAATTTCATCCAGCAGGATCTAGTGGATAATTTTCATCTACCCACAGTCCGTCTGGAGAGACCCCTGGCTGTTGCCTCTGTGAATGGTCTACCATTGCCTGATCCGATCATGCTCATCACAGAGCCGTTGACAATATGGGTCGGAGCTCTTCACTCAGAACAGATCACCTTCCTGGTACTACTCAAGGCTATCAATCCTATCCTGCTGGGTCTGCCATGGCTCCATCTACACGCCCCGACACTTGACTGGAATTCTGGAGAGGTTCTTCAATGGGGTTCCAGATGCCATAGCCAATGCATGTCACAAGTCCGTCCTGTTGTGCCCCCTCTGTCTCAGTAACTTTCTGGTCTACCATCTCAGTATGCCAGTTTTGCGGATGTCTTTTGCAAACGAGAGGCTGAGACATTGCCTCCACATCGGAATTATGACTGTCCCATTGAACTGGTTCCCAATGCTTCTCTTCCCCGTGGACGAGTATATCCTCTCTCCTTGGCAGAGACTTTATCGATGTCAGCCTATATCAAGGAGAACTTGGAGAGGGGTTTTATTTGAAAATCTTCCTCCCTGGCCGAGGCAGGCTTCTTGTTCGTTAAAAAGAGAGATGGATCTCTCCGACCCTGCATTGACTACCGTGGTCTCAATCAGATCACGGTCAAGAACAAATACCCGTTGCCACTTATTTCCGAGCTCTTCAATCGCATACGAGGAGCCAACATTTTTTCTAAGCTAGATCTGCGGGGGGCTTATAATCTAATCTGGATTCGCCGGGGTGACGAACGGAAGACGGAATTTAACACCCGCGATGGGCACTACAAATACCTAGTGATACCCTTCAGACTGTGTAACGCTCCCGCAGTATTTCAGAAGTTCGTTAATGATATCTTCCGAGATCTCCTCTATATGTGTGTTGTAGTTTATCTCGATGATATTTTAATTTTCTCCCCAGATCTGATGACCCATCGGAGGCATGTTCGTCAAGTTCTTCTGCGACTAAGGGAGAATCGCTTGTATGCCAAGTTGGAAAAGTGCACCTTTGAAAAGAGGTCTTTGCCCTTCCTGGGCTACGTCATCTCGGATCAAGGTCTTAAGATGGACCCTGAGAAACTAAAGTCTGTCCTGGAATGGCCACGTCCTCAAGGCCTAAGGGCCATACAACGGTTCCTGGGATTCGCCAATTTCTACCGGCAGTTTATTCCAAACTTTTCTTCTCTGACGGCTCCCATCTCTACCCTTACCAAGAAGGGTGTGAACGCCAAGGTGTGGACTCCAGAGGCAGAGTCCACATTCATTAGCCTCAAGAAAGCCTTCACTTCAGCTTCAATCCTCCATCACCCTGACGTATCTCGGCAGTTCTCACTAGAAGTGGACGCTTCCTCTGTTTGTGCAGGTGCACTTCTGTTCCAGAGGAGCTCCAAAGGAAAGGCAGTGGTATGTGGCTAATACTCAAGACTGTTTTCTTCTGCTAAGCGCAATTACTCCATTGGAGATCAGGAGCTACTGGCTATCAAATTGGCCCTGAAGGAGTGGAGACATCTTCTAGAAGGCGCAGCTCACCCCATCCTGATCTTCACCGACCACAAGAACCTCACCTACCTTCAGTCCGCTCAGAGACTAAATCCTCGTCAAGCCAGGTGGTCGCTGTTCTTCACCCGTTTCCAATTTCTGCTCCACTACCGTCCCGCCGACAAGAATGTGAGGGCCGATGCCCTGTCCAGATCATTTGAGACGGAAGACACGGTGGAGTCCCTTCAGACTATCATAGACCCATCCTGCATTGTCACCGCTAATCCTCTGCAGCTTAGAAATATCCCTCCGGGGAGAACTTTTGTTCGGTTGGCAGACAGAAAAAGAATTCTCCGCTGGGGACACAGTTCTAAACTAGCTGGGCACACTGGTGTCCGTAAAACCCAAGACCTGATTGCTCGTCACTTTTGGTAGCCCACGCTACCTAAAGATGTTCTGGACTTTGTCTCTGCTTGCACTGTGTGTGCCTCTAACAAAGTGACTCACTCCAAGCCTGCCGGCCTGCTTCAACCTCTGCCTGTACCCAGTGCCCCCTGGCAGCACATCGCAATGGACTTCGTCACAGACCTTCCTTCCTCAGCAGGATGCAACATCATCTGGGTGGTGGTGGACCGGTTCTCTAAGATGGCACATTTCATTCCGCTGACCGGCCTACCTTCTGCTCCCCGACTGGCGAGTCTCTTCATTTAGCACATCTTTCGCTTGCATGGCTTGCCTCTTCACATTGTGTCCGACCGGGGGGTTCAGTTTACCTCTAAGTTCTGGAGAGCCCTCTGTAAACTCCTGGATGTGAGTTTGGACTTTTCCTCTGCCTATAACCCCCAATCCAATGGGCAAGTTGAGAGGATCAACCAGATCATGGAGAATTATCTCCGCCACTTCATCTCTTCACAGCGCGATAACTGGGTCCAGCTTCTTCCATGGGCCGAGTTTTTATACAACAACCACACAAGTGAGTCCAACACTTCCACTCCGTTTCACATCATGTACAGTCAACATCCCAGAGTCCCTCTTCCTGTGTCGACCTCATCTCAGGTACCCGCTGCTGACTCTGCATATGGGGACTTCCTGCAAATCTGGCAACAGACCCGGTCCTCTATTTTGCTGGCAGTAGATCGCATGAAGCGAAAGGCAGATACTAAGAGAAGAGAGCCGCCTCAGTATCTTCCGGGGACTAGAGTCTGACTGTCCTCTCGGAACATTCGCTTTACGGTACCATCATACATGTTCGCTCCCAGGTTCCTTGGTCCTTTCGAGATTCTGCAACAGATCAACACTGTCTCCTATAAACTGCGGCTACCTCTTACCCTCAGAATCCCTAACTCCTTCCATGTGTCCCTCCTGAAACCATTGGTCCTGAACCGCTACAGCAAGACTTCTTGTTCCACAGTTGCTCCCTGCGGCCCTTCTGATGTATTCGAGGTAAAGGAGATCCTGGACTGCAGGAGGGTAGGAGGAAGGACTTTCTATTTGGTGGACTGGAGAGGGTTTGGTCCTGAGGAGAGGTCCTGAGAGCCAGAAGAGAACCTCAATGCTCCTGCTCTCATTAAAAAGTTCCTCTCTCGCTATGGTCCCAAGAAGAGGGGGCGTAAGAGGGGGGATACTGTAACGTCCATGGCCGTGGGCCGTCGGGTTTACTCACCCCCCGACGCCAGCAGCCATGGATCCGTGAGCACTGGTCCCTGTCTCCTTCCCAGGAGACGCCAGCGCTCACTTCCGCTCCGTCCTGCTGTGTCCCGTAGGGTGTGCGCGCTTGCGTGCGCACGGCCTTAAAGTGCCAGCGCGCGCACTAAAGGATCGTCATCATCATCAACTGCCCTGATTCCCTTGTCTATAAGAAGGCCCCAGGCCTTCTGATCCTTGCCTGAGCGTTGTTAGTCTATCCCAGTCTGTCTCGCAAATGGTCCCTTAGTGTTTCCCCATTCCAGCTGTTTCCCGTGCCCTGTTACCGTATTCCGTATTGTTCCAGTTCCTGTGCCTACCAGCTTTGGAGTGGTGTGTTCTGCCACGTCCAGTGTCTTCTGCCACGTCCAGTGTCGTTTGCCACGTCCAGTGTTGTTTGCCATGTCCAGTGTCGGTTGCCACGTCCAGTGTCTTCTGCCATGTCCAGTGTCTTCTGCCACGTCCAGTGTCTTCTGCTACATCGGATACTGCCCGCCATGTCTGGAGCCACCTGCCGCACCAGCCTCCATCCGTGCTGAAGCCACAGCCACCGTCTGGACTATTTCAGGTACCCAAGCATTACTGTCTGCCATTGACTTTCGCATAGACTGTGACCTGGTCAGCTGCCTCCCCGCTTCGGCGCAGCGGCCTAGTGAGTCCACATACCCAGTGTCCGTGACAAGACATAAGTGTCCCGGGAAAATGTCCAAGTCTGAGTACATCTCTCGACACCCATTACTGCTGAAGACAGTATCAAGGAAATGCTACATCCTCACAGAAGAGCCAAGATAGGAACATGTTCCACCATAAGAAATAATTTCCCCCCGATTACATTTCCCTACAGTATAGGGTGATACGATACCACAGGAGGAGAGTAATCATAGTCCATGACGTTCTATCCAGGCAAAGACATCCTCCAGTTTGTCAACATTGCTGAGCCATTGTGCAACAATCTGAGTTTTGCGGGGTAAACCATAGAATACACAATATGTTTCTCTCTCAAACATTTCTTGGCCTCCGTAAATCGCTGCCTGCGTTTTTTGACTACCAACGAATAGTCGGTAAAGACTCTCACCTCTTGGTTGGCGTGTTTTAAAGGCCCCTGTTTCCTCGCAAGTTTCAGCAATTTTTCTCTGTCTTTGAACTGAAAAAACTTGGGAATGAAAGTGCGTGGCAGCTCCCCAGGTGGAGGAGTTCTCTTGAGGATCCTATGTGCACGTTCCACACAGAACACAGAAGAAAAGGCAGAATCCCCAAATGTGGATTTGAGCCAACTCTCCAAAAATGCACAGCCAGACATACGTTAGAGGATTATAGGCATAGGGATGGTGGAGATCTGCCACGCATCAAATTATAACCAGATCACATTTGTGCAGCATAAGGAGGGACAGTAGGGTGTTGTAGCGTACCCACAATGTAATCAGCAGCCAGCTGCTAAAGCCATTCACCACTCCTTGTAGTGTCAAGGAGGAGATGCAAAGGGAAGATGAGATCCTCAGGAATACTTTCCTTAAAATGGCGGCTGTGTTCTCTGAAGCGCTGTCTCCTGCAGCAGGTTTACTGTGTTCAAGCCTCCACCTAGAGCAGTGTACCAGGACATATGCTTGTGAGCCTTTCTCAGAGGCCTCAGCTGCAGTGTAATGCACTACACCAGTTTCGGTCCGGTCAGAAGAGGCTGCCGCCCGGGTTCGGCCACAGGTTTAGGCCGGGGATCCGGCTGTTACACTAGGCCCGAAAACTCCCGGTTATCAGATCTGGGCCAGAAAGGCTTGAAAATGTTCCCCACAGTAGAGGGAGTGCGGTGGGACAGCTATCACTACCTGGGAGTGCTCCAGGAGAGAGGATGGATGAGGATTAAAACTTTCCCAACAGAGGTCCCTGCAGCACGTCTTCACCTTCCGGGGTCCAGGTCATTCCATACAGGTAGACGTTTTCAATGCTTTGTAAGGTTATTTTTCAAAGACTCTGGATTTGGGTTCACACTGTGAATCTGTCGAGACAAAGGCAGAGATATTTATCATTCTTTGTTAAGTTATTTCCTAAAGTTTTTAAGTCTGAGATGGCACTGTGTCTCAGCCAAGCCACAGGCTGTGACATTTGTTATTTTTGTGAATTTCTTTACGAAATACTCCAGGGTTTGATTGGCATTGTGACTAATCCAAATCACAGACAGCGACATTTGCCCTTTTGTGTGAGGTTATTTTCTAAAGACTCTGGATACAGGTTTGCTTTGTGACTAATTTGAGACACAGGCAAACATTTGTCATTGAAGAAAATATAAGGGGGGAGGGAGAAAATCCTGGTATAAAAAGGCACTCAGCTCAGTTGGCTATGAAAATACAAATGTAATGATATATAGCTAAAATGCATGATCTTGAAAAAAAAAAAAAAATACATATAAACAAACAAGACAAACAAACATCACAAGCCCGGCCGGGTAAGTGTAAATATAGTTCACCAATTAAGGAAGAACAATCTTGCGCACAAGCCGTATACAGAGGACAAAATTCGCCTTATGTGGCTATACAGTAAATTGGTGAGCACTATGCTACACAATAGATTTTCAAAAACTCTGAATTTGGTGTCACACTGTGATTCAGCCGTGCCACAGGCAAAGACATTTATCATTATTTATTAAGTTATTTCCTAAAGACTTTAGATCTCAGATGGCACTGTGACTCAGCCGAGCCACAGGCTGTGACATTTGTTATTTTTGTGAATTTCTTTCCAAAAAGCCTCCAGGGCTTGAATGGCATTGTGACTAATCCAAATCATAGGCAGAGACATTTATCATTCTTTGTGGGGTTAAGATTTCGGGCCTGTGTTGGCACTGTGACTAAGCTGAGCAACGAACATTGACATTTGTCATTCTTTGTGCGGTTATTTAGCAAAGATTTCAGGTCAGTGATGGCATTATGACTAAGCTGAGCAACAGATAGTGACATTGGTCATTCTATGTGTGGTTTTGTTTCCAAAGACTCTTGATTTGATTCTGCACTGTCAGTCAGCCGAGACAAAGGCAGAATTTTAAAATAAAATTCAGTTATTTTTCAGACATTTTTTCTGCGGTTATTTCGCAGAAACTATGAGCCACAGACAGAGACATTTGTCATTCTTTGCGAGCTTATTTCTTGAGATTTCAGGGCTGGGTTTGCACTGTGACTAAGCTGAGCCACAGGCAGCGACATTTGTCATTCTATGTGCAAACATATTTATCATTCTTTTTATAAATTATTTCCTTAAGACTTCAGGTCTGAGGTAGCGCTGTGACTCAGCTAAGCCACAGGCAGCGACATTTGCTATAATCTCTTTCCAAAAGACTCCAGGGCTTGAATGGCATTGCACCGAATCTAAATCACATTTAGCGACACTTGCCCTTTTTTGGAAAGTTGTTTTCTAAAGACTCTGGACGGGTTTGCACTGTGACTAACTTAAGACACTGGCAAACATTTGTCATTCTTTGTGAGGTTCTTTTTCAAAGACTCTGGATTTGGGTTCGCACTGTGGCTCAGCCGAGATAAAGGCAGATATATTTATCATTCTTTTACTACGTTTTTTCCTAAAGACTTCAAGTCTGAGGTGGACAAGGCACAGGCAGAGACATTTGTCATTCTTTGTGACATTATTTTTGAAATATTCTGGGTTTGTGTTCACAATGTTAGTAAGACAAGTCACTGGCAGATACACTTATTTTTCTTTGTAAAGTTATTTCCAAAAGATTTTAGGTCTGTGTTGGAACTGTGACAATGCCGATCCGCAGACGTCGACATTTGTCATTCTTTGTAAGGTTCTTTTTCAAAGACTCTGGATTTGGGTTCACACTGTCAATCAGTTGATACAAAGGCAGAGATATTTATCATTCTTGGTTAAGTTATTTCCTAAATAGTAGAGTAGAAAAAGTTGATCCAGCACTGGAGGAGTGTTTTAAAAAGGAACGTATTCACAATTTTATTCGTATCAAAACATATAAAAGTTCAGTAACAGGCAGACTTGGTATCAAGGCAGCAACCGGCAGGTGTAGTGAGTCTACGCGTTTCAAGCACGTCAAGTGCTCTTAGTCATGGCTGTCATTGTATGACATTGAATGACAGCCATGACTAAGAGCACTTGACGTGCTTGAATCGCGTAGGCTCACTACACCTACCGGTTGCTGCCTTGATACCAAGTCTGCTTGTTACCGAACTTTTATATGTTTTGATATGAATAAAATTGTGAATACGTTCCTTTTTAAAACACTCCTCCAGCGCTGGATCAACTTTTTCTACTCTACTATTATCTACCGTGGACCGTTGCGGAGACCCGAGCGAAGCAGGAGTGTCAGGCGTTGGGCTGGTGAGCTGGAGGTTTCCTCCCCTTGTTCTTATTTCCTAAATACTTCAGGTCTAGGATGGCACTGTGACTCAGCCCAGCCACAGGCAAGGACATTTGTCATTCCTTGGGAGGTGTTTTCCCAAAGATTTCAGGCCTGGGTTGGCACTGTGACTAAGCTGAGCCCCAGATAACGAAATTTGTCATTCTATGTCAGGTTTTGTTTCCGAAGATTCGAGATTTAATTTCGCACTCTGACTCAGCCAAGCCATTGGCAGAGATATTTATCATTCTTTTTGAGACATTTGTTATTCTTTTGAATTTCTTTCCGAAACACTCCAGGTCTTGGATGACATGGTGACTAATCCAAATCACATTCAGCAACATTTGCACTTTTTTTTTTAAGGTTTTCTTTCAAAGGCTCTGAATTTGGGTTCACACTTTGACTAAGCCGAAATAAAGACAGATAGACAAAATAGACGAGGAGACAGCACTTCGAATATATGTCAGCTTTTTAATCACCCGTGCAGCGTTTCAGTCCAACAGGACCTTTCTCAAGCATTGATTAAAAAGCTGACATATGTTGGAAGTGCTGTCTCCTCGTCTATTTTGTCTATCTGATATTGGGGACCGCGGATCCGGTCCTATTGAGGCGTGCGCCCACTTGTGGTCCAGTGCTGTGGTAATTTTCTGCTTTGGAAATAAAGACAGAGACATTTGTCATTTTTTGTGAAGTTATTTCCAAAGATTTCAGGGCTGGTTTGGCACTGTAACATAGCCGAGCCACAGACAGCAACATTTGTTACTCTCTGTGAGATTATTTTTTTTTTTAAAGATTTTGGGTCTGGGTGGCATATGTGAGACACAGGCATACATTTATCATTATTTATAAGGTTTTTTCCAAAATCTCTGGATTTGGGTTCGCACTGTGAATCAGTCGATACAAAGGCAGAGATATTTAGCATTCTTTGTTAAGTTATTTCGTAAAGACTTCAGGTTTAAGATGGCACTGTGACTCAGCCAAGCCACAGGCAAGGACATTTGTCCTTCTTTGTGAGGTTGGTTCCCAAAGATTTTAGGTCTGGGTTGGCACTGTGACCAAGCTGAGCCACAGATAGTGATATTTGTCATTCTATTTAAAGTTTTGTTTCTGAAGACTCTGGATTTAATTTAAAATAATAGAGTTGTGGCTCTTGGAAGGCGGTGAGTGAAAAACTAAAAAAATAAATAAAAAAATGGCTTCGTCATGAAGGGGTTAATTTCACACTGTGACCCAGCTGAGCACAGGCAGGGATATTTATCATTCTTTTTAAAGTTATTTTTAAGACATTTTTTCTGCAGTTATTTCCCAAAGACTCTGGGTCTGGATTGGCACTTTGCTTCATCTGAGCCACAAACAGAAGCATTTGTTATTCTTTGTGAAGTTATTTCCAGTGATTTCAGGGCTGGGATGGCACTGTGACTCAGTCAAGCCTCAATAATCGACGTTTGCTTTTCTTGTGAATTTTTTCTCGAATGTATCCGAAGCGCCATTTTCGTCCGAAGCGACATTTACCCTTTTTGTGAGGTTGTTTTCTAAAGACTCTGGACGGGTTTGCACTGTAACTTATTTGAGACAGAGGCAAATATTTGTCATTCTTTAGGAGGTTATATTTTAAAAACTCTGGATTTTGGTTTGCACTGTGACTCAGCCGAGATAAAGACAGAGACATTTGTTCATCTTTTTTAAGTTAATTACAGAAATTACTGGGCTGGGTTGGCACTTTGACTGAGCCGAACCACAAATAGCTACATTTGTTATTCTTTGTGAGATTATTTTTCCAAAGATTTCGGGTCTGGATTGTCACTGTGACTTATGTGAGACATAATCAGACATTTGTCATTCTTTGTGAGGTTATTTTTTAAAAACTCTGGATTTGGGTTCACAATCTGAATCAGTCAAGAGAAGGACAGAGGTATTTATCATTCTTGGTTGAGTTATTTCCTAAATACTTCAGGTCTGAGATGGCACTGTGACTCAGCTGAGCCACAGGCAAGGACCTTTTTCATTCTTTGTGAGGTTATTTTTTAAAGCTTTTGTGTCTGTGATGGCACTGTGACTAAGCTGATCCACAAACATCCACACTTGTCATTCTTTGTGAGGATAGTTCCCAAATATTTTGGGTCTGGGATGGCAGTGTGAATAAGCTGTGCCACAGTTAGTGACATTTGTCATTCTATGTGAGGTTTTGTTTCCTAAGACTCTGCATTTAATTTTGCACTGTGACTCAGCCGAGGCAAAGGCAGAGGTATTTATCATTCTAATTTAATTTATTTTTAAGACATTTGCTGCGGTTATTTCCCAAAGACTCTGGGTCTGGATTGGCACTTTGCTTCAGCTTAGCCACCAACAAATTTGTTATTCTCTGTGAAGTTATTTCCAGAGATTTTAGGGCTGGGCTGGCACTGTGACTCGGCTAAGCCTCAGTCAGCGACTTTTGTTATTCTTGTAAATTTCTTTCCGAAAGACTGCAGGGCTTGAATGGCATTGCCACTAATCCAAATTGCATTCAGTGACATTTGCCCTTTTTTGTGATGTCGTTTTCTAAATGCTCTGGACGGGTTTGCACTGTGACTTATTTGAGACATAGGCAAACATTTGTCATTCTTTCTGAGGTTATTTCTCAAAGACTCTGTTTTTAGATAAAGACAGACATTTATCATTCTTTGTCAAGTTATTTCCAGAGATTTTAGGGCTGGGTTGGCACTGTGACTAAGCCGAGCCACAGATAGCTACATTTATTATTCTTTGTGAGATTATGTTTTCAAAGATTTTGGGTCTGGGTTGTCACTTTGACTTATTTGAGACACAGTCAGACATTTGTCATTCTTTGTGAGGATATTTTTTTAAATAATCTGGATTTGGTTTTGCAATATTAATGAGCCAAGCCACAGGCAGATCGAGATACATGGAGAAAAAATGGGGATAACATTCTCCAGCGCTGTCCAAATGTTGTGGAATTGAAGGATTCAATCCAAGACAAGAAGTTTAAATGAGATATGTGTTTAATGGATAAGAATGCTACGCGTTACGAGATCGGACCGGTCTCTTGATCAGGCAAAGAAACATACAAAAAGATGTATGTTTCTTTGCATATAACCTTGTCATTTTTTGGGAGGTTATTTTCGAAAGATTTTGTGTCTGTGTTGGTACTGTGACTAAGCCAATCCACAGACGTTGACGTTTGTCATTCTTTGGGAGGTTATTTCCCAAAGATTTCGGGTCTGGGTTGGCAGTGTGACTAAGCTGAGCCACAGATAGCGACATTTGTCATTCTGTGAGGTTTTGTTTCCAAAGACTGGATTTAATTTTGCACTGTGATTCAGGCAAGCCACAGGCAGAGATATTTATCATTCTTTTTTAAGTTATTTTGAAGACATTTTTTCTGTGGTTATTTCCCAAAGACTATGGGTCTAGATTGTCACTTTGTTTCAGCTGAGCCAATGGCAGAGACATTTATCATTGTTTGTAAGGTTATTTCCTAAGAATTCAGGGCTGGGTTGGCACTGTGACTTAGCCAAGCCACAGACAGCATAATTTGTTATTCTTTGTGAGAATATTTTTTTCAAAGATTTTGGGTCTGGGTTTGCACTTAGACTAAGCCTAACCACATGCAGACATTTGTCATTCTTTGTGAGGTTATATGCTAAAGATTTCGGGTCTTGGTTGGCACTGGGACTTATTTGAGACACAGGCAGACATTTGTCATTCTTTGTGAGGTTATTTCTCAAAGACTCTGGATTTGGGTTCACACTGTGACTCAGCAGAGATAAACAGAAAAGGAAGAAAAAACAAAGAACACCGGCGCATATCGGGCATGATCTGTTGTTTATAGTACCAATGGGTCGGGGGTAAGCGGTTATGCATACCTAGTGATGTTGTGCTAGGAGCACAACACCCCAATGTGCCTGTAAGATCTTGAAAGACTGCAGCTGGTAAATCCGTGCATGGGCCGCCCGGGCTCCCTCAATAGATAAAGATAAATGGAGAAAAAAAGGATTATATTCCCCAGCGCTGTCCAGTATGTTGAATTAAGGGATTCAATCCAAGGCAGCAAGTGTAAAAAAAATATATGTTTAATAGGTAAAAGTGCTACGCGTTACGAGATCGGACCGATCCCTTCATCAGGCAAAAAAAACAACATATGTGTATGTTTTTTGCCTGATGAAGAGATCAGTCCGATCTAGTAACACGTAGCACTTTTTCCTATTAAACATATATCTTATTTACACTTCCTGCCTTGAATTGAATCCCTTAATTCAACATACTGGACAGTGCTGGAGAATATAATACTTTTTTCTCCATTTATCTTCAGCCGAGATAAAGGCAGAGATATTTATCATTCTTTGTGACGTTATTTCCTGAAGACTTCATGTCTGAGATGGCACTGTGACTACAGGCAGAGACATTTGTCATTTTTGTGAGATTATTTTTAAAAGATTTTGGGTTTGGGTTCGCAATGTGAACAACCGATCCACAGGCAGAGATATTTATCATTCTTTTTTATGGTTTTTTTCCTAAAGACTTCAGGTTTAAGATGGCACTGTGACTCTGCCAAGCCATAGGCAGCGACATTTGTTATTTTTATGAATTTCTATCCGAAACACTCCACGGCTTGAATGGTATTGTGACTAACCCAAATCTCCTTCAGCGACATTTGCCCTTTTTTGTGAGGTTCTTTTCTAAAGATTCTGGACGAGTTTTCACTGTGACTTATTAGAGACACAGGCAAACATTTGTCATTTTTTGTGAGTTTATTTTGCAAAGACTCCAAATTCAGGTTCGCACTGTGATTCAGCCGAGCCACAGGCCGAGACATTTGTCATTATTTTTTCGATTATTTCCAGAGATTTCAGGGCTCGGTTGGCACTGTGACTTAGCCAAGCCACATACAGGAACATTTATTATTCTTTGTGAGATTATTTTTTCAAAAATGTTGGTTCTGTGTTGGCACTTAGACTAAGCTGAGCCATACGTTGACGGTGGATCAAATAACAGACTCGCCAATTACCAAGGAGGAGATTATATGTGCTATAACATCATGGCTATGTATACCTTTAAAGGGCACAGTTGTTGTTTTGTTTTTTTATAAAAAAGGTGTATCAGTGTTTTTGGTACAACTTTACAGGTACTTTTTATTAAAATTTCAATGTACTTTTTTAGATACAGCTGCATTGTATTCTGTATACAGAGCAGCTGTATCTAGCGCTATTCACGGAATCTGTCAGTCCCGCGGACCTGATGGGTTCAGTGTCAGCGGAGATCCACCTGTTATCCATCCCATCTCAGAATATATGTAGATGTGATAATTTACAGGTAGATCCTGTCAGAAATACGCAGGACCCGCTGTCACTGAACCCGTCAGGTCCGTGGGACTGATAGTTTCAGTGAATAGCAATAGATACTCTATCTGTATCTAAAAATGTAAAACAAACTTACTAATAAAAAGTATTTGTAAAGTTACACCAAACACACTGATACCTTTTTAGTAAAATAAAAAAATTGCCTTTCAAAGGTTTACATAGCCTTAAAACTCTCTGAATCCCCAGGTCCAGATGGATCTTCATAAAACTACCCTGGATAGATTTAATGATGCTTGTATTACCTTACTTTTGAGACCTGAAAAAGATCCAGAACTTCTCGCCTCTTATAGACCCATTTCCTTGCTCAATACTGATTTTAAAATATTCACTAAGATCCTAGCCACTCACTTACAATTGTTTATCCCTAACTGGCTCACTTCCTTCCAGATTGGATTTACCGATGGAAAATCTATCACCTATAACATTAGAACTGCGCTTGAGATGAGAGCTTCTATATGTTCTGCTAAATTGCAAAAAGCCATACTTTTAAGTCTTGATGCAGACAAGGATGTGACAGTTTCCTGGACGTATTTAATCAGTATAATAAAATGTAATTATTTTGGAATGGAGTTCACAACCATTATTAATACTCTTTATAATGATCCCACCTCCTGAATTTGGTTGAATAATTGTATGCCACGCTCCTTTTCAATACATAGAGGAACTAGGCAGGGGCGCCCCTTATCCCCTTTACATTTTAATTTGGCTTTAGACAATTTGCTTTTAGCATTAGAACAACTGCCCTCTTTTACAGGAATACGAGTAGGCTCATTCGAATCTATAACATTGGCTTATGCAGATAACTTATTGTTCTGTTTCTTTGACACAAAGTCAGCATAACCAGATATTATGGGTGTTTTACCCCTTGTGGACACAGTCTATTTTTTAAACTCTGACATGTGTCAATTATGTGGTAATAACTTTGGAACGCTTTTACTTAAAGAGGCTCTGTCACCACATTATAAGTGGCCTATCTTGTACATGATGTTATCAGCGCTGTAATGTAGATTACAGCAGTGTTTTTATTTAGAAAAACAATCATTTTTGACGGAGTTATGACCTATATTAGCTTTATGCTAATGAGTTTCTCAATGGACAACTGGGCGTGTTTTACTATATGACCAAGTGTGCGTTGTACAGAGGAGTGTATGACGCTGACCAATCAGTGACCAATCAGCGACCAATCAGCGTCATACACTTCTCTTCATTCATTCACACTGCAAATAGCGATATAGCTATATCGCTATGTGCAGTCACATAAACACACTATAATGCTATTCATGTGTCATGATAATGAATATACATTATTTCCAGCCAGGACTTGATGTGTATTCATTAATATAGGTCATAACTCCGTCAAAAATGATAGTTTTTCTAAATAAAAAAACCCTTCTGTAATCTACATTACAGCGCCGATCACATCATGTACAAGATAGGGCACTTATAATGTGGTGACCAAGCCTCTTTAAAGAGGCTCTGTCACCAAATTTTGCAACCCCTATCTGCTATTGCAGCAGATAGGCGCTGCAATGTAGATTACAGTAACATTTTTATTTTTTAAAAACGAGCATTTTTGGCCAAGTTATGACCATTTTTGTATTATGCAAATGAGGCTTGCAAAAGTACAACTGGGCGTGTTTACCGTAAAAGTACAACTGGGCGTGTATTGTGTGTGTACATCGGGGCGTTTTTACTTCTTTTACTAGCTGGGCGTTAGGAATGGGAGTGTATGATGCTGACGAATCAGCATCATCCACTTCTGTTCGTTAAAACCCAGCTTCTGGCAGTGCAGACACACAGCGTGTTCTCGAGAGATCACGCTGTGACGTCACTCACTTCCTGCCCCAGGTCCTGCATTGTGTCGGCCACATCGGCACCAGAGGCTACAGTTGATTCTGCAGCAGCATCAGCGTTTGCAGGTAAGTAGCTACATCGACTTACCTGCAAACGCCGATGCTGCTGCAGAATCAACTGTAGCCTCTGGTGCCGATGTGTCCTCGCTGGTCCGACACGATGCAGGACCTGGGGCAGGAAGTGAGTGACGACACAGCGTGATCTCTCGAGAACACGCTGTGTGTCTGCACTGCCAGAAGCTGGGCGTTCTGAAGAGAAGTGGATGATACTTCTCGTCAGAATGCCCAGCTAGTAAAAGAAGTAAACACGCCCAGATGTAACACACATAATACACGCCCAGTTGGACTTTTACTTTAAACACACCCAGTTGGACTTTAGCAAGCCTCATTTACATAAATACAAAAATGGTCATAACTTGGCCAAAAATGCTCGTTTTTAAAAAATAAAAACGTTACTCTTATCTACATTGCAGCGCCGATCTGCTGCAATAGCAGATAGGGGTTGCAAAATCTGGCGACAGAGCCTCTTTAACCAAGTGATTCTGAGATTGTTTTCTCGTGACATATTGTACTTTATGTTAGTGAAACAATTTGATCGATAAAGTCAATATTTATTTGTGAAAAACAAAAAAAAATTGAGAAAATTTGCATTTTTCTAAATTTAAATGTTAGGAAAACCACTTATTCCCCTAGGGTTGCTATGACAACTTGTCTAGGTTCTGGGCGGTTCCTATTTTTCCTTGAACTTATCTCTCTTCTATGTCCTTCTGCCAATCAGCTGTGAGGTTGTATTTATACCTGTCTTTGCTTATGAATGCTCCTGACTTCTGGTGTCTGATCAAGCTTCTGACACTCCCTGCACTTCTTACTTCTGGACCTTTTGGAAACTGACCTTGGCTTGTCTCTCGTTATCCCCTTGTTTGCTGATTTGGATTATCAGTTCCTGACCAGTTTTGACCTTTTGCTTTTCCTGCTATCCGCTTGCCTTATGATTTGGACTTTCTGTTAACCTCTGTCTGGTTTCCTGCTCAGGTTAGTCTGCATTGCACCTCCTATCCTACACTGAACTCTTTTAAGACAACCTGGGTCCTAAGCAGCAAAGACCATCCCACCTTGCAGTCGGCTCTGGCAAACACCTTGGGGTCGCCTTAGATACTGTCGATCAGAGTTGTGACTGAATCGAGGTTGCGGTTTTATGTGCACGCTCTCTCCCGGCACTCTCCCGCAGCCTTAGGAAAATCCCTCAAATTGCAATTCCATAACATATTCACAAGCCCATCTATATTATTGTTTCCACGATGGAACCTATGAAAGCCTTGGTGGAACAAATGCAAGAGCTGACTCAGCTAGTACAAGGTTTGGCCGTAAACCTTGCATGTTTCTCCATGTTTCTCTTGATACCTTGCCGTTTTTCTGCAATTATGGTTTTGGTACATTTTCCGCCTCTTCTAGTGATAACCCTGAAGTGGAAGTTGAAAACTGTTCACAGTATGGGCT
The DNA here is from genome assembly GCF_050947455.1 of Rhinoderma darwinii. Classification (NCBI taxonomy): domain Eukaryota; kingdom Metazoa; phylum Chordata; class Amphibia; order Anura; family Rhinodermatidae; genus Rhinoderma; species Rhinoderma darwinii. The sequence continues at coordinate 7,730,049 of NC_134690.1, read as the reverse complement.
CCAGTTCAATTGAACCTGAAGAACTCCCAAGTTATTCAAACGAAAAATGCTAACAAAAGACCTACTGTAGGTCCTGTGTTCAGTGTGGATCAAAAGGTGTGGCTTTCTACTAAAAAACTGCGACTGAAAGTACTGTCTTGTAAGTTTGCTCCTAGGTTCATTGATCCATATGAAATTGTTGAAATAATTAACCCTGTGTCTTTTCGTCTGGCTCTTCCTCCATCTTTTAGGATCATGATATGATTCACAAATCACTCCTAATTTTTTTTTCCACCATCTAATCCATTCAGGAAACCTCCTTCTCCAATTCAGGTTGAGAGAGATGTGGAGTTTGAGGTTCAGAGAATTGTGGATTGTAGAGGGGTCAGGGGTATTTTACATTACTTGGTGCACTGGAAGGAGTATGGGCCAGAAGAGCGAACTTGGGTTCCTGCCCATTCAGTACATGCCAGTCGTTTGGTTAAAGTTTTTCACAAGACCCAAGATATATGGCCCACCCCCATAAAAAGGAAAATATACTGCATGTCTAAAAGACTAAACACTTATAGCTACACCACTGAATAGAATTAGATAAATTGTCTCAGCTGTGGCAGTATCAGATATAATGGGATTAAATACAGTGGCTCAGTAAACAGTTTCACACTATAGGCTTAGATAATGCTGCTCAGTAGACAGTATCGCACATGATCGATTTGGATATATTGGCTTAGCAGAGAGTATCATTCATGATAGGTTTAGATACATGGCCCCAGCAGACAGTAACACACATTATAGGCTTAGATGCAGAGTTCCAGCAGTCTGTATCATACATGATAGTGTGAAGGATGATTTATTTGCTTATATTCTCTGTATGAAATTACATTGTGAATTATCAAGCAGGATGCCGAATTACTAAGATATGTAATATGTGAAAGTGATGATAATGTGTAAATGATTTAGTTTTGTGCATCAGCCATCTTGTCTGGAGTTCCCATCTTGGTTCTTTTGTAGTGAATAGAAAAGTCATTGTTCCTTTAATACAAGTAATGTTGATTTCGTATGTTTTATCTTTGACCTTGGTTCCCATGCGAAGATGGACAGGGAGTGAGATGGGAGTGGAGATGGGAGGATGGCAAGTATGCGTGAAGAAAGGTCTCCCCCCATCTCCACGAGGACATTCTGTCCAAAAGAGAGATAAGAAACCTGTAAACATAATGTGTGAAGAATTATAATGATGTATCTGGGATGTACGTTATGATATGCTTTTTACTGAATAACAAATACTGTTACATTGTCTCTGATTGGTTTACCTCAAGCCTACACCCCTTCTGAATTTCAGTTTAACAGTTTGAGTTTGGTAATAAATCCTTCAGAGGAGCATTTTGAACATATAAGCGTGTCTGTGTGTTTTCTTCTCCTCTCTCGATATATATCGGTGAAATATCCTAATTAGGATTCTGACTAATGGAGTCTGGCCTTGAGAGTCTGTTGGGACTCGTATAAATTTCAGTCTAATATATTTTGAGCGATGGATTTCCACGACAATAGTCTTAGACACATGGCCCCAGCAGACAGTATCAAACATGATAAGCTTAGATACATGGCCCAAGCAGACAGAATCACACATGACAGGCTTAGATGCAGAGTTCAAGCAGTTGGTATAATACATGATAGGCTTAGACATTGTCACATCTGTGGGGAATATGGACCCACTGGGCCACTTCGCCGTAACGGAGCAGCAGCTGATCAAACGAAAGTCAATATCAGTTACTAGGATGATAGTACCTGGATAGCTGGCTTGTGCCGGATAATAAGAAGCTGGCTTGTGCCGGATAATTGGAAGCTGGCTTGTCCTGGACAATTGGACTTGTCTCGGATACATGACACGGTAACTGTAGTCGTCATGGACACTGAACTTGGCATGGACACCAAACATGGATAGTGAAGTTGTCACAGACATTGGACACGGAAACTGAGGTCATCACGGACACTGGACACGGATACTGAAGTCATCACGAACACTGGACCTAACACGGACACCAGACATGGATACTGAAGTCGTCATGGACACTGACACCGGACATGGGACTTGACACCGAACACGGATACAGTATACAGGATACATGGTAATGCAAGTAAACCTTTGCAGACCAACACAGAGTTAGACACAACATTGTGGGGGAGGAGTAAAAGTTCTGAACATAGGAGCTTACAATCTATAAGGAATAAGAGGCGATACAAGAGGTGGGGGAGGAGTAATAGTCCTGACTATAGGAGCTTACATTCTATAAGAAATAAGAAGAAATACAAGAGGTGGAGGAGGAGTTAGGGTCCTTACTATAGAAGCTTACAATCTATAAGGAGTAAGAGGATATACATGGGGTGGGGGAGGGGAAAGAGTACTGACCATAGGAGCTTACAATCTATAAGGAAAAAGAGGAGATACAATGTATCTCTTGTAAATACATTCAGAATCTTAGTCCCGTGTCTATGGCTACAGTTGGCTCTGACCCGTTGAAAATCTGCAGCAAAATTTTTCTTTATTTCTTTTGATGCATTTTCTGATGAGTTTTTTAGTGCGTTTTTCCGCTTTGATGCGTTTTTGGTGCATTTTCATGCTGCGAATTTTGGTACGACCTTCCTCTGCTCTAGGCAAGAGAAAGTTGCAGGTGCAGACGCAGAATGAATTGACTGTGGATGATCCATTAGTAATATGCCACTGTCTAGCCCCAGACTATATACGCTCAATAAATAAAATACATTTTTCTATATATCTGCCATACTTCATTTCCTATCCCTTCTATGCCAAACCATTTGGCGTTATATTAATGCGACCTTACTCTTGCACTGAATGCTACTACACCATTGTTCTTTGATCTGACAGCTGGCTTGTTTTATCTTTAAGCCAGGGAACGCGCTGTCTGGTTCCCATAGCGACATTACGTCACCACTATAATACCCGCTCCCCATCCAAAGCAGCTGAGCCACGTGAGAGCACAAGCCATGCCTGCCCTGCTGCTGATTGGACATGAAGTGGAGGTGTGTGAGTCACATGTGGGCGTGATTTAGGGTATTTAACAGTGGAAACGCTGAGAGCTCGCGGCCACTGTCAATCTTGACTGCGTCCCGTCACTATATCAGTTTGCCTCCTGATGAGCCGGCTAAAATTACTGGCGAAACATGTTGAAGCTAGAATATAAGGATATATAGAATACAGGACTCAGACTCAAATCAACCAGGGGTCGCTCTTTTCAGAGCGCTTGAATAGCCTTTGGTTAGTTAATATCAGGGACGGTGCTTATAGAGGTGTGAGTGAGTCTCCAATAGCCTAACATCCATAGGGCAGACACGAAGGAGGATAAATACCATTCTGCCTGAGAGCTAACTGAACTATAGGGCATACTTGTTTCAAAGATTTAGTATCAAGGAGGATCACATATTAAAGTCCCCTAGTGGGACTAGTTTAATAGTAAAAAAAAGTTTCATAAAGATATAAAAAAAAAATAAAAAAAATTAAAAACCCACTTATTCCCCTTACAAAATGCTTATTATTAAAGAAACAAAAAATGCTACACAGATTTGATATGACCACATCCGTAACGACCCCAACTATAAAGTTATTACAAAATTTAACCTGCACTGTGAACACCGTAAAGAATAGAATAAAAAACAATGCAAAAATTGCTGTTCTTTTGTGAATCCTGCGATAAAAAGTAATAAAGTCACATCTACTCCAAAATGGTATCTATAGAAACTACAAGTCGTCCCGCAAAAAAAGCCCTCATACAACTGAATCGACGGAAAAATAAAAAAGTTATGGCTCTTGAAGTATGGAGACACAAAACCAAATAATTTTGAAAAAAAAGTGTTTTTACTGTCTAAAAGTAGTAAAACTTAAGAAAACTATATACATTTGGTATCTTTGCAATCATAACAACCCGCTGAATATTTTTCTTTTATATTTATTTTTATAACTTTTTAAAATTGTGAACATACAAAATTAAGATGAAGTTAAAAGAGAAATAGATTCGTGTAAGAAATAATTCCTGAGAAATACTAAAAACCCAACAAGATAAGATTATCTCAAGGAGATATCATTTATTCAGCCGTGTTTGGCTAAGATGTTGAGATTTTCCGGTTTTGCTCATTCACCTTCTGTTATTTGCTCTGGTTATTGTTTGCAGTCAGTTGTGGACTGTAGGAGGTTGTTTATTGTTTGAGTTCATTGCCTAAAATTTGATACCCTGGTGGAGAGTCTAATGGTGAGAACAAAGAGTTTCTAAAACTCTGCACCTAAGGGCTCATACAGACGAGTGTAATCCTCATCCATGTGCTGTCCGTTGAAATAACAGGCAGCACACGGACCAATGCTTTTCAACGGGGCTGTTCTGACATGCGTGAGTTTTCACTCAGCGAGTGTCTGTTGCGTGTAACTCACTGCATGTCCTATATTGATGCGTTATTGCACACCTTGTCGCCTATTGAAGTCAATGGCTGCGTGAAAAACACCGACAGCACACGGACGACATCCATGTGCTATCCGTGTTTCATCCATCAGTTGCCTAGAAATGCAGAGAAATAATAAAAAAAGAACAAAAGTGCTTGCATGGACGTGAAAAATGTTGCACGGACGTGAAAAACGCATGCCACTTGCAAAGCACACTGATGCCAATGCGCAATGCACACTGATGGCACATGGACATGAAATGCTCGAAATACGCTGCACTTTTTACGCACGTAAGTTGTACACGCTCGTGTGAATGTAGCCTTAACCCGTTAGTGACCGGCCCATAGTCTTTTTACGTCGGTCACTAACGGGCTTTATTCCGATGCCATAGACTTTTTACGTTGCGGCATCGGAATAAGTAAACAAAGCAGGGAACTGTCAAATCTCCCTGCTCTCAGCTGCCAGAGGCAGCTGAGGTCTGGGAGCGTCCCTGCTCTGCCGGGTGAGATTGATATTAGTATCGATCTCACCCGTTTAACCCCTCAGATACGGTGCTCAATAGCGAGCGCTGCATCTGAGTGGTTTTGGAGAGAGGGAGGGAGCTCCCTCTCTCCCCCACTGACACCCGGCGATAAGATCGCCGAGTGTCTGTGTCTCCCATGGCAGACGGGGGCCTAATAAAGGCCCCCAGGTCTGCCTGTAATGAATGCCTGCTAGATCATGCCGCAGGCATGACCTAGCAGATGCCTGTCCGTTTTAAACGGACAGGCAGTAATACACTGCAATACAAAAGTATTGCAGTGTATTATAATAGCGATCGGAGGATCGCATAGTGAAGTTCCCTAGTGGGACTAGTAAAAAAGTAAAAAAAAAAGCTTAATAAAGTAAATAAAAAAAAATGTGAAAAAAAATGAAAAACCCACTTTCCCCTTACAAACTGCTTTACTATTAAAAAAACTAAATAAAGTTAAAAAGTTACAAATATTTGGTATCACCGCGTCCGTAACGACCCCGACTATAAATCTATTACATTACTTAACCCACACGGTGAACGCCGTAAAAAATTAAATAAAAAATGACGGAAAAATTGCTGTTTTCTGTGAATCCTGACTTTAAAAAAATGTGATTAAAAAGTGATCAAAAAGGCGCATCTACTCCAAAATGGTACCAATAAAAACGACAAGTCGTCCCGCAAAAAAAAGCCCTCATACAACTGCATTGGCGAAAAAATAAAAACGTTACGGCTCTTCAAATATGGAGACACAAAAACAAATAATTTTGAAAAAAAAGCGTTTTTACTGTGTAAAAGTAGTAAAACATACAAAACGATACAAATTTGGTATCGTTGCAATCGTAACAACCCCCTGAATAAACTTATTGTGTTATTTATACCACACGGTAAACGATTTAGGACGCAAAAAAGAGTGGTGAAATTTCAGATTTTTTTCTATCCCCCCCCCACAAAAAAAGTTAATAAAAGTTATTCAATAAATAATATGTACCTCAGAATGGTGCTATTAAAAAATACAACTTGTCCCGCAAAAAGCAAGACCTTATACAGCTATGTCGACGCAAAAATAAAAAAGTTATAGCTCTTGGAATGCGACGATGGAAAAACGTAAAAAATAGCCTGGTCATTAAGGTCTAAAATAGGCTGGTCATTAAGGGGTTAGTGTCATCAATACTAATCTAATATCAATATAACAAAAAGAAAAAATATTATCCTTTTAATAACCCAAAAAGAAATGCAATATTATTGCACGGTGCCGTCCAAAATAAATATAGCAGAAAAGAAAAACGAAAAACTGATGGACCAACCAGCACACTTTGGGTAAAATAAATACAAGATAAGGCTGTATTAAACAATTTATACAAAATGTATTTATTATTAAGAATTTTATAAAAAACTTGGATATAAATTACATTATCCATGCACAATTGTCAGATTGATGGAAATTCATCGTGCATAGAAATGGATTACTAACATTCATAGAAATGAATTGCTATCAATGTTGCAAGAGCTATTGCGATATACCGACAAATTATTGCATGCATACAAACATATGTTTTACAAGATGATACAATGACATTATGTGGTTTAAGAAGAAATGACATACAAGAGAATATAAGCAGGTTATTCCCTCCCAAAGCCGGCTATATGCTGTTCACATTGTGCGTTTGAACAGAAGATAAGGCAGACACTCCCAAGATCTGTTTGGAGAAAGGCAATTTTGTCTAGCTAACTGCTAGAAATTTTCCACTCGTGCCTTCAAATTACAGGCATCGTCCAGATCTCAACATATATGTTATGGACGGGATCCAGCTGGCAAAGGATCCGGAAGAGATTTTTGTAGGAGATGCCAAGTAAAACCTATATTTAAGCAAGATGTGATGAGCCGTTATTTATTCTGGGAATATATATTCACATGACACATACACTACCGTTCAAAAGTTTAGGGTCACTTAGAAATTTCCTTATTTTTGAAAGAAAAGCACAGTTTTTTTCAATGAAGATAACATTAAATTAATCAGAAATCCACTCTATACATTGTTAATGTGGTAAATGACTATTCTAGCTGCAAACGTCTGGTTTTTAATGCAATATCTACATAGGTGTATAGAGGCCCATTTCCAGCAACCATCACTCCAGTGTTCTAATGGTACATTGTGTTTGCTAACTGTGTTAGAAGGCTAATGGATGATTAGAAAACACTTGAAAACCCTTGTGCAATTATGTTAGCACCGCTGTAAACAGTTTTGCTGTTTAGAGGAGCTATAAAACTGACCTTCCTTTGAGCTAGTTGAGAATCTGGAGCATTACATTTGTCGGTTCGATTAAACTCTCCAAATGGCTAGAAAAAGAGAGCTTTCATGTGAAACTCGACAGTCTATTCTTGTTCTTAGAAATGAAGGCTATTCCATGCGAGAAATTGCCAAGAAACTGAAGATTTCCTACAACGGTGTGTACTACTCCCTTCAGAGGACAGCACAAACAGGCAGTAGAAAGAGAAGTGGGAGGCCCCGCTGCACAACTGAGCAACAAGACAAGTACATTCGAGTCTCTAGTTTGAGAAATAGACGCTTCACAGGTCCTCAACTGGCACCTTCATTAAATAGTACCCGCAAAACGCCAGTGTCAACGTCTACAGTGAAGAGGCGACTCCGGGATGCTGGCCTTCAGGGCAGAGTGGCAAAGAAAAAGCCATATCTGAGACTGGCTAATAAAAGGAAAAGATTAATATGGGAAAATGCACACAGACATTGGACAGAGGAAGATTGGAAAAAAGTTTTATGGACAGACGAATCGAAGTTTGAGGTGTTTGGATCACACAGAAGAACATTTGTGAGACGCAGAACAACTGAAAAGATGCTGGAAGAGTGCCTGACGCCATCTGTCAAGCATGGTGCAGGGAATGTGATGGTCTGGGGTTGCTTTGGTGCTGGTAAAGTGGGAGATTTGTACAAGGTAAAAGGGATTTTGAATAAGGAAGGCTATCACTCCATTTTGCAACACCATGCCATACCCTGTGGACAGCGCTTGATTGGAGCCAATTTCATCCTACAACAGGACAATGTCCCAAAGCACACCTCCAAATGATGCAAGAACTATTTAGGGAAGAAGCAGGCAGCTGGTATTCTATCTGTAATGGAGTGGCCAGCGCAGTCACCAGATCTCAACCCCATAGAGCTGTTGTGGGAGCAGCTTGACCGTATAGTACGCAAGAAGTGCCCATCAAGCCAATCCAACTTGTGTGAGGGGCTTCTGGAAGCATGGGGTGAAATTTCTCTCGATTACCTCAGCAAATTAACAGCTCAAATGCCAAAGGTCTGCAATGCTGTAATTGCTGCAAATGGAGCATTCTTTGACGAAAACAAAGTTTGAAGGAGAAAATTATTATTTCAAATAAAAATCATCATTTCTAACCTTGTCAATGTCTTGACTATATTTTCTAGTCATTTTGCAACTCATTTGATAAATATAAGTGTGAGTTTTCATGGAAAACACAAAATTGTCTAGGTGACCCCAAACTTTTGAACGGTAGTGTATCTGTATTAGACCAAAAATTGCTTGCTTAGAGAGGATTATTTCGAACCCTTTTCTCAAGGTTTTTTCACTGGTACCTTTATGTTGTAAGTGTAGTCCAAGTCCCAACACTTTTTACAGGATGAAAATCCAGCTTTATAGCACAGGTCCAGAAGAGCCTCTCCTTTCCATAGTTGTCCTCATGGTTTTTAATAGGTTTGTCTGGATCTCTCTTCCTTCGTGCCTCCTCACATACAGATATAGTGCAGGCACGGCTGAGCTCATTGCAGACTGAAGTTAGAATCCAGCAAGATACATCGTGTGTGACGTCAAACACACGTGTTAGGGGGTAATTGGCTAACGCGTTTCATCACATCTGTGACTTCCTCAGAGCCATTATTCCGTTCCAGGCTAGTGCCTTTTATACATGCTTCGCAATTAAGTTTTATTGCAAGTTCCCGTCCATTCAGTGATTATCCAGGCTTGCTTTCTACAGATTCGTACATTTCATAGTTTCCTACTATTCAAAACATTACAAAGGAATTCAATACATCCTTGATCACAAGAAAAGTAGTTTTACCAACAATAGTTAACTTCATATAATACATAAAGGGTTTTACTCCTATTTTGGAGACATTACAATTTATTTTTATCTCTGACAAAGTTTCAGGTATAATTTTCATGGTTATAATTTTCACCATAATCATCTGGACAGATGTTTCCCAGAAATCAAAAACCATGAAATATAATAAGAAAATAAGAGTAAAAAAAGAAGAAAAGAAAGAAAAATAGTTAAAGAAAAATATATATAGAAACATAATAAAAATATAAAAATAAAATTATATATAGTAAATTATAAAATTAATTTAAGTCAACCTTTTCAATATATAAATGGAATATTCTAGTATGGTTATGGATTTTTTATCCAGACCCAAAAAGTGCTGTCTGAAAGATATCAGGAGCAAGCATAATAGAATTAAAGAGGCAAATGTTTGTTTCCCCCTATTCCATGTGGTGACAGGGAGCAAGTCAGAGAACGGCATTTGCCAGTCCCGACCAGGTCCCCATCACCCCATGGATAGGAGGAATGTAAACGTAATCAGCAGCAGTCATAAAGGGATTAGGGGATAAATTCTACCTTCCATGTGGTGACAGGGAGTAAATCAGAGATAGGCTAAATATGCCAACCCAGACCGAGTCCCCATCAACCCACGGAAAGGAGAGTTCCCTAGGTCATAAGGATAAATCTCTCCATATTCATACGACAGGGTTGGTTTAGACACTGGTATACAGTCATCAAACCAATACCTGATCAATAAATAAAGGGGAGACTCAGGCCACAACCTCAAAGGAACATATTAAATTTGATTTCATTATTTAAACCATTAGGCATCAAGGTGACCAGTGTATATATCCACATGGTTTCCTTTTGTAGGAGTACTCTATTTCTATATCCTCCTCTTCTATCCTCAAAAAGATGATATATCCCCATATACTTTAGGCCAGAGGGAGATTGCTGATGATAAATTTTAAAATGAGTCGCTAGAGGGCTCTTCAAATCACCCTTTTTAATGTCCGATATGTGTTCCCCGATACGTATCTGGAGTTCACGTTTGGTCTTCCCTATGTATAGTTTGTTACAGGGGCAGGTGATACAATATACCACCATACAAGAGCTGCAGTTAATAAAAGTCTGGACTCTATATTCCTTCACTCCCCTTGCATCCCTAAATTTATCTGCTTTCAGAACATATTTACAGTGTGAACAGCTCCCACATTTAAACATGCCCTTTGGGCGGTTTTTTAACCAAGCCTGTCCTTCTTTTGTTTTCCTCCTAAACTCTCAATTAACCAAGATGTCTCTAAGATTTGGGGCTCTCCTAGGCACCATACTTGGTGAATTACCTACCAGTGTCCCAATTTTGGGATTCAAAGTCAAATATGACCAATAATTTGAAGGCACGAGTGGAAAATTTCTAGCAGTTAGCTAGACAAAATTGCCTTTCTCCAAACAGATCTTGGGAGTGTCTGCCTTATCTTCTGTTCAAACGCACAATGTGAACAGCATATAGCCGGCTTTGGGAGGGAATAACCTGCTTATGTTCTCTTGTATGTCATTTCTCCTTAAACCACATAATGTAATTGTATCATCTTGTAAAACAATGTTTATATGCATGCAATAATTTGTCGGTATATCGCAATAGCTCTTGCAACATTGATAGCAATTCATTTCTATGAATGTTAGTAATCCATTTCTATGCACGATGAATTTCCATCAATCTGACAATTGTGCATGGATAATGTAATTTATATCCAAGTTTTTTATAAAAATCTTAATAATAAATAAATTTTGTATAAATTGTTTAATACAGCCTTATCTTGTATTTATTTTACCCAAAGTGTGCTGGTTGGTCCATCAGTTTTTCGTTTTTCTTTTCTTCTAGTCTAATATCAACATGGAAGACCAACAACACCTAGACATCACAATGACAACTATCCTTTATTTATATAGCATCAACATATTATGTACAGTACGATACGAAAATAAAGTAAAAAGCAGCAGTAGTGTTAAAAAAATACTAAATAAAAAATACAAATATTATTATAGTTATGTAAAAAAGAAAATGTGAAAAAAGTTAAAATAACCCCCCCACATCCCCACAATAAATAAAGAAATCTGCCCACGATGGAGAGCTTCCATTATGTTATCATACACCCTGTGTGACCCGGATGTAATTCGTATCCATGTTACACTGAATGTATGTATTCTACTCACATAAAAATTATTCCTGTCCCCAAATATTTGTGTTGTCTACACCAGCTCAATTAGTTTCACCTAAACATTTCTCTACAAAGCAAAATGTATTAATTAATTTATATTACATTTCATTGGGGAAAAGCCCCAAAAAAATAAAAAAAAAATAAGTGTTTCCTTTTTCAAGCCATTTTCCTGTAAATAAGAATTAAAATAAAAAAATATGTTTTAGACACATTTTGCGCCTCGCTAGTTATAAATAGTGTCTGGAAATAGAGTTAGGCTTAGCATAATGGAGCATGGATTTAAATGCGCCAAATTGTGTACAAATTTTGGAGAGCAACCAGTAGACAAGGATAAGAGAAGTGTTTAAGATATATGGAAAGATGCGCCAAATTTATCATACAGCATGCACCACTGAGATAAATTTGGCGCTTCTTCTGCTTGCCTGCTCTAGTTTTAAGCTTACTGTTTCAGACAGTAACAATAAATCGGCCCCATTGACTTCAGTTTGGTGCAATACAAAAGTCTGACTGTCCCATAACAAAAAAATAAATAAAATTACAGCAACCCAAAGAATTCCTCCAAAATTCATCATTAGATTTCTAGGGACAATCTTATTTAGAGAGAAAAACTGAAATTTAGTTCTAAAACTTCTCAAAGGAACAAAAAAGGGGCAACAACAGTAGAAAGGTAACACAGTCAAAGAGCCAAAGGTAAAGTAACGGAGGTCAGGTGGAGCCAGCTACACCATACCATAGAACAGATGAACAGATAGTCAAACAAGCCAGGGTTCAGAATGAAGAGGTCAGATAGAGCCAGGTATGCAGTACTGGGAAGCAGAAAAAAGTCAGAGAAGTCGGGAGGCAACAGGTCAGGTGACGTTCATAGAGAAGCAGATGGCAACACAAGCTAAAACAGGAATAGAACACCTATAACCGACACAGGGGCCAGAGAGCAGCTCCCACAAACATGCTGTCTTTTATTTTGCATGGCCGAATGGCTATGTGTACCGTGAATGTGCCGCCTGGTATCACTACCCGCTCTGCCGCAACATTTAGTGTACTGGTGCCCGGACAGGTGGGTTAATAACAGCTGTAATGTACAACTAGTTCATATACTATTGAAAGACATGATCATACAACAATAACATACAACAATACCAGGAGGCCGATAAAGGTGAAATAATCTTGCAAGAAATAATTCCTGAGAAAGAATAAAACTCGACTAGAAAAGATTATCTCAAAGTCACGTCGTGTAATATTATTAGCAATGTTCGTCTGCAGCCAGCTGTGTACTGTAGGAGAACATTTGAGGTTTAAGCCTTTGCACCAATGTCCACACCCTGGTGAGGAGTTTAACGGTGAGTACAAAGGAATCCTAAGGTCTCATCAGGCCCGGTTATAGGGAAGGTGTGTATAACGGTCCTCACCGGTTTGTTCGTGGATCCTCGTTGTCATCTGGGGGATGGTGCTTGGAACCCAGGCAACGCTTGGCATGGCGGGTAGAGGCGGTCGATGGATAGGCAAGTGTCAGGACAGGCGGCAGACGTCGTAACGGGTATGACAGCAATAGGTCAAGGCAGGCGGCAGACGTCGTAACGGGTATGGCAGCAATAGGTCTAGGCAGGCGGCAGACAAGGATAGTCAAGTTCAAGCAGAGGTCCGTAACGGGAAATCCAGACAAAGGCAGAAGGAACGGAAACAGGGAACTAGGGCACAAGGAACTCACGGGGAACTTGGTTGAACAAGCAGGGATGTAAGGGAGGAGGAACCTTAAATAGGAAGTTCAGGGAATTAAGGCGCGCTGGCCCTTTAAGGCAGGACGAGTCAGCGCGTGCGCCCTCTAGTGACAGCAGCCGCACATCGGGGATGCCGACCGGGGAAGGAGGTAATGGCTGCACTCACCTGACACCGTCCAGGGCCAGCAGATCGTCCGGACCGGGTAAGTGGAGCGCGGGACGAGCAGCTGATGAGGGAGGGCGCTGGAACCGGAGAGGAGGCCGTGGGAACGGCGGGGAATGGCACGGAAGCCGGTACAGTGTGGACCCGTGCAAAATTTAATATGGGTCCCAACTGTTAAATTATTGTCCCAAAAACACAGTCATATACTATAGTCAAAGTCACTACTCTATATAAAGACGAATATTACCAGTAATACCACTATACAAGCACTAGATAAAACTGCCACACCATAACCATTACCACCCCATAGTGACTGAATAATACTGCCACACCATAAACACTACCACTCCATCGTGACTGAATAATACTGCCACACCATAACCACTACCACCCCATAGTGACTGAATAATACTGCCACACCATAACCACTACCACCCCATAGTGACTGAATAATACTATTACACCATAACCACTACCACCCCATAGTGATTGAATAATACTGCCACACCATAACCACTACCACCCATAGTGACTGAATAATACTGCCACACCACAACCACTACCACCGCATAGTGACTGAATAATACTACCACACCATAACCACTACCACCCCATAGTGATTGAATCATACTGGCACACCATAACCACTACCACACATAGTGACTGAATAATACTGCCACACCATAACTACTACCAGCCCATAGTGACTGAATAATACTGCCACACAATAACCACTACCACCCCATAGTGACTGAATAATACTGCCACACCACAACCACTACCACCACATAGTGACTGAATAATACTGCCACACAATAACCACTACCACCCCATAGTGAATGAACAATACTGCCACACCATAACCACTACCACCCCATAGTGACTGAATAATACTGCCACACCATAACCACTACCACCCCATAGTTACTGAATAATACTCCCATACCGTAACCACTACCCCCCCATAGTGACTGAATAATACTGCCACACCATAACCACTACCACCCCATAGTGACTGAATAATACTGCCACACCATAACCACTACCACCCCATAGTGACTGAATAATACTACCACACCACAACCACTACCATCCCATAGTGACTGAATAATACTGCCACACCATAACCACTACCACCCCATAGTGACTGAATAATACTGCTACACCATAACCACTACCACCCCATAGTGACTGAATAATATTACCATACTGTTACTGAATAATACCACTATACTAAGACCAGTATTACCACCATACAGTGACCATATAGTGCTAGACACTCTGCAGACCATATAAGTGAATACAGTACAGTGAACTACACAGTAAAAGTTTCCCCATTTTCACCCATTACACAGTAATAATGTCGCCTTTGATAACACAACTCACTTTCTTGTTCGAATAAGGGTGGGCGGCCCCCTCCGATGCAGCTTTGTTTTTCTTTGTCTGCCTTGGCTTCAAAGGAGACTGTCAGTATGGTGATATGCTGCAATACATTAGTATTGCAGTATATCATGCAAGCGATCCAACGATCGCTGGTTCAAGTCTCCTAGGGAAATTAGTAAAAAACTGTTAAATAATGTTTTTTTCTAATGTTCCAAAAAAAAAAAATATAAAAAGGTCAAAAGAAAAACCTGTTTCCATTTTTTTTCCCCTAAAGCAATGCTAAAAAAAATGTAAAGTCAACATAACTGGTGTTAACACTCTACTTAAAAACCAATAGTAAAAATCCAAAAGGAGTGAAGTTCTTTGCAATAGATAATCATTGGAGAGGAGAAAATTATACTAAGAAAATGAGTCAAAGAGATTTATTGGATATATCAGTTTCGAACGCGACACCATTTAGGTCTAAATTCAGATTTTGAATTAAAGTGTTTTTTATCAGGGTCTTTATGTGCATTTTCCGGTAATATCTTATTTTTCAGTCCTGCATATGTGTTTTGTCTGCATAGGCTTTTTTTGTGGTCTCTCAAAATCTTGAATCATGTTGAATCGAAAAATAAGATCTGTACCTTAGAGGCATCTAAAAGATCATTGTACTAATTTCACAAGCCCTCATATGGATATGTCGATGAAAAAAAAATAAACAGTTAAGACTTTTGGAAGGCGGAAAGCTAAAAAAGAAAAATTAAAAAACGAAGATTGGCTGTGTCCTTTAAGGATTGTTTGGGGAATGTTATACCACGCTGAATGCGCTGGGCACGCAAATTATCAAGATTGGCTGCTGGCAGCTCCCTTTACAATTGTCGACCAATGATTCCAGATTTGCTCAATGGGAGACAAGTCCGGAGATGCTGCAGGCCATGGTAGCACATTTAGGCCACGCAGGGTGCTCACAGTAGCACCAGCAACATGCGGCCTGCCATGGTCCTGTTGAAAAACGGCTTCTAGGAAACTTTGGAGAAATGGCCGTACTACTGGTTCCATGACCAAATCAATATAACGCAGAGCTGTAAGTGTACCTGAAATGAAGACTAGAGGGGTCCGGCTACCGTACATTACGCCACCCCACACCATAATCCCAGGAGTAGGACCGGTGTGATGTTCCCTTGTGAAGGCCTCTTCATGGATTTGCCCACGTGGTTATTGGGTCCAAGACAAAAGCAGGACTCATCGCTGAAGAGGATAGACCTCCATTCCAGCCTCCATTGACATCTTGCTGTGCACCATGAGAGCGGTGGCGTGTGGTCAGTAGAACACCTGTAGCTGGAGGTCTGGCTCCTAGCTCGATGTCATGCAAATGCCTTCTGAAAGGTTTGTGTCAACACTGGTTGCCGCCCTCGGATTGGGATTTGATGGGCAATTTCACTTGCAGTACAGAATGGATCACTACTCGAAATTCTTCCAATCAGACGATCCATCCGTGCAGAAGTTGACGTCAGTGCACTTCTTGCTGTCATTCTCATTTCGTTGTTGTTCTCCCAACATCCGGGACACGCAACGCTGAACAGTCCTGACAGCTCGGCCTAGATGCATAGTGATCTGCCGGAGCGATAAACCAAGGTCTCTCAGATCAAGGATTCTGTCCCCCTCAGTTTGTGACAAGTCACGATAACTGGCTGGCACGTAGATGAACAGGGGGCATCGCACAATTATCCCGCACCACGCAATCCGATTTTTGAGGATTCATGTGACTAAAAAACGTTGCTTTCAATCTGTCTTCTATGCCTCCCACATGCCACAGATTGGAGCTCGGTGCTTGAAAATGTGATCATTTGCAGATCTTAGCGACACCCGCAGCTTCCTCGATCTGCGTGACCTTACAGCTTGTCCTTCTTGGTGTAGTAATTTCAATGTTGAGGAATGTATAATGATAACCTAGTAGTATCATTAACAAGTATTGGTAAGACTTAAACCTTTAGGGCTTGTTTACACGAGCGTGTCATTCGTCCGTACGACGCGCATGATATTCACGCGTGTCGTACGGACCTATAATAGTCTATGGGGCCATGCAGACAGTCCGTGAATTTTTGAGTCCGTTGCAAAAAACTCACGACCTGTTCTATATTTGTGCGCTGTTCGCGTATCAAGCACCCATTGAAGTCAATGGGTACGTGAAAACCACGCATGTCACACGGAAGCACTTCCGTGCTAACAGCGTGATTCACGCAACAGCAGTGAAAAGGATGAATGAAAACAGAAAAGCACCACGTGCTTTTCTGTTTACAAACATCCAAACGGAGTGTCATAATGATGGTGGCTGCGCGAAAATCACGCAGCCGCGCATCATATGGTGATGAGACACGGAGCTGTTAAGTGCCTTATGCGCACGCAATTCACAGCGTTTTTTGCATGCGCAAAACGCACAGGGCTCGTGTAAACGAGGCCTAAGGCACATTGAAGAGCCCAGAACATATATCGCTGCACATGGACGTCCTATGGCTCCGTACTATGGTGTGCATGATGCCTTATATTGAATTGTTGTAGCAATGGATAGTCTTTGTCCTGCCAAACTTACAATTGACCTTCTACAGATCTACCTTCATTTTGTCATTCTCCCAAGTATTCTCATGTGTTGTCTAATATGTGATAATATAATTTAACATTTTATTATTGTATTTATTTTCTACACACACTTACAAATTTCATTGAAATTAATTATTTTGAATCTCTACTGAAATCTTTCTTCTCCCGTGGGTCACAGTCGTGTTTATATAGGGATTTCAATGCTTGAAGAAAATTTCAACCTTTAATAACCTTAAGATGAAAGGTTTGGGATTTTTGGATTTTCTTCTTTATTATTCTTTCTCTGTTTTATTTTCGAGTTTCTTTGTCCTTATGTCTCGTTCATTATATATTCAGGAGTTTTTTGTGTTTCAACATATTTCTTACAACATGAAGTTCAGCCTCTATTCCTCATCTGATGTTCTGATCCTGTTGTTATTTTTGCTTTCAGAGTAAATACATTAAGGTACAAGCGAGGTAAGGGCACTTTATTCCACATATTTTAAGGATCGCTTTTGGTGAATCTAAGGCTCTGTTCACATCTGCATTATGTTTACCATTATAAACAGAAATCACGAGGCAGTGCCGGATCCGATGCAGGATGAACACCAACGGTGCTCCACAGACTCCATTGACTTACGATGGGGTCCTATGGGTCCTGACATGGTGACAGGAAGAATAATGCTGCACGTTGCACTACTCTTCTTGTCAAATATGATGGAATCTAATGGAGCCTCCACCGCAGATGTAAACATAGCCTGACAGAATATTCTATGTGTTTGTGAATTGTGTGGATGAGTAGAATCAAAGAATAGAATGGAAAAATAAAACTTTTTTTTTAAAATTACTACAACTTTCTAATACACTATATATTTACATTTTTCATCGGTTTTTAAAATCTTTGCTTGCTGTCAGATAGTGAGAACACTGATGTTTACATTCAAAGGCTGCAAACCCTGCACATATTTAGGCCTGCTGTCAGCTGAGAAGTGGAAAAATTGTACATTTGTATCAGGTCTAGACAATGCTTGATGAGGTAAACAGCCGACACTCAAGACTGATACATTGTAGCAAACTACCAGAGATTTGTGCAGCTGCTGCTGATTTATTTAATTCACAGATCATTGTCTAGACTGGATACAAATGTATTCAGTTTCAGCTGAGAGCAGGTCTAGATACAATATTTCCAGGATTGCTGCCTGCAAATATAAAAATTGGAGTTCTCATTTAGGGTATGTTCACACGCAGAGTCAAAAACGTCTCAAAATACGGAGCTGTTTTCAAGAGAAAACAGCTCCTGATTTTCAAACGCTTTTTTGTGCCACTCGTGATTTTCGCTGCGTTAATTACGGCCGTTTTTGGAGCTTTTTTCAATAAAGTCTATGGAAAATGGCTCCAAAAACGTACCAAGAAGTGTCCTGCACTTCATTTTCGCGGCCGTTTTATTACACATAACTGATAACAAACAAGTATCTTGAAAATTGTGAGGAAGTGAATCACAAAGTGTTAGAAAGTTTTAGAACTTTTCATTTATACAGAGATTAGGAATTATTTATATCAAACCAGGAAGACCTTTATTTAGTAAAAATATAGGAATATATTCCTGATATCTTTACAAAAATTCTGTGAAAATTGGAGCAAAAATAAGGAAAAAACGACAACAAAACCAGCAAATGTAAATACAGCCTTAGGCCTCATTTACACGAGCGTAATATACGCGCGTGCGACGCGCGTGCTTTTCACGCGTGTCGTACGCACCTATATTACTCTATGGGGCAGTTTAGACGATGCGTGAATTTTGCGCAGCGTGAGTGCGTTGCGTAAAACTCACGACATGCTCTATAATCGTGCGTTTTTCACGCAACACGCACCCATTGAAGTCAATGGGTGCGTGAAAACAACGCATGCCACACGGACGCTACTGCGTTGCATGCGCGAAAATCACGCAAGAGCTGTCAAAAGGATGAATGTAAACAGAAAAGCACCACGTGCTTTTCTGTTTACAAACATCCAAACGGAGTGTCAAATTAGAGATGAGCGCACCGAACTTCACCGGGTTCGGCCGAACTCGTTTTGACCGAACCCGGCAAAAAATGTTCGGGTACGCGACGTCAGGAGACAGTCACTGCCCACGGTGCTGAAAGACTTAAACTGTTTCAGCACCATGGACAGTGACTTTCGATCGCCATATACATATACGTGTAAAAAAAAACAGAAGTTCGGACTTACCGATAAGTCCCGGCTCCTTCCTCCAGTCCGACCTCCCGGGATGACAATTCAGGCCAAGTGACAGCTGCAGCCAATCACAGGCCAAGCACAGGCTGCAGCCAATCACAGGCTGCAGCGGTCTCATGGACTGCCGCGTCATCCTGGGAGGTGGGGCCGGATGACAAGAGAGGGACGCGTCACCAAGGCAACGGCCGGGAGACCGGACTGGAGGAAGCAGGCAGTTCCTGGTAAGTTTGAACGTCTTTTCTTATTCACAGGTTGCTGTATATTGTGATCGGCATTCACTGTCGAGGGTGCTGAAAGAGTTACTGCCGATCAGTTAGCTCTTTCAGCACCTTGGACAGTGACGGGCGTCGACTAGCCTCATCTCTATGATGGCGGCTGCGCGAAAATCACGCAGCCGCGCATCATACACGGATGACACACGGAGCTGTCAAATGCCTTTTGCGCGCGCAAAACGCAGCGTTTTTTGCGCGCGCAAAACGCACACGCTCGTGTAAATCAGGCCTTAGACCGTTTTCACATGGGCATAAAGCTGGAGAATTTGTGTGCTCTTAGCACGGATGCAAATCCTCACCCGACCAGGGGATTAATGGTTGCCGATGAACAAATGGTACAGAAATTTGGCCCTATTACAATCGTGGGAAATCGGCCGCTATGACTTAATTTTAGCTCGTTATTTTGTGTCAAACAGTTAATACGAAATATATTTATAATTTTATATAAAGTAAAAGTTCATGAGGTTTGAATTAATTTATTCTCCCACAATTAATTTTTTTTTATATACTGTACTCAGAGAGTTATTACTGTGTTATCTGTGGTGTTACATAGGACTGCAGGTAACATCTACTACATTATCTGTACTCAGAGAGTTATCACTGTGTTATCTGTGGTGTTACATGGGACTGCAGGTAACATCTACTACATTATCTGTACTCAGAGAGTTATCACTGTGTGTTATCTGTGGTGTTACATAGGACTGCAGGTAACACTACTACATTATCTGTACTCAGAGTGTTATCACTGTGTGTTATCTGTGGTGTTACATAGGACTGCAGGTAACATCTACTACATTATCTGTACTCAGAGAGTTATCACTGTGTTATCTGTGGCGTTACATAGGACTGCAGGTAACATCTACTACATTATCTGTACTCAGAGAGTTATCACTGTGTTATCTGTGGCGTTACATAGGACTGCAGGTAACATTTACTACATTATCTGTTCTGAGAGAGTTATCACTGTGTGTTATCTGTGGCGTTACATAGGACTGCAGGTAACACTACTACATTATCTGTTCTCAGAGAGTTATCACTGTGTTATCTGTGGTGTTACATAGGACTGCAGGTAACGTCTACTACATTATCTATACTGTTTATATGTGCGCATGTGTGGTATATATGGGTCTGTATGTGTACACTTGTCTGCGCGTGTATACATTTGCCTGTGTGTCTATATATGTGCCTTTATGTGTTTATATATGTTCCCATATGTGCAGGTATACATGTGCCTGTGTGTCTATATATATTTGCCTGTATATCTAAATATGTGCCTTTATGTATGTACAGTATGTACAGTATATACGTGGTTAATTTTTGGTTTGTGAAGGGCAGCAATAGAGAGTCCTGCACAGTTCGCCGTCCAACCTAAGGCCGGCCCTGCTCAGATTCATAGTTTAAGTAGCGCTGCGGCCATTTCTGCACAGCGCTAAGGGGAACGGCGGATCTATGGCACAACTGGAGGCGACCACGTAAGGTATGTATTATTTTACCATGTTGTATGTCCCAGTCCCAGGACCAGAGGGTCTCTTGAATTGTATCCATGTCCAATTGTATCCGCAGGCGAGGCAAGGGAACAATTAGTTTCTGCGCTTTTTTTGTGGCGCACGCGGCGCAATGACTTTATCGCACCATCTGACATTGTTCCACTGGAGCAGTCCTGATCAGAAAAGAACAGGCCTGTATCAGTGGCAAACGTAAATGGTTATCCCGTGCCGACGCTAGTAACTCTTAGCGCCGGTACTTCTTTGTATCTAAAGGAGTGACGGCACTAGGTTCATAGTGGCACACGCACCCGAGATGTGCCAAAATTCTGGTGCATCTCGGGTGACCCTACGCCACTTACAAGCATCAGTAAACTTAAGCAGTAACAGCTCTAAGCTGTCATTGGTTAGTTTACATCACGTGGTGTAAAGGATCTGCCAGGCATAACTTCTGTGTATACGCCCATAGGCAATCAGTCTGCACCTGAGTCTATGACTCTGAGACTGACTCCAGCTTCCACCACTCAGGCTGGCAGGCTTAGGAGTGGGAGAGCCTATCGCAGCCTGGCCAGACGGAGCTAGCTCCCGCCCTCTGTCTATTTATACCTGCCTTTCCTGTTCCTCCTTTGCTTGTGATTCTTCTCGTGTGGTTTCCTGGCCCAGCTACAGCTTCTGACTATTTGATCCTGCTCCATACTGACCCTGGCTTACTGACTACTCTCCTGCTCTGCGTTTGGTACCTCGTACACTCCTGGTTTGACTCGGCTCGTTCACCACTCTTGTTGCTCACGGTGTTTCCGTGGGCAACTTCCCCTTTCCCCTTAGCTTTGCTTACCCTTGTCTGTTTGTCTCGTGCACTTACTGAGCGTAGGGACCGCCGCCCAGTTGTACCCCGTTGCCTAGGGCGGGTCGTTGCAAGTAGGCAGGGACAGAGTGGCGGGTAGATTAGGGCTCACTTGTCCGTTTCCCTACCCCCATCATTACATAATCACAAGCCCATATACTTAGTCTACCCTGGTACCTGACTCTACTATGGACCCCCTTGAGACCCTGGCCCAGCAAATGCAGGGTCTCTCCCTACAGGTCCAGGCCCTGGCTCAGAGGTTCAACCAGCCTGACGCTACCATGGTAGTGCCCCTCACCTCACCTCTTGAACCCCACCTCAAGTTGCCTGACCGGTTCTCAGGGGACCGGAGGACTTTTCTCTCCTTTCGGGAGAGTTGTAGGCTCTACTTTCGCTTAAAGCCTCACTCCTCAGGTTCTGAGAGCCAGCGGGTGGGTATAATTATGTCCCGGCTCCAGGAAGGGCCCCAAGAGTGGCCGGTCTCCTTGGCTCCTGACGCCCCTGAACTTTCCTCCGTTGATCGTTTCTTTTCTGCTCTCGGACTCATTTATGACGAGACTGAAAGGACTGCCTTTGCCGAGAGTCAGCTGGTGACCTTACGTCAGGGTAAGAGACCTGTTGAGGAGTATTGTTCTGACTTTAGGAAGTGGTGCATAGCTTCTCGGTGGAATGACCCTGCCTTAAGGTGCCAGTTTAGGGTGGGCCTGTCGAACGCCCTGAAAGACCTGCTAGTTAGCTATCCCTATTCTGACTCCCTAGACCAGGTTATGGCTTTAGCGGTACGACTTGACCGACGTCTCAGGGAACGACAACTTGAACGTTTTTGTGTTTTCCCCTCTGACTCCCCCATGATGCCCCCGAGGTCCCGTTGCTTCGCTCTTCCACGGAAGACTCGGAGGTACCTATGCAACTCGGGGCCTCCATGTCCCCCTGACAACGTAGAGAGTTCCGCAGGAAGAATAGTCTCTGCTTCTATTGTGGGGAAGACAAGCATCAAGTGAACACCTGTCCTAGGCGTAAGCATAAGCAACCGGAAAAACTTCCGCCCCTAAGTGATCATCGGGGAGGTCACTTGGGCGCACAGGTATTTCCCGTAAATATGAAACGTAATAAAATCTTGCTTCCCTTTCAGGTCTCTTTTGGTGGTAGGTCTGCTACCGGCAGTGCCTTCGTGGATTCAGGGTCTTCGGCTAATATCATGTCTGTGGAATTTGCTATGTCTCTAGCTATGCCTTTGATTAATTTGCCTAAACCTGTCCCGGTAGTGGGTATCGACTCCACTCCTCTTGCTAATGGTTATTTTACACAGCATACCCCTGTTTTTGAACTCCTTGTTGGCTCCATGCATTAGGAGCAGTGCTCTGTACTGTTGATGCAGGGATTATCGTCCGATTTGGTTTTAGGCCTTCCCTGGTTGCAGTTGCATAATCCCACGTTTGACTGGAATACTGGGGAGCTTACCAAATGGGGTAATGAATGCTTGACGTCATGTTTTGCTGTTAATTCTATTTATCCCCCTGAGCAGGTGAACACGCTACCTGAGTTTGTTCAGGACTTCGCTGATGTTTTCTCTAAGGAGGCCTCCAAAGTGTTACCTCCTCATAGAGAATACGATTGCGCTATCGATTTGGTACCAGGAGCTAAGCTCCCTAAGGGTAGGATATTTAATCTTTCTTGTCCCGAACGTGAAGCCATGAGAGAGTATATCCAGGAATGCCTGGCCAAGGGTTACATTCGCCCCTCTACTTCTCCGGTAGGTGCTGGCTTCTTCTTCGTAGGGAAGAAGGATGGTGGTCTTAGGCGATGCATTGACTATAGTAACTTGAATAAGGTCACTGTAAGGAACCAGTATCCCCTTCCTTTGATTCCTGATCTCTTTAATCAGGTTCAGGGGGCCCAATGGTTCTCTAAGTTTGATCTACGGGGGGCGTATAACCTTATCCGCATCAAAGAGGGGGATGAGTGGAAGACTGCGTTTAACACGCCCGAAGGTCATTTCGAATACCTCGTCATGCCCTTTGGGTTGTGTAATGCTCCTGCGGTCTTCCAGAATTTCATAAATGAGATTTTAAGAGATTACCTGGGGGTATTTCTTGTAGTGTACCTTGATGACATACTGGTGTTTTCCAAGGGCTTGTCCTCCCACATTGAGCATTTCAGGAAGGTGCTCCAGGTCCTTCGGGAAAACAAACTGTTTTCGAAAACCGAAAAATGTGTGTTTGGGGTACAGGAGATACCATTTTTGGGTCAAATCCTCACTCCTCATGAATTCCGCATGGACCCCGCCAAGGTCCAGGCTGTGGCGGAATGGGTCCAACCTGCCTCCCTGAAGGCATTACAGTGTTTCTTGGGCTTCGCTAATTATTACAGGAGATTTATTGCTAACTTCTCGGTCATCGCTAAGCCTCTTCCGGACCTCACTCGCAAAGGTGCTGATCTCCTCCACTGGCCTCTTGAGGCTGTCCAGGCTTTTGAGGTCCTTAAGAAGGGCTTTATCTCGGCCCCGGTGCTGGTTCAGCCCAACCAAATGGAGCCATTTATCGTGGAAGTTGGCGCATCCGAGGTGGGAGTGGGGGCTGTCTTGTCCTAGGGTACCAGGTCCCTCACCCATCTCCGTCCCTGTGCCTACTTCTCCAGGAAGTTTTCGCCCACTGAGAGTAACTATGATATTGGCAACCGCGTACTCTTAGCCATTAAATGGGCATTTGAAGAGTGGCGCCACTTCCTGGAGGGGGCTAGGCACCAGGTGACGGTCCTTACTGACCACAAGAATCTGGTTTTCCTAGAATCTGCCCGGAGGCTAAACCCGAGACATGCTCGATGGGCGCAATTTTTTACCAGATTCAACTTTTTGGTTACCTATAGAGCTGGGTCTTAAAATATTAAGGCCGATGCACTGTCGCGTAGCTTCATGGCCAGCCCTCCTTCGGAGGAAGATCCTGCTTGTATTTTGTCTCCTGGTATAATCATTTCTTCTATTGATCCTGATTTAGTCTCTGAAATTGCGGCTGATCAAGGTTCAGCTCCCGGGAACCTTCCTGAGGACAAGCAGTTTGTTCCCCTGCAATTCCGGCTAAGGGTACTTAGGGAAAATCATGACTCCGCACTATCTGGTCATCCAGGCGTCCTGGGTACCAAACACCTCATTGCCAGAAACTATTGGTGGCCTGGGTTGCCTAAAGACGTTAAGGCCTATGTCACCGCTTGTGAGGTTTGTGCTAGGTCCAAGACTCCCAGGTTCCGACCAGCGGGCTTACTACGTTCTTTGCCCATTCCCCAGAGACCTTGGACCCATATCTCCATGGATTTTATCACTGATTTGCCTCCATCTCAAGGCAAGTCGGTGGTGTGGGTTGTAGTAGACCGCTTCAGTAAGATGTGCCACTTTGTGCCCCTCAAGAAACTACCCAATGCCAAGACGTTAGCTACCTTGTTTGTCAAACACATCCTGCGTCTCCATGGGGTCCCTGTCAATATTGTTTCGGAAAGAGGGGTACAATTTGTTTCATTGTTTTGGGGAGCCTTCTGTAAAAAGTTGGAGATTGATCTGTCCTTCTCCTCTGCCTTCCATCCTGAAACTAATGCCCAAACTGAGAGGACTAATCAATCTCTAGAACAATATTTAAGGTGTTTTATCTCTGACTGTCAATATGATTGGGTCTCATTCATTCCCCTCGCCGAATTCTCCCTTAGTAACCGGGTCAGTAACTCGTCAGGGGTCTCCCCCTTTTTCTGTAATTTTGGGTTTAATCCACGGTTCTCCTCCGTTCCACCTGGTAGTTCCAACAATCCCAAGGTAGTGGTCATTCATCGGGAACTGTGCACAGTCTGGGCCCAGGTTCAGAAGAACCTAGAGGCGTCCCAGAGCGTACAAAAGACTCAGGCTGATAGAAGACGTTCTGCTAACCCCTTGTTTATGGTCGGGGATCTGGTGTGGTTATCGTCTAGGAACTTGCGCCTTAGGGTTCCGTCCAAGAAGTTTGCTCCCCAGTTTATTGGGCCGTATAAGGTCATTGAAGTCCTCAATCCTGTCTCCTTCCGACTGGAGCTGCCCCCATCTTTTCGAATACACGACGTGTTTCATGCCTCCCTCCTTAAACGCTGCTCCCCGTCCTTGGCTCCCTCGAGGAAACCTCCTGTTCCCGTTCTCACCCCTGAGGGGGTGGAATTCGAGGTGGCCAAGATTGTGGACATCAAGATGGTCCAAGGCTCCCTCCAGTACCTGGTCCATTGGAGAGGATACGGGCCTGAGGAGAGGACTTGGGTACCCGCCCGGGATGTTCACGCTGGTGTATTGGTCAGGAAGTTCCACCTCCGTTTTCCCAATAAACCAGGTCCACTTAGTAAGGGTCCGGTGGCCCCTCATAATAGGGGGGGGTACTGTAAAGGATCTGCCAGGCACAACTTCTGTGTATACGCCCATAGGCAATCAGTCTGCACCTGAGTCTATGACTCTGAGACTGAGTCCAGCTTCCACCACTGAGGCTGGCAGGCTTAGGAGTGGGAGAGCCTATCGCAGCCTGGCCAGACGGAGCTAGCTCCCGCCCTCTGTCTATTTATACCTGCCTTTCCTGTTCCTCCTTTGCTTGTGATTCTTCTCATGTGGTTTCCTGGCCCAGCTACAGCTTCTGACTATTTGATCCTGCTCCATACTGACCCTGGCTTACTGACTACTCTCCTGCTCTGCGTTTGGTACCTCGTACACTCCTGGTTTGACTCGTCTCGTTCACCACTATTGTTGCTCACGGTGTTTCCGTGGGCAACTTCCCCTTTCCCCTTAGCTTTGTTTACCCATGTCTGTTTGTCTCGTGCACTTACTGAGCGTAGGGACCGCCGCCCAGTTTTACCCCGTCGCCTAGGGCGGGTCGTTGCAAGTAGGCAGGGACAGAGTGGCGGGTAGATTAGGGCTCACTTGTCCGTTTCCCTACCCCATCATTACACATGGTCCCAGGTTACCTCAGTTCACTTGCCTACTTTTAAAAGTAACCCGGGATCACGTGATGTAAATTAACAAATGACCGCTTAGAGCTGCCCCTGCTTAGTAACCTGTCATGGACACAGGAAGGTAAGTATGCAAATTATTTTGCTGTTTTGTGTTTTTTACAGGTTCGAATGTTGGACTACTTCTTCGGATTCGAGTACTACTTCGAAGATGGCATATTTATTTCCAATAAAATGGTTAACAAAAGATGTGTGGGGGGGTTTTATTTTAACCCTTCCCTCTTTTGCCACTTTTGACCTTCCTGACTGAGCCCCATTTTTCAAATCTGACACGTTTCACTTTATGTGGTAATAACTCCGGAATGCTTTTACTTATCCAAGCAATTCTGAGATTGTTTTCTCGTGACACATTGAACTTTATGTGTGGACATACCCTAACTGATAACAAACAAGTATCTTGAAAATTGTGAGGAATTGAATCACAAAGTGTTTGAAAGTTTTAGAACTTTTCATTTATACAGAGATTAGGAATTATTTATATCAAACCAGGAAGACCTTTATTTAGTAAAAATATAGGAATATATTCCTGATATCTTTACAAAAATTCTGTGAAAATTGGAGCAAAAATAAGGAAAAAAACGACAACAAAAACAGCAAATGTAAATACAGCCTTAGACCATTTTCACATGGGCATAAAGCTGGAGAATTTTTGTGCTCTTAGTACGGATGCAAATCCTCACCCGACCAGGGGCTTAATGGTTGCCGATGAACAAATGGTACAGAAATTTGCCCCTATTACAATCGTGGGAAAACGGCCGCTGTGACAATGTTAGCTCGTTATTTTGTGCCAAACAGTTAATACGAAATATATTTATAATTTTATATAAAGTAAAAGTTGATGAGGTTTATTTTTTTTTTCAAATTTACACAGAGAAAGGTTTGAATTAATTTATTCTCCCACAATTACATTTTTTTAATATAATTATTGTAAGAAAAATTTTATTAATTGTTTACATGGCTTTAAAACTAAATTTAACAAAAATGATTTACAGTTTTTCGTTTGTTTAATGGATTGTTCTTTATCTTTTTTTAAAAATCTTTTTTTTCATATGACTGTTTGATATATCTAATTTTATGTAACTACAAATGATTTACATAGTATCAATGTACTTTATTTCTATTCAGTTTATATATTCCCCTCTTCCTGTTTTTTTTGTTTTGTTCTGAGTGTCTGTGTCTTCTATGAAGAAGTCCCCGTATTACGCTCATCTG
Organism: Rhinoderma darwinii; assembly: GCF_050947455.1. Taxonomy (NCBI): domain Eukaryota; kingdom Metazoa; phylum Chordata; class Amphibia; order Anura; family Rhinodermatidae; genus Rhinoderma; species Rhinoderma darwinii. The sequence goes on along the minus strand of NC_134690.1, from coordinate 7,701,950 downwards.
AAAGTCTTAAGAGTTGTAAAATAACTAGATCATTCCCAATCCGTATATCAGTTTCATATATAAATCGCATTGACTTCAGGGTCCAAATTTCCCAGGAAAATGTTTTTTCACTTTACAATTTATTATGATTATTTTTAGAAATGTTTATTTAATGTACAAAATCTCAGATATCCACAAATTTAGAAGAAAATATAAAGACATAGTCATAAAATATAATGTCATAAAGATTATAAAAAAAAAAAAGATCTGTTCATTGTAATTTTTTTTTAAAGTATTATCAAAAATATAATTAGTATTTTATGATTAATCCTAATAAGGGGTTTTAACTTTTTTTGGGATCATTTTTCAGCTGTAAAATTCTGGGTTAGGTGTATACACTGGAAAATGTAGTCAATGACTAATAATATATAAAATAATCTACCCAAAGTATGCCCTAACAGAAATGTTATAGGACAGCCCTGGGGCACTTTGATAGGACCTGTTTGCCTGGATAGAGATGCGAACCCCATTAATCATGCCATGATGTTGGTCATCCTCCATGGACATAATCAGAATCCTATCATTCCTACTAAACTCCAGAACATGTAATTCTTTGTCACTCTAGGACACTTGACCACCGTTGTGTTCTCTCATTGCAGGGGTAAAAGTCCACATTGGTAATATGATGTTTGTAAACCAAACCCATGTGACTGAATTTATCCTCATTGGTTTTCCGCAAAGTTTACCGATAACAATTTTACTTTTCATTTTGTTCTTAAGTTTCTATATTTCGAGTATTTTTGGGAACAGTTTTTTGATCTTTATCGTTCTTGTCAGCCCTCAGATGCACACCCCTATGTATTTTTTTCTCTGTAATTTATCCTTTATAGATGTGTGCTACTCATCAAATTCTCTACCAAAAATGATGATTGATATATTTTCTCGGAGAAAGAGAATTTCAGTCATTGGGTGTCTAGCACAAATTAACACTGGGCTTTTCCTAGGAGAGACTGAGTGTATATTACTGGCTGTGATGGCGTATGATCGGTATGTAGCGATCTGCTTCCCCTTATATTATATTGTCATTATGAATCGGAAGGTCTGCGCCAACATCACAGTCATAATGTGGGTTGGAAATTTTCTTCTATCGACTATTCCCATCATCTCAAAACCTCTTGTGTTCTGCGGAGAAAATAAAGTCGACCATTTTGGTTGTGAATTAATCGCCATTCTGAGCCTGGCGTGTGGAGACGTGACCTTTTATAAGACAACCCTCTTTGTTATAAGTTTATTCACACTTTTACTCCCTCTTGTCTTGATTGCGGTGTCTTACATTTGTATCATCTATTCAGTATTAAAGATCCGTTCTGCCGCCGGGAGGTCTCGATCATTTTCTACCTGCGTTTCTCATCTGACTGTTGTATCCATGTACTATGGGGCAATTATCACTATGTACATGGCACCATCGAATACCTTCTCATCTAAGCAGAAGTACATCGCCCTTTTATATGGAGTTGCAACACCCACCCTGAACCCCTTGATATACAGTTTGAGAAATAGTGAAGTCAAAGAAGCATTTAAAAAATGTTTTAATACATTTTGGAAGATGGTAAAGTGAATTGTCCACACAAGATATTTATTACCTTATTCATTAACGATCGCAGTCGCGCTCTGACCAGCAAGACAATGTTAATAGACCTTTCTACTCATTTTAAATGTCCCTGGCCTGTGATAGCATTTGTGTTTAATAATATATTTGTTACTTGCTTATGTTTTATTAAAGCGACCCTCCATTCCCGTGGCAACAGTTATATATATATACATATATATATATATATATATATATATATATATATATATATATATATATGGGGTACATGGAGTAATAGTACCTGGTGCACTCCAGTTGCTACCCTCTGCCGTGGATCCGCCGTTTTAGTGTCCCCTCTATGCTGTCTCAAAATAGCTGAGGCACTTCAAAGACTATGGGTCTGAGACACTCCCACTGTTCTCGGATTGGCCAGTGCTGCTCACATGAGCAGTTCTGTCCAATCCATGAAGAAAGGGAATGTCTTATTCTCAGTCTGAGAAGCGCTGTGGCCATTTTGAGGCAACACAGAGGGGATCCTAAAACGGCGGCAAGTTAGAGAGGCAACTGGAGGGCACCAGGTAATATTACTCCATCTGGGAAAATTTGAGGTAAGGAAATCCCTCAATTTGTTTTTTCGTGTGGACATACTTAACAGTGTTGCCTCTACCAGGCTCAGACACAGGGGGCATCAATGTGTAGCAGTAACCTGGAGTCAGCACATTGTGGGTGAGGTTTTTGGTGATGATGGTTATTGTGTTTTAACTAAAATTAAATAGTTATGTAAACCTTTGAGGACCAAACCAGTTCTAGCCTAAAGGACTTTAATAATTTTTTAGTATAACTTTTTATTTTATCTTTAAGGTCGACGCAGACGAATCCGAGATTGTTTTTAGTGGGACTTGTTGTCTCAGCTATTTTTACCATTTGAGGGTATGTATACTTAAGTATTTATTTTTATTAATGACATTTTTGGAGAACAAGCAAATAAAACCAAAACACAATTTATTTTATGCAAACTGGTCAGAGTGCCCATCCTGACCCTTATTCGGATGGTGAAATCTTCAGATTTTGTGTGTGTGTGTGTGTGTGTTCTCTTGGAAGTCACATTATAATCCAAAATGAAATAAAGTCCATAGGTTTATTTCAGTGTTATTAAAATAGCAACGCGTTTCGAGACTGTACCGGTCTCTTCATAAGGCTACAAAACGCAGTCAAAATAAAAGTGGATATATATTTAAAAAAGACAGCCAAAGGTAACTTTGGGGTCAGGGGTCAACAATCATACATTGTTATACAATCTAAAAACGGGAGCAGAGAGTGTTAAATAGCAAGTGAAAACATAAAATTATTTTGGGACAAGTGTATTCATGTTAGAATATTATAATGTTAAAATATTATGGACAGATATATACAATCATAGTAATGCAGTTGTGTCAAACTATATAGATGTATGAGCACACAGATCCGTATTTACCATTAGGCACTGGGGGTGCAGTGCCTAACTTGTCCAGCAGGGGGGCAACTGCAGAATCTTTTATATTTTTCTAAAAAAAAATTACTTTGTGATCTGACCAACTGGCGGTCAGGTCACTCACATGAAAGGGGGTAGCTACACCGGCGCTTCTAAGATACACCCTCTGTTCATGGATTGGACAGAACTGCTCACATGAGCAGCTGTAGCCAATCCAAGAACAGTTGGAGTGTCTCAGACTCAGGGCCTGCACAGAGGAGCCAGGAGCAGAAGAAGCTAGGGAATAGGAAGAAGCTACGCCCAGGGCCGACCCTGCAAGAAACCTGTGAGGAAGGGACATGGTGAGTGTCTAATGGAGAATCTGTCTGCTGCTTGTGCCTCTATATGTGTCTGTGTGTGTGTGTCTATGTGTACATTATCTGTACTCAGAGAGTTATCACTGTGTTATCTGTGGTATTATATAGGACTGCAGGTAACATCTACTATATTAGCTGTACTCAGAGAGTTATCACTGTGTGTTATCTGTGGTGTTACATAGGACTGCAGGTAACACTACTACATTATCTGTACTCAGAGAGTTATCACTGTGTGTTATCTGTGGTGTTACATAGGACTGCAGGTAACACTACTACATTATCTGTACTCAGAGTGTTATCACTGTGTGTTATCTGTGGTGTTACATAGGACTGCAGGTAACACTTCTACATTATCTGTACTCAGAGAGTTATCACTGTGTTATCTGTGGTGTTACAAAGGACTGCAGGTAACATCTAATACATTATCTGTACTCAGAGAGCTATCACTGTGTTATCTGTGGTGTAACATAGGACTGCAGGTAACATCTACTACATTATCTGTTCTCAGAGAGTTATCACTGTGTGTTATCTGTGGCGTTACATAGGACTGCAGGTAACACTACTACATTATCTGTTCTCAGAGAGTTATCTCTGTGTGTTATCTGTGGTGTTACATAGGACTGCAGGTAACGTCTACTACATTATCTATACTGTTTATATGTGCGCATGTGTGGTATATATGGGTCTGTATGTGTACACTTGTCTGCGCGTGTATACATTTGACTGTGTGTCTATATATGTGCCTTTATGTGTTTGTATATGTTCCCATATGTGCAGGTATACATGTGCCTGTGTGTCTATATATATATTTGCCTGTACATCTAAATATGTGCCTTTATGTATGTACAGTATATACGTGGTTAATTTTTGGTTTGTGGAGGGCAGCAATAGAGAGTCCTGCACAGTTCGCCGTCCAACCTAAGGCCGGCCCTGTTCAGATTCATAGTTTAAGTAGCGCTGCGGCCATTTCTGCACAGCGCTAAGGGGAACGGCGGATCTATGGCACAACTGGAGGCGACCACGTAAGGTATGTATTATTTTACCATGTTGTATGTCCCAGTCCCAGGACCAGAGGGTCTCTTGAATTGTATCCATGTCCAATTGTATCCCCAGGCGAGGCAAGGGAATGACATTATCGCGCCATCTGACATTGTTCCACTGGAGCAGTCCTGATCAGAAAAGAACAGGCCTCTATCAGTGGCAAACGTAAATGGTGATCCCGTGCCGACGCTAGTAACTCTTAGCGCTGGTACTTCTTTGTATCTAAAGGAGTGACCGCACTAGGTTTATAGTGGCACACACACCCGAGATGTGCCAAAATTCTGGTGCATCTCGGGTGACCCTACGCCACTTACAAGCATCAGTAAACTTAAGCAGTAACAGCTCTAAGCTGTCATTGGTTAGTTTACATCACGTGGTCCCAGGTTACCTCAGTTCACTTGCCTACTTTTAAAAGTAACCATTGATCACGTGATGTAAACTAAATAATGACAGCTTAGAGCTGCCCCTGCTTAGTTACCTGTCATGGACCCAGGAAGGTAAGTATGCAAATTATTTTGCTGTTTTGTGTTTTTTTTACAGGTTCGAATGTTGGACTACTTCGGATTCGAGTACTACTTCGAAGATGGCATTTTTATTTCCAATAAAATGGTTAACAAAATATGTGTGGGGGGGTTTTATTTTAACCCTTCCCTCTTTTGCCACTTTTGACCTTCCTGACTGAGCCCCATTTTTCAAATCTGACACGTTTCACTTTATGTGGTAATAACTCCGGAATGCTTTTACTTATCCAAGCAATTCTGAGATTGTTTTCTCGTGACACATTGGACTTTATGATACTGTCAAAATTTGCTCCACACATTCAGTATTTAATTGTGAAAAACACCTACATTTTGCAAAAAATTTAAAAAATTTGAATTTTTCTAAACTTAAATGTATCTACTTGTAAGACAGGCAGTTCTACCACACATAATAGTGACTAGTTAACATTTCCCATATGTCTACTTTAGATTGGCATCGTGTTTTGAACATTATTTTATTGTTCTAGGACGTTACAAGGCTTAGAACTTTAGCTGCAATTTCTAACATTTTCAAAAAAATGTCAATAGCCTAGGGGGAATTTATCACTCAGATTGTTTGTTATTTCACTCAGACCATTTAGTACAAGTGTTTTGAGTTTATAAATCCCTAAAACTTCCTTTTTACACAGGTGATCACTGCAGTTATTCTGTAGGGTCCCTCGGGGTTATCGAGTAGTAGCTAATATCCCCCTCGTTATGCACTCTGCAATGTCTAGATTTGCTGCGTTGCATAAATTCATTAGTACAATTTGATCTGTGTTTATTTAGTCTGCAGTGAAGGGTTTGTATGGTTCTTCCATCATATTGTATATTGCATACACATTGTATCAGATATATTACAACATTTGATCTCCAGATGAGGCTGTGATTTATATTGAAAATGTCTCCTGAGTTTGTTGATTTGAAGTTGTCTGTTTATGTGTTATGGTATTGCAACACCAGCATCTCTATGTGCCATATTTGTAGCTCCCCAATTGTCCTGTATGGTTCATAGGTAGTTTCATTGGACCCCAGTTGTGGACTCTACTGGGGGCCAGCATATTCTTTAGAGTGGGGGCTTGGCGGAAGGTTCTTGAGAGTTTGGGGGGTAGAAGGGGTTTCAGGTAGGGGTCGAGCTCTAATATGTGCCAATGTTTAACAACACTTCGCAGATTATTTGTGTGCTAAGTGGTGAAACCACACATTCTTTTTGGGACAACACAGATGTTCTTTTAAAAGCTTGGGATAGTAGGTGTTTCGGGTAACTCTTCTCCATAAATCAGGTATTCCATATATTGGGTTGGCTGATAAATTCTTTGTCTAAGGTGCATTTCTTATTCTTTTATACTGGCTAAACGGGATGTTGCTGATCCACTTTGAAAAGCAGCCGCTAGTATAATCCAGATAGCTGCTTGTGTCGACTTTCTTAAAGAAGGTCTTTGTAGCAATGACACTATTTATATGTGTTATAATGAGGTCTGGGATTTCGATTTCTTTAGTTTTAAGGGTAGTGGTGAAGGTAAGGCCCCAATTATTAGTGTTTAGGGAGTTACATTCTCTGCATTTCCTTTCCACAAGCAAACGAGATCGTCTTTATATCTTTTATAGATAATTATATGAGGTTTGTCAAAAGGGTGGTTCCATACATGGTATCTTCAAAGTCACCCATGAATAGGTTTGCATAACTGGGGACCACATGTGTCGCCATCTCTGTCTCTTTGGTGTGTTGGCAAAGGAAGTTGTGTGTCACTGCCCGTTGTTCCCCGTTTGTTCCGGATCCTCAGTTCCTCTGCCTCTTCCTCCTCGCTATTGCGGTATTCCCAGAGCCTGTAGAGGATTTATTAACCAATGCACGGTTCAGTTTAGGCTACGGGCTCATCTGTTACCCTCCGAGGAGGCCAAAGTGGCGTTTATTATCTCACCTCCTCGCTGGCAAGGCCCTCGCATGGGCGAACCCAATCTTGGAACAACAAGGACCTGTATCCTCGGACCTAGCCTTTTTCCTGCAGTCCTTTCATGCCTTGTTCGAGTAGCTGGGCCGACCATCCTCTGCTGCAGCCACTGCTTTGACCCTCAATCGAGAATGTTCCACAGTAGAGGAGTATGCTATCTCCTTCCGTACCCTGGCAGCAGAGCTGGCATGGAACAATGAGGCACTGGTGGCGACCTTCTGGCAGGGACTGTCCTTTCACATCAATGACGAACTGGTGGCCCACGACCTTCCTTCTACCTTTGATGCCCTCATCCTATTAGCCACTCGGGTTGACATGAAAATCCGGCAGCGCACTCAAGAGGTTCGACAGGAGAGCCGGGTCACAGACAAGCACCCTCGGGCCAGAGACCACTATTCCCTTCCCCTAGTGCGCTACCTGAAGAACCCATGCAGGTAGACAGAGTCAGGTTGTCCGAACAAGAGAAGCAGCACAGACGCTCCTCTGGACTATGTATGTATTGTGGCCTTAAGGGTCATTTTGTGCGCCAATACCTACACAAACCAGGAAACTCCAGCACCTAGGGTTGTTTGGATTGGCAACTCTAGGTGGGACGTCTCCAAACGTTAAAACCTCTTCCAAATTATCAATTCCTGTGGCCATCGTCTCCAGAGAGATGTCACATCCCTCTTCTGCCTATCTTGACTCCGGAGCAGTTGCTAATTTCATCCAGCAGGATCTAGTGGATCGTTTACCTCTACCCACAGTTCTTCTGGAGAGACCCCTGGCAGTTGCCTTTGTGAATGGTCTACCATTGCCCGATCCTATTGTGTTCATCACGGAGCCGTTTACACTGCGGGTCAGAGCTCTTCACTTGGAGCAGATCGCCTTCCTTGTACTACCCAAGGTTATCAATCCTATCCTCCTGGGTCTGCCATGGCTTTGCCTACACGCCTCGATTCTTGACTGGAGTTCCGGAGAAATTCTTCAATGGAGTCCCAGATGCCATAGCCATTGCCTGTCACAAGTTCGTCCTGTTATGCCCCCTCTGCCTCAGTCACTCTCCGATCTGCCATCTCAGTATGCCAGTTTTGCAGATGTCTTCAGCAAGCGAGAGGCTGAGACATTGCCTCCACATCTAAATTATGACTGCCCCATTGAACTGGTTCGAAATGCTTCTCTTCACCGTGGACAGGTATATCCTCTCTCCTTGCCAGAGACTTTATCCATGTCAGCCTATATCAAGGAGAATTTGGAGAGGGCTTTTATGCAAAAATCTTCCTCCCCTGCTGGGGCCAGGTTCTTCTTCGTTAAGAAGAGAGACGGACGTCTTCGACCTGCATTGACTACCGTGGTCTCAACCAGATCACGGTCAAGAATAAATACCCGTTGCCACTTATATCCGAGGAGCCAGAATGTTTTCAAAATTAGACTTGCGTGGGGCTTATAATTTGATTCGAATCTGTCAAGGGGACAAGTGGAAGATGGCGTTCAATACCAGAGACGGGCACTACGAATACCTGGTAATTCCCTTCAAACTGTGTAATGCTCCCGCAATCTTTCAGGAATTCATCAATGATATTTTCCAAGATCTCCTCTATATCTGTGTTGTATTCTATCTCGATGATATTTTGATTTTCTCCCAAGATCTGACGACCCATCGGAGGCATGTAGTCAGGTTCTACTGCGATTAAGGGAGAATCGCTTATATGCCAAGTCAGAGAAGTGCGCCTTTTTGAAAAGAAGTCTTTGCCCTTCCTGGGCTACATCATCTCGGATCAAGGTCTCAAGATGGATCCTGAGAAACTAGTCTGTCCTGGAATGGCCACGACCTCAAGGCCTGAGGGCCATTCAGCGCTTCCTGGGATTCGCCAATTTCTACCCGCAGTTTATTCCAAACTTCTCATCTCTGACGGCTCCCATCTCTACCCTTACCAAAAAGGGTGTGAACGCCAAGGTGTGGACTCCAGAGGCAGAGTCTGCATTTATTAGCCTCAAGAGAGCATTCACTTCATCCTCGATCCTCCATCATCCAGACGTATCTCGACAGTTTTCATTGGAGGTGGACGCTTCTTCTATTGGTGCAGGTGCACTTCTGTTCCAGAGGAGCTCTAAAGGAAAGGCAGTAGTATGTGGCTATTACTCGAGAATTTTTTCTTCTGCAGAGAGCAATTACTCGATTGGGGATCGGGAACTACTGGCCATCAAATTGGCTCTGGAGGAGTGGAGACATCTTCTAGAGGACGCAGCTCACCCCATCTTGATGTACACCGACCACAAGAACCTCACCTATCACCAGTCTGCTCAACGACTAAATCCCCGTCAAGCCAGGTCGCTGTTCTTCACCCGTTTCCAAATCATACTTTACTACCGTCCCGCTGAAAAGAATGTGAGGGCCGATGCCCTGTCCAGGTCATTTGAGACAGATGACATGGTGGAGCCCCTTCAAAGTATCATAAACCCATCCTGCATGGTCACTGCCAATCCTTTGCAGGTTAGAGACATCCCTCCTGGGAGGACTTTTGTTTGGTTGGCAGACAGGAGAAGAATTGTCCCCTGGGGACACAGCTCTAAATTGGCTGGGCACGCTGGTGTTCGCAAGACCCGGGACATTATTGCTTGTCTCTTCTGGTGGCCCACGCTACCCAAAGCTGTTGTGCACTTTGGTTCTTCCTGCACGGTGTGTGCTTCTAACAAGGTTATTCAATCCAGGCCTGCCGGCCTGCTCCAACCTCTGCCTGTACCGAATGCCCCCTGGTAGCACATTTTGTAACAGACCTTCCTCCCTCAGCAGGATGCAACACTGTCTGTGTGGTGGTGGACCGGTTCTCGAAGATGGCACTTTTTACCCCACTAACCGGCCTACCTTCTGCTCCCCGACTGGCGAGTCTCTTCATTCAGCACATCTTCCTCTTGCATGGCTTGCCCCTTCACATTGTGTCCGATCAGGGGGTTAAATTTACCTCAAAGTTCTGGAGAGTCCTCTGTAAACTCCTGGATGTGAGATTGGACTTTTCCTCAGCCTATCACCCCCAGTCCAATGGGCAAGTCGAGAGGATCAACCAGATCATGGAGAATTATCTCTGCCACTTCATCTCTTCACAGCACGATAACTGGGTACAGCTTCTTCCATGGGCTATCAGCCTTTAAATATGAGTACACAGAAATAAACAGTAAGAGTCTATCTTGCATGGGGGATATTTTTTTTATTTTTTTTAAATGATTCTTAAACAATTTCTGCAATGTTCAGATAATTTGAACATAGTTTTACAATGTATATGTGTTACATTTTTATTTTATCATGTTATTACTGCTGTTTCATTTTTATATCGATCACCGACAAAGGTACGGGAATGCACCACTCCCATTATGAACTGTAACCCACACCTTTGACCCAGAAGTGGTTCTTGGTTGTCATGGAATGTGGGTATGTGGAGCCACTATCCCACACCGCTATAGCAGGAAGGCAACTGGTCAAACAACAGGAACCCCAAAAATACAAAGTCCCGCACAAGGGTACCTAAATAGTCCATACAATGGCCGCAGCTCTGGCACAGACGGAGGTGGGTGCAGCTGGTAACGCCAGACGTGGCGAATCCCTCTGGACGTGGCAGATGACACAGGATGTGGCAGATGACAGCAGGTGTAGTAGACACGACTCTAACTAGTAGGCACCGGAAAAAGAACACAGCACGGTTTACAGGAACAGGTAACAGGGCACGGGTAACAACTGGAAGGGAAACACTACGGGACCATTTGCAAGACAGACTTGGGAATACTAACAACGCTCAGGCAAGGATCAGAAGGTCTTATAGACCAGGAAATCATGTGGTTGATAATGATGATTGTTTTACAGGTGCGCGCGCTGGCCCTACAGGAAACAGCAGACCGTAGCGGAAGTGAGCGCTGGCGTCTCCTAGGTAGGAGATGGGGACCAGCGCTCACGGGTACATGGCTGCGGGCGTCGGGAGGTGAGTAAACCTGATGGACCGTGGCCATGGACGCTACAGTATCCCCCCTTTTACACCCCCTCTTCTTGGGGCCAGAGCGAGAGAGGAATTTCTTAATGAGTGCAGGAGCACTGAGGTTCTCTTCCGGCTCCCACGACCTCTCCTCAGGACCAAACCCTCTCCAGTCCACCAAATAGAAAGTCTTCCTCCTACCCTCTTGCAGTCCAGGATCTCCCTCACCTCGAACACATCAGAAGAACCGCTGGGAGTAACTGTGGAACTAGAAGTCTTGCTGTAGTGGTTCAGGACCACAGGTTTCAGGAGGGACACAAGAAAGGAGTTGGGGATTCTGTGGGTAGGAGGCAGCCGCAGCTTATAGGAGATGGGGTTTATTTGTTGCAGAATCTCGAAAGGACCAAGGAACCTGGGAGCAAACTTGTATGAAGGCACATTCTAACGAAAAAGTTCTGGAGAGCCCTCTGTAAATTCCTGGATGTCAGATTGGACTTTTCTTCAGCTTATCACCCCCAGTCCAATGGGCAAGTTGAGAGGATCAACCAGATCATGGAGAACGATCTCTGCCACTTCATCTCTTCACAGCACGATAAATGTGTACAGCTTCTTCCATGGGCCGAGTTCTCGTATAACAACCACACAAGCGAGTGCACCACTTCCACTCCGTTTTACATTGTGTACAGTCAACATCCTAGAGTCCCTCTTCCTGTGTCGACTACAACTTAGGTACCCCGCTGCTGACTCTGCATTTGGGGACTTTCTGCAAATCTAGCAACAGACCCAATCCCCTATATTGCTGGCAGTCGATCGCATGAAGCGAAAAGCGGATACAAAGAGAAGAGAGCTGCCACAGTATCTTCCAGGTACCAAAGTCTGGCTGTCATCACGGAACATTTGTTTGAATGTGCATACATACAAGTTTGCTCCAAGGTTCTTCGGTCCTTTTGAGATTCTGTAACAGATAAACCCTGTCTCTTATAAGCTGCGGCTGCCTCCTACCCTCAGAATCCCCAACTCCTTTCATGTGTCCCTCCTGAAACCATTGGTCCTGAACCGCTACAGTAAGACTTCCAGTTCCACAGTTGCTCCCAGCGGTTCTTCTAATGTGTTTGAGGTGAGGGAGATCCTGAACTGCAAAAAAGTAGGAGGAAGGACTTTCTATTTGGTGGACTGGAGAGGGTTTGGTCCTGAGGAGAGGTCCGGGGAGCCGGAAGAGAACTTCGGTGCCCCTGCTCTCATTAAGAATTTTTTTTTCGCTCTAGTCCCAAGAAGAGGGGGCGTAAGAGGAGGGATACTGCAGTGTCCATTGCCACAGGCCATCGGGTTTGCTCACCTCCCGACGCCCGCAGCCTTGGATCAGTGAGCGCTGGCTCGCATCTCCTTCCTAAGAGACGCCAGCGCTTACTTCCGCTCTGGTCCGCTGTGTCCCGTAGGCTGCGCGCGCATGCTCGTGCCCGGTCTTAAAGGGCCAGAGTGTGCACATGTGAACAATCATCATCATCAACTACACATGATTCCTGGACTATAAGAAAGGCCCTGCCCTTCTGATCCTTGCCTGATCATTGTTAGTGTATCCCATATCTGTCTTGCAAATGGTCCCTTAGTGTTTTCCAGTTCCAGTTGTTACCCGCGCCCTGTTACCCGTATCCTGTATCCTGTGCTGTGTTCTAGTTTCTGAGCCTCTTAGTGTCGGAGTCGTGCCCTACTGCACCTGCTGTCATTTGCCACGTCTAGGGTCTTCTGCCATGTCCAGTGTCTTCTGCCACGTCCAGTGTCTTCTGCCATGTCCAGTGTCTTCTGACATGTTCAGTGTCTTCTGTCATGTCCAGTGTCGTCTACCACGTATAGTACTGTCCGCCACGTCTGGCGCAACCTGCTGCCACTACCTCCATCCGTGCTGAAGCCACAGCCACTGTCTGGACTATTTAAGGTACCCGTGTATTACCAACTGTATAGACTGTAACTAGGCCAGCTGCCTCTCCGCTACAGTGGAGCGGCCTAGTGGGTCCACATACCCTTTGATCATGACAGTCAAATACCCTGTGATCGTGACAAAAATCCTGCCCCCAAGGATTTATGGAACAATCCAGTAGGCCTCTGTCAGCCTTCATAACACCCTGGGGATTATATGAATGGATACGTATTCCTTTTGGACTCAGCTCAGCCCCTGCAGAATTCCAAAGGAGCATTGAAGAATGCCTGGAAAATCTAAGAGATGATATCTGTCAACCATATCTTGATGACAACCTGGTTCACAGTAAGTCTTTCAGTGAACATGTGGAACATGTATGAACTGTGCTTTGCCGCTACCAACAGCATGGAGTCAAGTTAACCCCAAAAAAATGTGAGCTGTTCAAAAGACAAGTCCGGTTCTTAGGTAAGATTGTGTCTGGGGATGGTTATACTATGGACCCAGCAGAAATTGCCCCAGTAATGGCTTCGAAAAGCAAACCACCATCTACAGTTGGAGACCTTATGAAAATGCTAGGTTTTGTGTCCTACTACTGCACATATATTCAGAATTTTTCTGGGATTGCAGCTCCGCTGTATGATCTACTGTCTGAAGGATCAAGTTCACCATCAACTGCAGAAAAGCAAGCAAAAAGAGACAGATTTAGACAGAAAAGCAAAGGTCAACTTCCTGCCCAACAGCCAATCAATTGGACTGCTCATCATCAAGAAATACTGGAGGAACTAATTGAGTCTTTGGTTCAGCCACCAGTGATGGGGTACTCTGATTTTAACAGCCTATTTATACTTCACTGTGACGCATCCCAGGAAGGACTCGGTGCTGTACTATATCAGAGGAAAAAATGCCAAATTGAGAGTGATTGGAAATGGCTCAAGAACTCTTAGAGCAGCAGAGAAAGACTTTCACTTGCGTTCTGGGAAACTTGAGTTCTTAGCAGTGAAATGGACAATATGTGAGCGTTTTAGAGACTACTTATACTACAGTCCATCATTTGTGGTATATACAGACAACAATCCACTTACCTATGTTCTCACTACAGCAAAATTAAATGCAACTGGCCATAGGTGGGTGTCAGAACTTGCAGATTTTTAAAAGATAAACGTCCCAACAAACCAACTAGAGCACCATTAAACCACATTGTCACAACGTATCCTTTTGAACTGGCATCCATTGACTTTTTGCATCTGGAAACGTGTAAAGGTGGTTATGAGCACATCCTTGTTGTTATGGATCACTTTACAAGATTCGCACAGGCATATGCAACCACAAACAAATCTGAATATTTAATGATTTTGTGCTAAAGTTTGGCTTTCCAACATGTTACAAGTTACACCATGATTTGGGAAGAGAATTTGAGAACCATTAACAGACCTTGGAAAAACTGCAGAATTCAGAGCTCTCATACAACTCCATATCACCCAGAGGGTAATGGACAGGTTGAGCATTTTAACTGTACACTATTGTCGATGTTGAGGACCCTTACAAAAGAAGAAAAACACGATTGGAAGAACTCTCTATCAAAAGTTGTTCTTTCTTATAACTGTACAAAATGTCTGTAAAAAATAAAAAACAACATGCAAACAATATTTCTACATCTAATACATTATATTTTATAATGGTTACAAAGCGACAAATAATAAACTGCACAAAAACTGGGTGTCCCCATAACCATAACAACCTGTTCTATAAAACTCTTACATTATTTAAGGTGATTGGTGAATGGCCTGTAGCAGGGCTTAAAAAGGACCTGTCACTAGGTCCTACAATGTGAGTAAGTCTCAGCTAGTAGCCGCATTGTCTAAGAGACTAGCGGTGTTTGTCCTGTACTTGTGCATCCCCCCGTTGCTGAGCTATGGACCCCTCTTTATTTAACAACCAATATGGAAATGACCCGCTGGCTGGCCAAGTGGGTTTGGCCGCCAGCAATTCTTAATGGGCGGAACTACCCATGAGCCTCTGACGCTGACCTATCTGCATGATGCTGTTTCCTAAGGACACTGTTCAGCCAGCGTGGTCTCGCGCAATTACTTTGTAGGACCTAGTGGCAGGTTCTCTTTAACAGAAGCCTGTAAAAATGACTTTAGACTGCAAAACATTAGTATTGTACCAGTGATCTAACGATACAGGAATAGGACAGCCGAGGGTCCAATGTAGGAGGGTCCAATATAAGTAGTCTAACGATCGCTGGTTCAGGTCCCCTAGGGGAACTAATAAAATGTGTTAAATAAAGTTATTAGTAGTGAAAGTATATATATATATATATATATATATATATATATATATATATATATAAATACAGTCCAGATATAGATGAACACGGCACTCCAAAAATCCAGAAAATCAGGCCATGTGCTCATCAGCAGGGGATGAATCAATTCCCCACTTTAGATAGAGGAAAACATAGAACGCAGTAACGGCACCAGGATTTCAAGATAGATGAAAACAGGGTGGATTTATTCACCTCAAGACAGCGACGTTTTGGTTAAACAGGAACCTTTCTCAAGCTATCACAAACTGAACATAGTACCAAGTATAAATAGGAGGAGCATACATTAACCCCTTAAGGACGCAGCCACTTTTGGACCAAATGACAGAGCCACATTTTTTAAATCTGACGTGTCACTTTATGTGGTAATAACTCCGGAATTCTTTTACCTATCCAAGTGATTCTGAGATTGTTTTCTTGTGACATATTGTACTTTATGTTAGTGAAATAATTTGGTCGATAAATTCAATATTTTTTGTGAAAAACACCAAAATGTAGAGAAAATTTTCAAAAATTAGCATTTTTCTAAATTAAAATGTATCTGCTTGTAAAACTGATAGTTATACCACACAAAGTAGTGATTAGTTAACATTTTCCATATGTCCACTTTATGTTTGCAATATTTTTTGAACATCCTTTTATTTTTCTAGGATGTTGTAAGGCTTATAAGTTTAGCAGCAATTTCTCACATTTTCAAGAAAATTTCGAAAGGCTATTTGTTTTAGGGAACAGTTCAGATCTGAAATGGCTTTGAGGGCCTTATATATTAGGAACCACCACAAATCACCCCATTTTAAAAACTGCACCCCTTAAATTATTCAAAACAGCATTTAGAAAGTTTCTTAACCCTTTATGCGTTTCACAGGAATTAAAGCAAAGTGGAAGGGAAATGAGCAAATGTCATTTTTTTGCAGAAATTAAATTTTAATAATTTTTTCCTGTGGTACTGAAGGTTTTTACCAGAGAAACACAATGAATATTTATTGCCCTGATTCTGAAGTTTTTAGAAATATCCAACATGTGGCCCTAGTGTGTTACGGGCCTGAAATAAAGGCCCCAGAAGCAAAGGAGCACCTAGTGTTTTTTTCGGCCTTCCTTTTCTTAAATTATATTTCAGGCACCATGACAGGTTAGAAGAGGTCTTGTGGTGCAAAAACAAAGGAAACCCCCCAAAAGTGACTCCATTTGGGAAACGACACCCCTAGAGGAATTCATCTAGGGGTGTAGTGAGCATTTTGACCACAGGTATTTCATAGATTTCATTAGAATTGGGCAGTGAAAATGAAAAATTACATTTTTTCCAATAAGATGTAGGTTTACCTCAGAATTTTTAATTTTTTTCAACAAATAAATGAGAAAAAGCACCCCAACATTTGTAAAGCAACTTCTCCAGAGTACGGAAATACCCAACATGTGGTCATAAACTGCTGTTTGGTCAAACGGGAAGGCAGGCCATTTAGCTTTTGGAGTACAGATTTTGCTGGATTGATTTCTCGGCACCATGTCGCATTTGTAAAGCTCCTAAGGTACCAGTACAGTGGAAACCCCACAAAAGTGACTCAATTTGGGAAGCTACACCCCTAGAGGAATTAAAATAGGGGTGTAGTGAGCATTTTGACCCCCCAGGTGTTTCATAGATTAGAATTGGGCAGCAAAAATTAAAAATAAATTTTTTTTTCCGCTAAGACTTCAGGTCAAAATGTTTCATTTTCTCATCAAATAAAGGAGAAAAAGCACCGTAACATTTGTAAAGCAACTTCTCCAGAGTACGGAAATACCCCATATGTGGTAATAAACCACTGTATGAATACATATCAGGGTTCAGAAGGGAAGGAGCGCCGTTTGGCGAGCAGATTTTGCTAGATTGGTTTTTCTGCACCATGTCACTTTTGCAAAGCCCCTTAGGTACCAGTACAGTGGAAACTCCCCAAAAGTGACTCCATTTGGCAAACTACACCCATTGAGGAATTCATCTAGGGGGTAGTGAGCATTTTGACCCCACAGGTGTCTCATAGATTTTATTAGAAATGGGCAGTGAAAATGAAAAATTACATTATTTTCCAATAAGACGTAGCATTAGTTCAAAATTTTTCATTTTCTTAACAAATAAAGGAGAAAAAGCACCATAACATTTGTAAAGCAATTTCTTAAGAGTAGGGAAATACCCCACATGTGGTCATAAACTGCTATTTGTATACACAGCAAGGCTCTAAAGGGAAGGAGCGCCATTTAGTAGTTGGAGTGGAGATTTTACAAGATTCGTTTTTTGACACCATGTTGCATTGAGCTATAGTACCAGTACAGTGGTACCCCCGAAAAATTAGCTCATTTTGGAAACTAGATCCCTCAAAGAATTTATCTAGGGTTGTAGTGAGCATTTTGACCGCAGAAGTGTTTTGCAAAAATGAGTAAACAATAGATGTTGCAGATTGGAAATTGCCGTTTTCCAGAGATATGCCATTTCAGTGCCCAATGTGTTGTGCCCAGCTTATACCACCATAGACACACATCCCATAAATTGTTAAGCGGGTTCTCCAGAATACAGTAATACCCCATATGTGGTCATAAATTGCCATTTGGGCACACTGCCAGGCTCAGTTGGACCACCGTTTGGCTTTTGAAGCGCAGATTTTGCTTGGTGTTTTACTGGTATTTCAGCTTATAATGTGGGGGCATATGTAAGCTGGGCAGAGTACATCAGGGTATATGTAAACTGGGCGGAGTACATCAGGGTGCATGTAAGCTGGGCGGAGTGCTTCAGGGCATAGTAGGATAATGTAATAATGGGGAGAATGAATAATCCATGGATTGATGTGAACGCTTTGAACCAATCCTTTATGCACAGGCCGGGTTTATTGGGTATTATACAAAATATCTGCTCTCCAGTATTGCCTAATCTTTGAGTTCTTCACTTTTCCTATAAGCCGCACAAGGCCCTAAAGTTTCCTCATCTTCGCTGCATCTACAGGGTCCACTTGTGGTGTCCAGCAAATGATGATGTGGGGTATTTAGTGCAATACTACTGGACCTACAAAATTAGTCTGGGCCATCATTTAGCATAATTTTGCATCATTGCAAAATTTTGAGAGTCATAACGTGTTATTTTTCCGTTGATGGTGCTCTGTGAGGGCTTTTTTTTTGTGGATCGAGCTGTAATTTTTATTGGTTCCATTTTGGGGTACATGTGATTTTTCTTTATCACTATTTATTTATTCCATTTTTTTGTGATAGGAGGAAACCAAAAAACAGCAATGCTAGCATGTTTTTTTTTTACAGTGTTCACCGTGCGATATAAGCAACAGGTTAACCTTATTCTGTGGGTCGCTGACATTACCGCGACACCAAATTTATATTGGTTTTTTTACGTTTCACTATGTTCCCACAATAAAAATACTCTATTCTAAAAAAAATGTTTTAGTGTCGCCTTTTTCTGACAGCCATAAAATTTTTTCGTTTTTAGTTGATATCACTACGGGATATCAACTTGTTTTATGCGTGGTGAACTGTAGTTTCCATTGGTACCATTTTGCGTTACTTGCAACTTTTTGATCACTTTTTATTACATTTTTTTTGAGACAAGATGACCAAAAAATAAAATGCTGTCATTGTTTTTTATTTCATTTTTTTACGGTGTTCCGCGTGCAGTAAAAATAATGTGATATTTTTATAGATCAGGCCGTTCCGAACGCGGCGATACATAGTTACATAGTTACATAGTTACATAGTTAGTACGGCTGAAAAAAGACACATGTCCATCAAGTCCAACCAAGGGAAGGGAAAAGGGAAGGAAAAATTTCTACACATAGGAGCTAATATTTTTTTGTTCTAGGAAATTATCTAACCCTTTTTTAAAGCCATCTACTGTCCCTGCTGTGACCAGCTCCTGCGGTAGGCTATTCCATAAATTCACCGTTCTTACTGTAAAGAAGCCTTGTCGCCTCTGCAGCTTGAACCTTTTTTTCTCCAGACGGAGGGAGTGCCCCCTTGTTTTTTGAGGGGGTTTTACAAGGAACAGGATATCACCATATTTTTTGTATGTGCCATTAATATATTTATATAAGTTAATCATGTCCCCCCTTAGTCGTCTTTTTTCAAGACTAAATAGGTTTAATTCTTTCAATCTTTTCTCATAACTTAAATTCTCCATGCCCCTTATTAGCTTCGTTGCTCTTCTTTGTATTTTTTCCAACTCCAGGGCATCCTTTCTATGAACTGGAGCCCAGAACTGAACTGCATATTCTAGATGGGGCCTCACTAATGCTTTG
The DNA here is from genome assembly GCF_050947455.1 of Rhinoderma darwinii. Taxonomy (NCBI): domain Eukaryota; kingdom Metazoa; phylum Chordata; class Amphibia; order Anura; family Rhinodermatidae; genus Rhinoderma; species Rhinoderma darwinii. The sequence continues at coordinate 7,682,595 of NC_134690.1, read as the reverse complement.
TAAAGTGGTAATATTACATCTCTGTCCCGCGAGTCCATGCCTCTTTTGATACACGACAATATTTTGCTGGCCTTTGAAGCAGTTGATTGACACTGCATGCTGAAATTTAGTTTATGATTTACAAGTACACCCAGATCCTTCTCAACAAGTGAATCCGCCAGTGTAGCTCCCCCTAGGACATATGATGCATGCAGGTTGTTGGTACCCAGATGCATAACTTTACATTTATCTACATTAAACTTCATCTGCCAAGTGGACGCCCAAACACTTAGTTTGTTTAAATCTGCCTGTAATTCATGAACATCTTCCATAGTTTGAACTATATTACATAGCTTGGTGTCATCTGCAAAAATAGAAATAGTGCTATTAATCCCATCCTCTATATCATTAATAAATAAGTTGAATAATAGTGGTCCCAGCACTGAACCCTGGGGTACACCACTTATAACCGGTGACCATTCAGAGAAGGAATCATTGACCACAACTCTCTGGATACGGTCCTTGAGCCAATTCTCAATCCAATTACAAACTATATTTTCTAAACCTATAGTCCGTAATTTACCCATTAGGCGTCTATGGGGGACAGTGTCAAATGCCTTTGCAAAGTCCAAAAACACTAAATCCACAGCGGCCCCTCTGTCTAGACTTCTGCTTACCTCTTCATAAAAACAGATTAGGTTAGTTTGACAACTTCTGTCCTTAGTAAAACCATGCTGGCTGTCACTTATAATGCTATTTATTGTCACATAATCCTGTATATAGTCCCTCAATAGCCCCTCAAACATTTTCCCCACGATGGATGTTAAGCTTACTGGTCTATAATTACCCGGGGAAGACCTAGAGCCCTTTTTGAAAATAGGCACCACATTTGCCCTGCGCCAGTCCCTTGGCACTATACCAGTCACTAGAGATTCTCTGAATATTATGAAAAGGGGGACAGAAATAACTGAACTAAGCTCTTTAAGAATTCTAGGGTGTAACCCATCTGGTCCCGGGGCCTTGTGCACATTTATTTTATTTAATTTAGCTTGGACCATCTCTACATTCATCCAATTCAGTATATCAGCCGATATATTAACAGCACTGGCACCGGCTACATCAGCTGCTCTTTCTTCAGTTGTATATACAGAGCTAAAGAACCCATTTAGTAACTCTGCCTTCTCTTGATCCCCTGTGATCAACTCCCCATTACCATTATCTAGGGGTCCTACATGTTCAGACCTTGGCTTTTTTGCATTTATATGCTTGAAGAATTTTTTAGGATTTGTTTTACTATCCTTGGCCACCTGCCTTTCATTTTGTATTTTTGCTAATTTTATTACATTTTTACAGATTTTATTAAGCTCTTTATATTTTACAAAGGCTACAGCTGTACCCTCAGATTTGTATTTTTTAAATGCCCTTTTTTTGTCATGTATTGCCCCTTTCACAGAAGGTGTAAGCCATGTGGGGTTTAATTTGAGTCGTTTATACTTATTACCTGTAGGAATAAATTTTGCACTATAATAACTCAAAGTAGATTTGAAAATCTCCCATTTATCATTTGTTCCATTATTTGACATTAGTTCTTCCCAGTCCATATCCTGAATTGCAGCCCTCATCCTGGGGAAATTGGCTTTCTTAAAATTAAATGTTTTTGCCCTCCCAGCCTGCGTTTGTTTTTTACAGTATAGGTAAAATGTAACTATATTGTGATCACTGTTACCGAGGTTTTCACGAACATTGACATTCCCAACAAGATCTGCATTATTAGAAATGACCAGATCCAACAGAGCTTCACCTCTAGTCGGGTCTTCCACAAACTGGCCCATAAAATTTTCCTGCAACAGGTTGAGGAAATGTCTCCCCTTTGCAGTTGAAGCCGAACCATGACACCAATTAATATCCCGGAAATTAAAATCTCCCATTATCACTACAGTACCCGCCTGTGCAGCCCGCTCCATCTGTTTATATAGCTGAACTTCCATCTCCTCAGTTATATTGGGGGGTCTATAGATTACACCAAAAGTAATTTTTTCAGTGTTTACCTCCCTTTCTAGTTCCACCCACAAGGTTTCAACCTCCTCACAGTCTTCACCCACTATTGTCTCTTTCACACTCGCCTTCATATCACTTCTCACATACAGACATACACCACCACCTTTCCTATTTGTCCTGTCTTTACGAAAAAGTGTAAAACCCTGTAGATTTACAGCCCAGTCATGTGAAGAGTCCAGCCATGTTTCAGCAACACCAACTATATCTATATTTTCTTCCAGTATCAAGGCCTCCAGCTCCCCCATTTTACTTGCTAGACTTCTGGCATTTGTGAACATACACTTTAACTTGCCTGTCAGTTTTTCACTTTTATTATCAGAAATGTGATTTGACATTAATCGGTCCTTTTTATTTACACTGATGTTTTGTAACGAAAGGATCTCCTTATCCTGTTGTCTAGTCCTCTCCCCACATTCTGTTTCTCCCCCCACCAATATAGTCTGACCCCTCTCTAACCTGGCTACCCCTTTTTTTTCTACATTGACCTCCCTCCTCAGCCCTAGTTTAAATACTCCGCCACCCCAGCTAGAATTCTCTCCCCAGCACAGCGGACCCCCTTCCATTTAGGTGCAAATCATCTGCAGAATACAGTTTGTACCCCAATGAAAAGTCAGCCCAGTGCTCTAGGAACCCAAATCCTTCTCCTCTACACCAAGACTTCAGCCATGCATTTAACTCCCTAAGCTCCCGCTGTCTTTCCTGTGATGCGCATGGCACAGGCAGTATTCCTGAGAATACAACCTTGGAGGTCCTTCCCTTCAGCTTGTAGCCTAGTTCTTTAAAATTATTCTTAAGGCTCCTCCACCTACCATTTATTCTGTCGTTGGTACCGACATGGACCACGACAGCTGGATCATCACCAGCCCCTCCCAGCAATTTGTCCACCCGTTCCACCACATGCCGAACCCTGGCACCAGGGAGACAGCAAACCATTCGGTTGAGGTGGTCTTGGCGACAAATAATTCTATCCGTCTTCCTGATTATAGAATCCCCTACGACTATCAATTGTCTTGGCTTACCTGCATTACCATCCCTCCGACTACTAGCTGGGCTGTTCTCCCGGCTGTTAGGGAGATCAGTATCCACTAGGGCTGCCATTTCTGAGACTGACACCCTCGCATCATCACCCAAAATGGCAATTTTGCCTGGAATGTCAGAAACCGGATCGGCCTTCCTTGTCTTTGACCCCTTTCTACTGCCCCTAACTACATTAACCCAGCTACTTACCTGATCCTGCTCACCCATGTCTTCACCCTCCAGTTGTAACCCACTAACTGCATGCTCTGTGAGCAGCAAGCTCCGTTCAAAATTGTCTATCCTCCTCAGTGTTGCATTCTGCTCCTCCAGATCTCTAATACGAGCTTCCAGGTGAACAACATGCTCACATCTGCCGCAGAGATATTCACCCTGGAACTCCGGCTCCAGTCGTGCATACATATGGCAAACTGTGCACTGAAGAAAACCTCCAATCTTGCTGTCCATTATCCCAGTTACAAAAAAAACAGCGAACAGGTGTTAACCAAAAAGATAAAGAAGTAGAAGAGCACTTACTTGGGCTTTAACTCCTCTTTTGAACTCCGGTTTTTTGGAACTCCACTTAATATACAAACCACTTGCTATTCAAGGCACAGAGCAGGCTCTACAGAGTAGTGAGGCCTGATTTATACCTATTATGTATAGTTTTTTTTCTAACCTCTGTCGAACCCACCATAATACCATGAACAGCCCCATCAGCCTCGAACGCCAACGTCCTAATAAAAGGTTCAAGGGCAATGTTAAAAAGAAGATGGGAAAGCGGACAGCCTTGTCTGGTGCCCTTGAATAAGAGAAAAGGGGGCGACAAGAAACCAGGAGTATATACCCTTGCTGACGGTTCTTTATAAAGCGCTGTCAAAGAACCCACAATGTGCAGGGAATCTAGGGTCCTGCCCAACCATCCCCAGTCCACCATATCAAAAGCTTTTTCTGCATCCACGGTAAGGATCGCCGGGGATGGATGAGCAGAAGGATTAAGATTTACGAAGTCTAGGACACTCAGGATTCTACGTATGTTTGGCACCGCTGAGCGGCCCTTGACAAAGCCAACTTGGCTAGGTGAGATTAACCTGGGGAGAATGTTGGCAAGTCTATCCGCCATTATTTTAGACATCAATTTCAGATCTACATTATTTAACGAGATCGGTCGATATGATGATGCAAGGGCAGGATCTTTATCCTGTTTCGGCAAAACCTTTATATATGCGACATTGGAGGCTGGTGGAATCGGCTGTCCGGATAGCTAGACATTATATAGTTGAAGCAAACATGGAGCAATTTGATCCCTCAGAGCTTTGAAATACTCCCCAGTATAACCATCGGGACCATCAGGCCGTTCCGAACGCGGCGATACCTATTAAGTATAGGTTTTTTTCATGTTTTCGTTTTTTTTCTAATTATAAAGGAGTTGATCAGGGAAACAATGAGATTGTTGTTGTTTTTATTAGTTAAAACTTTTATTTATTTATTTATTTTTCTTTCACATTTTTTTTTTTACTTTTTTCCCTTTTTTTTATTACACTTACCTGGGGACTTGAAGATCTGGTCTTCTGATCCCCGGTACAATACACTGCACTACTTATGTAGTGAAGTGTATTGTAACTGTCATTCTTCATCTGACAGTTAGCGTATTAGGTCCTGCCTCGGGCAGGACCTAATGGGCTTCCGTACCTGGGCAATCAGGAAGCCTAGCAACGGCTTCCTGGTTGCCACAGCAACCATCGCCACCCACTATCCATTGCGGGGGATGGGCGGGGGTACAGAGGGAGCCCCCTCCCTCTGTCAACCACTTCAATGCGGCGGACACCATTGACAGCCGCATTGAAGGGGTTAAATGTCTGCGATCTGCGGTAACTGCCATCGCCACCGTTGCAGCGGTGCCGGCTTCATCTACAGGGTGTGACTGTACGCCCCTGTGCGGGAAAGCACTTTGTATCTGGACGTACAGTCATGCCCAATCGCGGGAAGGGGTTAAATGGTTAAAGAAAGGGGGCAACCCCCTTCCCCTGAAATGTAGTAAGGATACTTAAGTAGAACTAAGAGGCTCAATAGAGCCACAACATGGAAGATATAAGTGTCCCGGGAAAATGTCCAAGTCGGAGTACATCTCCCGACACCCATCACTGCTGAAGACAGTATCAAGGAAAAGCCACATCTTCACAGAAGAGCAAAGATAGGAACATGTTCCACCATAAGAAATAATTTCCCCCCGATTACATTTCCCTACAGCATAAGGTGATACGATACCACAGGATGAGAGGAATCATAGTCCATGACGTTCTATCCAGGCAAAGACATCCTCCGGCTTGTCCAGGAACATTGCTGAGCCATTGTGCACCAATCTGAGTTTTGCGGGGTAAACCATAGAATACACAATATGTTTCTCTGTCAAACATTTCTTGGCCTCCGTAAATCGCTGCCTCCTTTTTTTCACTACCAGCAAATAGTCGGGAAAGACTCTCACATCTTGGTTGGCGTGTTTCAAAGGCTCCTCTTTCCTCGCAAGTTCCAGCAATTTGTCTCTGTCTTTGAAATGAAAAAACCTGGGAATGAAAGTGCGTGGAAGCTCCCCAGGTGGAGGAGCTCTCTTGGGGATCCGATGTGCACGTTACACAGAACATAGAAGAAAAGGCAGTATACCCAAATGTGGATTTGAGCCAACTCTCCAAAAATGCACAACCAGACATACGTTACAGGAATATAGGCATAGGGAAGGTGGAGATTTGCCATGCATCACATTATAGCCAGGTCACATTTGTGCAGCATAATGAGGGACAGTAGAGTGTTGTAGTGTACCCACAATGTAATCAGCAGCCAGCTGCTAAAGTCATTCACCACTCCTTGTAGTGCCAAGGAGGAGAAGAAAAGGGAAGATGAGACCCTCAGGAATACTTTCCTTAAAATGGCGGCTGTGTTCTCTGAAGCGCTGTCTCCTGCAGCAGGTAACTGTAATCAGGCCTCCACCTAGAGCAGGGCACCAGCACAGATGCTTGTGAGCCTTTCTCAGAGGCCACAGCTGCCGTGTAATACACTACACCGGTTCCGGTCCGGCCAGAAGAGGCTGCCGCCCGGGTTCCGCCACAGATTTAGGCCGGGGATCCGGCTGTTACACTAGTCCCGAAAACTCCCGGTTACCAGATCTGGGCCAGAAAGGGTTGAATATGTTCCCCACAGTAGCAGGAGTGCGGTGGGACAGATGTCACTACCTGGGAGCGCTCCAGGAGAGAGGATGTCTGATTATTTCCCAATGGAGGTCCCTGCAGCACGTCTTCACCTTCCGGAATCCAGGTCATGCCCCACAGGCAGACATTTTCAATGCTTTGTAAGGTTATTTTTCAAAGACTCTGGATTTGGGTTCACACTGTGAATCAGTCAAGACAAAGGCAAAGATATTTATCATTCTTTGTTAAGTTATTTCCTAAAGACTTTAGGTCTGAGATGGCACTGTGACTGAGCCGAGCCACAGGCTGCGACATTTGTTATTCTTGTTAATTTCTTTACAGCATTTACAGCAGTTCCAAAATCGCATTTTGGGGGCACTGAAAAATGTGATGCATTCCATGCAGTTGATTGACGTGTGGAGGATCCTACACCCTCAGGTAAGAGAATACACTTATTTCTCCCCATTGCATAACATGTACAGTAGGATAGATGCTTTTTTGATTAGCCACCACTTGCTTACCTGGCACCCTACCTCTGACGTGGGCCCTATGATTTGGTCGGACCATGCACCTGTGTTTCTGACCCTTACATTTCCTAATTCGATGCCTAATTTCCAATCCTGGAAACTTAATGACAATTTGTTACGGGATGCAGTATGCGTGGCGGCCATTAAAGATTCACTTACCAGCTTCTTTGAGGTTCATGAACATGAAGCTACTCCCTTGCCACTCCAGTGGGAGGCACTGAAGTGTGTCATTCGAGGGGTACTGATACAACATGGGGCGCGGTTGAAGCGCGAAAAGGGGTTTGCTATTGCACGTCTCTTGATTCAGATACGGGATCTGGAATCCTGTCATAAACAGGTCCCATCCTCACAGATTTTTGCAGAGCTCACTACAGCGAGAGAATCCTTGCGTTCTTTGATAGATCAGTCACATGCTCGGTTCAGGGATCGGATGCGCAAGCACTCATACGAATATGCAGATAAATGCGGTAGGTCACTGGCACGGATACTGCATCCCCGCACACAAGCGTCATATATCCCTAAAGTTTCATCTCCCTCGGGCGTTGAGGTTCATGACCCGGTTGGTATTACTGACTGCTTTAAACGCTATTACTCGGCGCTATACAATATTAAAGGCCAATTTCATGATATGCAGGCAGAATCGTTACGGGATAAAATTGACCGCTATGTTCATGATACTGCGTTGCCAACCTTGGAGGAGGGGGTGGCTTTGGAGCTTGAGGATGATTTTTTGGAAACCGAAGTGGAGCGTGCTATTGGAGAGTCGCCCTTGGGCAAAAGCCCGGGGCCCGATGGGTTTAATAACAAATTTTATAAGGCATTTAAAGATCAACTGGCTCCTTTTCTGACGAAAGTTTTTAACTCGGTGTCCTCCTCGTGTCCCTTTGCGCCTCAATCCCTCGAGGCTCATATAACTCTTCTACCAAAACCAGGCAAAGACCCAAAGGTGTGCGCAAACTTCAGGCCCATATCGCTAATTAATGTAGATGTGAAGCTTTTCGCGAAGCTGCTTGCCTCTCGGTTATCGCCGTTACTACCTGGCTTGATCGCGGATGATCAGGTGGGGTTTGTATGTGGTCGGGAAGCGCGGGATAACACCAACAAAAGCCTCCTTTTGACGTCATACTGCCAATCCCGTAAGATACCGATGTGTTTACTCTCGATAGATGCCGAAAAGGCTTTTGATAGAGTGCACTGGGTGTTCCTCCGCAGTGTCCTGACGCAGGTTGGCCTTGGCACCACCACGGTGGATAGGATAATGGCCTTGTACCAAAGGCCTTCTTCTCGAGTTCGTGTCAACGGACTATTATCTGATCCTCTGTCCATTGCTAATGGCACGAGACAGCGGTGCCCACTTTCGCCTCTTTTGTATGTTCTGGTCATGGAACACCTGGCCGTGGCGCTGCGGAACAACCCTAATATTAACGGTATACGCATTGGCTCACAGCATCATAAATTGGCGTTATACGCGGATGACCTCCTGGTATATATCACAACTCCCATGATTTCTTTGTCTTTGCCATCCCTGACGGAGGAGTTTGAGTGCTTTGGCCATCTAAGTAATTTTAAAGTCAATTACTCTAAATCGGGAGCCTTGAATATTTCTTTGGATCACCCTCTAGCTGCCCATCTCGCTCAGGTTTTTCCGTTCAGGTGGCAACCCAAATCTTTAAAATATCTAGGGGTACATGTCCCTGCGCAACAGTCAGATTTGTATGCTCTGAATTATACGCCCATCCTACAGCGTACCATGAAGGACTTGGCGGAATACGGCGGGAACCGCATGTCGTGGTTTGGACGTATCAATGCGGTCAAAATGGATGTCTTGCCCAAATTTCTATATATCTTCCAGACCATCCCTATTGCGGTTCCATCCAGTTTTTTCCAGGTTTTACATAGGGCCATAACTAAGTTTGTGTGGGGCTCCGCTAAGCCTCGTATCCGGTATGCTGTCCTTAGCCGACCAAAAGTAGACGGGGGCGCGGGTCTCCCAGACTTTAAACGATACCATCAAGCAGCGATAATTATGAGAGTAGTGGATTGGTTCCGTTCGGAGTCAGGTAGGCAATGGGTGCGCATTGAAAAGGCTATGTCTCCTCTTGCATTGTCCTCTCTGCCGTGGCTGTCAGTCCTTCAGAGACAAACTCTCCCTCTACCTTTCCTCACACGTCAGTTTCTCATGGTATGGGAACGGATCTTGGGTACTACGGGCCTTGTTCATCGCCCGGGTCCCTTGACTCCTATATTTGATAATCCTTCTTTCCCTCCGGCGGAGGGTGTTGATACATTCCTCTGTTGGGAGAGAGGAAATGGTGGATGTTTGTCTGAGACCCTTACTCCAGACGGTGCCATGTTGCCAATGACTGAGGTGTCTGCTGCCTGCCCGGGGAGGAGGTCAACCTGGTGGTCCTATTTGCAGTTGCGGTCCTATCTCTCTTCCATGGGTGATTGTATGGTCTTACTACAGGATAGGACTCCTCTGGAACTCTAATTGTCCTTGCCCACAGCCCCTTCTCATGTGTTGTCTCACCTACATGGGATCCTTTTGCCGAAATTTGCTTTTTCTCAATTATCCTTCACTGCCGCATGGGACGAGAAAATGGGGGTTAGACACTCTGAGGAAGAGTGGGGTACCGCTTTCCTGTTAGCCCATAAGTTACCGATGTCTTGTTTTGCACAGGAAAATAATTACAAAATACTTACCAGGTGGTACCGTTGTCCGACCTTGTTACACAGGATATACCCCGATGTGTCTGCTGATTGTTGGAGGTGTGGGGGGGGCTCCTGGAACTATGTTGCATATTTGGTGGGATTGTCCCATGCTACGTCCCTTTTGGGGGAAGATTTTTGATCTAGGCAACAAGCTTTTCCATACTGAAGTTCCAACCTTGGCTTCCATAGGTTTGCTTTCTATGGTTCCTGGATCACTCCCACACCTCAAAAGGGGGTTCTTTCGACATTTCTTGACCGCAGCGAGAACGGTGATACCTCGTCACTGGAAGTCACATACTGTACCGTCCCTTGCGGAATGGGTAACGGAGGTGAACGGGATCATGAGGATGGAGGAGTTACTGTCCGTTGATAGGGGCAAATCGGGGATCTTCGTCCAAACTTGGATGGTGTGGTCTGGATTCCGGGATGGTGCTGATCTACCTCTCTGGTTGGATGGCAGGTTCTGAATGAATCATAGTACCTACCTGAGGCGCTTTGTCTGTATGTATTTTCCCTTTGTTGTCTGATGTTATGTGAGGTGTGTCCATATACTCAAAAGTGCTCTTATATGTGTCACTTCTCACTTAACTGGGGGGGGGGGCGGTCTCCCTGACTCTTGCACTGATTTAATGCGAACATGATACTGTTATTGCCGTTATATCTCTCTTATCATTCAATTCTGATAGGTGGGAGGCTACCTCCTACTGTTGTTATTATACATGTGTATATATATATATATATATATATATATATATATATATATATATATATATGAATACTGTTGTTATGATGCCTCACTAGAATGTATTGCACTGCGTGCAAATTTCTACTTTTTTGCACAAACCGTGAAATGTTTTTGTATTGTTATATTTTCAAAATAAAAATCTTTGATAAAGAAAAAAAATTTCTTTACAAAATACTCCAGGGTTTAATTGGCATTGTAACTAATCCAAATCACAGGCAGCGACATTTGCCCTTTTGTGTGAGGTTATTTTCTAAAGACTCTGGATACTGGTTTGCGTTGTGACTAATTTGAGACACAGGCAAACATTTGTCATTCTTTGTGAGTTTATTTTTTTAAAGACTCTGGATTTGGGTTCGCACTGTGACTCAGCCGAGAAAAAGGCAGAGATATTTATGATTCTTTGTTAAGTTATTTACTAAAGACTTCAGGTCTGAGATAGCACTCTGACAATTTGAATAAGCCATGCCAAAGGCAAATACATCATTCTTTGTGGTGTTATTTCCCAAAGATTTCGGGTCTGTGTTGTCACTGTGACTAAACCAATCCATAGACATCGACATTTGTCATTCTTTGTGAGGATATTTCACAAACATTTCAGGTCTGGGCTGGCACTGTGACTAAGCCGAGCCACAGAGAGTGACATTTGTTCAAAAATTTCGGGTCTGTGTTGGCTCTAAGACTAAGCCGAGCAAAAGACTTTACTAGATAGGAGAAAAAGTGCAGTATTCGGGACACGACACATGGCAGGTAATTAATCCTAAATAAGTATGTTTTTCTTAGGTATACATTTTATTATCACACTACGCATTTCAGGACTGGAAAGGTCCCTTCCTCAGGCTAAAAAAACCTACTTCGTTTGAATTAATTACCTGCCAGGCGCCGTGTCCCGAATGCTGCACTTTTTCTCCTATCTATTGATTCCTTCTCCCTGGGCACAGAGGATTCCACCCGAGGGATAGCAGCGGGTGGCAGCCGACACCTATAGAAATGCCATCAGTGATATCAATGCAAAGCAGTAGTGTTGTGCCTATACTTGCACAACAAAACTAGGGGGGTAAACCAGCTCACTATGAACTGTTATCTATATACAGACAGTATTACCTTAGCCATTACCCGTTTTCCTCTTCTCTTCTTTTTCCTTTCATATTTTACAGACAGACATTTGTCATTCTTTGTGAGGTTATATGCTAATGAACTCTGGTCTGAAACGGCACTGTGACTTATTTGAGACACAGGCAGACATTAGTTATTGTTTGTGTGGTTATTTTTCAAAGACTCTGGATTTGGGTTCGCACTATGACTCAGCCAAGTCAAAAACAGAGATATTGATTAATCTTTGTTAACTTATTTCCTAAAGACTTCAGGTCTGGGATGGCACTGACTTGGCCGAGCCACATTTGTTATTCTTGTGAATTACTTTCCAAAAGAATAAAGGGCTTGAATGTCATAATGACTAATCCAAATCGAAAGTATCGACATGTTCCCTTTTTTGTGAGGTTATTTTCTAAAGACTCTGGATCCAGGTTTACTCTGTGACTTATTTGAGGTACAGGCAGACATTTGACATTCCTTATGAGGTTATTTTTCAAAGACTCTGGATTTGGGTTTGCACTGTGACTCAGAAAGACAAAGGCAGAGCTATGTATCATTCTTTGTTAAGTTATTTCCTAAAGAGTTCAGGTCTGAGATGGCACTGTGACTCAGCTGAGCCACAGATAGAGACATTTGTCATTATTTGTGAGGTTCTTTCCCAAATATTTAGTGTCTGTGTTGGCACTGTGACTAAGACGATCCACAGGCATTAACATTTGTCATTCTTTGTGAGGTAATTTCCCAAATATTTCGGGTCTGGTTTGGCAGTGTGACTAAGATGAGCCACAGATAGTGACATTTGCCATTCTATGTGAGGTTTTGTTTCCAAAGACTCTGGATTTAACCCCTACATGCAAAATTACGTGTCTGGTACATCACAAAACAGGGGGGAATGTATGGAGCGCGCTTACAAGCTAAATGCGCTTCATACGCTGTGGGTGTCGGCTGTGTTTTACAGCTGACACCTGGTACTTTCGGTGAGGAACAGTGAATGCGCTGTCCCTGGCTGTTTAACCCCTCAAATGCCGCAGTCAATCGTAAACCCCACAGCATCTAAGGCATTGAAAAGAGGAGGGCGGCCCCCTATGTCAGCTCACCCCCACCTTGCAATGAGTTTGAGGGGTGAAGATGGTTGTCATGGCAGCCCAGGGGCCTAGTGAAGGCCCCCAGGATTGCCCTCACTCTGCTTCTGCTAAGCCCTGCCTGTGGAAATTACAATAAACTGCAATACATTAGTATATACTGCAATACATTAGTATTGCAGTGCATTGCACCCGCGATCTAATGATCGCTGGTTTAAGTCCCCTAGAAGGACTAATAAAATGTGTAAAAAAATGCAATAAAGTTTAAAGTAGTGACAAAAAAAAAATACAATTTAAAGATAAAAAAACTCCCCTTTTCTCATTTTTCCTCAAAAGTAATGTAAATAATAAGAAAAGATAACAAAATTTGTATCGCTGCTTCCATAAAAGTCTGAAATATTAAAATATAGCATTATCTAACGGGCATGGTGAACGCCGTAAGAAAGAAAACATTTGAAACAACAAAATATTTGTTCTTTGGTCAACTTAGCTTCCAAGAAAAATGTAATAAAAAGTGATCAAAAAATTATATATACAAAAAAATAATATCTAAAAAAACTACAGCTCGTTTTACAAAAAATAAGCCCTCACACCACTCAATCGATGAGAAAATAAAAAAGTTATGACTCTCAGAATCTGGCGACTCAAATCATATTAATTGTTTTAACAACAATTTTTTTTCTTTAAAAGTAGTAAAATATAAAAAAACCTATATGAATTTGGTATCACTGTAATCATATTACCCACATAATAAAGTTAAGTTGCCATTTTTACCGAACGGTAAAAGACGAAATCCAAAAAACAATTGGGGAATCTCAGTTTTTTCCCATTTGAGCCCGCAAAAAATTTGTTTTCAGTTTACCAGTACATTATATAGTACTTTAAATGGTACCAGAAGAAACTACACTCCTCCCGCAACAAATATGCCCTCACACCACTCTATTGACGTAAAAATAAGTTATGGCTCTGAGGCGGTGAGTGAAAAACGAAGATCAAAAATAAAAAAATGGCTTCGCCTGAAGGGGTTAATTGGCACTGTGACTCAGCCGGCACAGGCAGAGATATTTATCATTCTTTTTAAAGTATTTTTGTAAAAAAGTATTCTGCGGTAATTTCCCAAAGACTCTGGGTCTGGATTGGCACTTTGTTTCAGCTGAGCCACAGGTAGAGACATTTGTCATTATTTGTGAGGTTATTTCCAGAGATTTTAGGGCTGGGTTGGCACTTATTTTTTGTGAGATTATATTTTCAAAGATTTCAGGTCTGGGTTGGCTGACTAAGCTGAGCCACAGACAGCGACATTTGTCATTTTTGTGAGGTTATTTCTTAAAGATTTCGGGTCTGGGTTGGCACACACAGTTTCGACATTTTAAATTCTTTGTAAGATTATTTTTCAAAAACTCTGGATTTGGTTTCACACTGTGATTCAGCCGAGCCACAGGCAAAGATATTTATCATTATTTATTAAGATATTTCTTGAAAACTTTAGGTCTGAGATGGCACTGTGACTCAGCCGAGCCACAGGCTGTGACATTTGTCATTCTATGTGCAAACATATTTATCATTCTTTTTATAAATTATTTCCTTAAGAATTCAGGTCTGAGATGGCGCTGTGACTCAGCCAAGCCACAGGCAGCGATATTTGCTATAATTTCTTTCCAAAAGACATCAGGGCTTGAATGGCATTGTAACGAATCTAATTCACCTTTACCGACGCTTGCTCTTTTTTGGAAAGTTGTTTTCTAAAGTCTCTAGACGGGTTTGCACTGTGACTTATTTGAGACACAGGCAAACATTTTTAATTCTTTGTGAGGTTCTTTTTCAAAGCCTCTGGATTTGGGTGCGCACTTTGACTTAGCCGAGATAAAGGCAGATATATTTATAATTCTTTTATTACGGTTTTTCTTAAAGACTTCAAGTCTGAGATGGACAAGGCACAGGCAGAAACATTTGTCATTCTTTGTGACATTATTTTTGAAATATTCTGGATATGTGTTCACAATGTTAGTAAGACAAGCCACTGGCAGATACACTTATTTTTTTTTGTAAAGTTATTTCCCAAAGATTTTAGGTCTGTGTTGGAACTGTGACAATGCCGATCTGCAGACATCGAAATTTGTCATTCTTTGTGAAGTTCTTTGTCAAAGACTCTGGATTTGGGTTCACACTGTGAATCAGTTGATACAAAGGCAGAGATATTTATCATTCTTGGTTAAGTTATTTCCTAAATACTTCAGGTCTAAGATGGCACTGTGACTCAGCCGAGCCACAGGCAAGGACATTTGACCTTCTTTGTGAGGTTATTTCCCAAAGATTTTAGGTCTGGGTTGGCACTGTGACCAAGCTGAGCCACAGATAGTGATATTTGTCATTCTATTTAATGTTTTGTTTTTGAAGACTCTGGATTTAATTTAAAAGGTGGTGAGTGAAAAACTAAACGAAAAAATAAAAAAATGGCTTCGTCCTGAAGGGGTTAATTTCACACTGTGGCTCACCGAGCACAGACAAAGATATTTATCATTCTTTTTAAGTTATCTTTAAGATATTTTTTTCTGCAGTTAATTCCCAAAGACTCTGGATCCGGATTGGCACTTTGCTTCATCTGAGCCACAGACAGAGACATTTGTTATTCTTTGTGAAGTTATTTCCAGAGATTTCAGGGCTGGGATGGCACTGTGACTCAGCCAAGCCTCAATCATCGACATTTGTTATTCTTGTGAATTTTTTCTGAAAGTATCCGAAGCAGCATTTTCGTCAAAAGCGACATTTACCCTTTTTGTGAGGTTGCTTTCTAAAGACTCTGGACGGGTTTGCACTGTGACTTATTTGAGACAGAGGCAAATATTTGTCATTCTTTGTAACGTAACATTCTAAAGTCCGGATTTTGGTTTGCACTGTGACTCAGCCAAGATAAAGACAAAGACATTTGTCATTCTT
The DNA here is from genome assembly GCF_050947455.1 of Rhinoderma darwinii. NCBI lineage: Eukaryota > Metazoa > Chordata > Amphibia > Anura > Rhinodermatidae > Rhinoderma > Rhinoderma darwinii. The sequence goes on along the minus strand of NC_134690.1, from coordinate 7,667,267 downwards.
TTTTAAGTTAATTCCTGAGATTACACTGCTGGGTTGGCACTTTGACTGAGCCGAACCACAAATAGCTATATTTGTCATTCTTTGTGAGATTATTTTTTCAAAGATTTCAGGCCTGGATTCTCACTGTGACTTATGTGAGATGTAATAAGACATTTGTCATTCTTTGTGAGGTTATTTTTTAAAAAAAACCTCTGGATTTGGGTTCGCAATGTGAATCAGTCGAGACAAGGACAGAGGTTTATTTCCTAAAAACTTCAGCTCTGAGATGGCACTGTGACTCAGCCGTGCCAAAGGCAAGGACATTTGTTATTCTTTGTGAAGTTATTTTTTAAAGATTTTGTGTCTTTCTTGGCACTGTGACTAAGCCGATCCACAGACATTGACATTTAACATTCTTTGTGAGGTTATCTTTTAAAAACCTCTGAATTTGGGTTCGTACTGTGAATCATTCAAGACAAAAACAGAGATATTTATCATTCTTGGTTAAGTTATTTCCTAAATACCTCAGGTCTGAGATGGCACTGTAACTCAGCCGAGCCACAGGCAAGGACATTTTTCATTCTTTGTGAGATTATTTTTTTAAAGCTGTTGTGTCTGTGTTGGCACTGTGACTAAGCCGATCCACAGACATCCACACTTGTCATTCTTTGTGAGAATGGTTTCCAAATATTTCGGATCTGGGATGGCAGTGTGAATAAGCTGTGCCACAGTTAGCGACATTTGTCATTCTATGTGAGGTTTTGTTTCCTAAGACTCTGGACTTAATTTTGCACTGTGACTCAGCCGAGCCAATGGCAAAGATATTTATAATTCTAATTGAAGCTATTTTTAAGACATTTGCTTTGGTTATTTCCCAAAGATTCTGGGTCTGGATTGGCACTTTGCTTCAGCTTAGCCACCGAGACATTTGTTATTCTTTGTGAAGTTATTTCCAGAGATTTTAGGGCTGGGCTGGCACTGTGACTCGGCTAAGCCTCTGTCAGCGACTTTTGTTATTCTTGTGAATTTCTTTCCAAAAGACTGCAGGGCTTGAATGGCATTGTGACTAATCCAAATTACATTCAGCGACATTTGCCCTTTTTTGTGATGTTGTTTTCTAAAAGCTCTGGACGGGTTTGCACTGTGACTTATTTGAGACATAGGCAAACATTTGTCTTTCTTTCTGAGGTTATTTCTCAAAGACCCTGTTTCTGGGTTCACACTGTGACCGAGAAAAAGACTTTTATCATTCTTTGTGAAGTTATTTTCAGAGATTTCAGGGCTGGGTTGGCACTGTGACTAAGCCGAGCCACAGATAGCTACATTTGTTATTCTTTGTGAGATTATGTCTAATAATAAACTGTGCCACAGTTAGCGACATTTGTCATTCTATGTGAGGTTTTGTTTCCTAAGACTCTGGACTTAATTTTGCACTGTGACTCAGCCGAGCCAATGGCAGAGATATTTATAATTCTAATTTAAGCTATTTTTAAGACATTTGCTGTGGTTATTTCTCAAAGATTCTGGGTCTGGATTGGCACTTTGCTTCAGCTTAGCCACCTAGACATTTGTTATTCTTTGTGAAGTTATTTCCAGAGATTTTAGGGCTGGGTTGGCACTGTGACTAAGCTGAGCCACAGATAGCTACATTTGTTATTCTTTGTGAGATTATTTCTTCAATGATTTTGGGTCTGGATTGTCACTTTGACTTATTTGAGACACAGGCAGACATTTGTCATTCTTTGTGAGGTTATTTTTTTAAAATAATCTGGATTTGGTTTTGCAATATTAATGAGCCAAGCCACAGACAGATCAAGATAAATGGAGAAAAAAAAGGAGAATGGAATTCTCCAGCACTGTCCAAATGTTGTGGAATTGAATGGTTCAATCCAAGGCAAGAAGTTTAAATGAGATATATGTTTAATGGATAAGAATGCTACGCGTTATGAGACTGGACCGACCTCTTCATCAGGCCAAGAAACATACATAAAGATGTATGTTTCTTTGCCTATAACCTTGTCATTTTTTGGGAGGTTATTTTCGAAAGATTTTGTGTCTGTTTTGGCACTGTGACTAAGCCAATCCACAGAAGTTTTGTTTCTAAAGACTGGATTTAATTTTGCACTGTGATTCAGGCGAGCTGCAGGCAGAAATATTAATTATTTTTTTTTAAAGTTATTTTTAAGACATTTTTCTGCGTTTATTTCCCAAAGACTATGGGTCTAGATTGTCACTTTGTTTCAGCTGAGCCACAGGCAGAGACATTTGTCATTCTTTGTGAGGTTATTTCCAGAAATCTTAGAGCTGGGTTGGCACTTATTTTTTGTGATATTATATTTTCAAAGATTTCAGTTCTGGGTTGGCTCATTAAGCTGAGCCACTGACAGCGACATTTGTCATTCTTTGTGAGGTTGTTTCTTAAAGATTTCGGGGTCTGGGTTGGAACTGTTACTAAGTCGAGCCAGAGTTTCGACATTTTAAATTCTTTGTGAGATTATTTTTCAAAAACTCTGAATTTGGTTTCAAACTGTAATTCAGCCAAGCCACAGGCAATTATATTTATCATTATTTATTAAGTTATTTCCTAAAGACTTTAGGTCTGAGATGGCACTGTGACTCAGGCGAGCCACAGGCTGTGACATTTGTTATTTTTGTGAATTTATTTCCAAAAAGCCTCCAGGGCTTGAATGGCATTGTGACTAATCCAAATCATAGGCAGAGACATTTATCATTTTTTGTGGGGTTATTTTCGAAAGATTTTGGGCCTGTGTTGGCACTGTGACTAAGCAGAGCAACAAACATTGACATGTGTTATTCTATGTGTGGTTATTTAGCAAAGATTTCAGGTCTGTATTCAGACTATGACTAAGCTGAGCCACAGATAGTGACATTTGTCATTCTATGTGAGGTTTTGTTTAGAAAGACTCTTGATTTGATTTTGCATGGTCAGTCATCCGAGCCAAAGGCAGAATTTTTAAAAATAATTCAAAGTTTTTTTTCAAACATTTATTCTGCGGTTATTTCCCAGAAACCCTGGGTCTGGATTGGCACTTTGCTTCAGCTGAGCGACAGACAGAGACATTTGTCATTCTTTGTGAGGTTATTTCTTGAGATTTCAGGTCTGGGTTTGCACTGTGACTTAGCTGAGCCACAGGCAGCGACATTTGTCATTCTATGTGCAAACATATTTATCATTCTTTTTATAAATTATTTCCTTAAGACTTCAGGTCTGAGATAGCGCTGTGACTCAGCCAAGCCACAGGCAGCGACATTTGCTATAATCTCTTTCCAAAAGACATCAGGGCTTGAATGGCATTGTAACGAATCTAAATCACATTTAGCGACACTTGCTCTTTTTTGGAAAGTTGTTTTCTAAAGTCTCTGGACAGGTTTGCACTGTGACTTATATGAGAGACAGGCAAACATTTGTCATTCTTTGTGAGGTTCCTTTTCAAAGACTCTGGATTTGGGTTTGCACTGTGACTCAGCCAAGATAAAGGCACATATATTTATCATTCTTTTATTACGTTTTTTTGCTAAAGACTTCAAGTCTGAGATGGACAAGACACATGCAGAGACATTTGTCATTCTTTGTGACATTATTTTTGAAATATTCTTGATATGTGTTCACAATGTAAGTAAGACAAGCCACTGGCAGATACACTTATTTTTCTTTGTAAAGTTATTTCCCAAAGATTTTAGGTCTGTGTTGGAACTGTGACAATGCCGATCTGCAGACATCGACATTTGTCATTCTTTGTGAGGTTCTTTGTCAAAGACTCTGGATTTGGGTTCACACTGTGAATCAGTTGATACAAAGGCAGAGATATTTATCATTCTTGGTTAAGTTATTTCCTAAATACTTCAGGTCTAAGATGGCACTGTGACTCAGCCGAACCCCAGGCAAGGACATTTGTCATTCTTTGTGAGGTTATTTTCGAAAGATTTCAGTCCTGGGTTGGCACTGTGACTAAGCTGAGCCCCAGATGGGGAAATTTGTCATTCTATGTGAGGTTTTGTTTCCGGAGATTCTAGATTTAATTAGGCACTCTGACTCAGTCAAGCCACTGGTACGGATATTTATCGTTCTTTTTTAGACATTTGTTATTCTTGTGAATTTTTTTCCGAAACACTCCAGGGCTTGGATGGCATTGTGACTAATCCAAATCACATTCATCAACATTTGCCCTTTTTTTGAGGTTATCCTTTAAAGACTTTAAATTTGGGTTCACACTGTGACTTAGCCGAAATAAAGACAGAGACATTTGTCATTCTTTGTGAAGTTATTTCCAGAGATTCCGGGCTGGGTTGGCACTGTAACTTAGCCGAGCCACAGACAGCAATATTTGTTACTCTCTGTGAGATTTTTTTTTTAAAGATTTTGGGTCTGGTTTGGCATATGTGATATACAGGCAGACATTTATCATTATTTGTAAGGTTATTTTCCAAAATCTCTGGATTTGGGTTCGCACTGTGAATCAGTCGATACAAAGGCAAAGATATTTAGCATTCTTAGTTAAGTTATTTCCTAAAGACTTCAGGTCTAAGATGGCACTGTGACTCAGCCAAGCCACAGGCAAGGACATTTGACCTTCTTTGTGAGGTTATTTCCCAAAGATTTTAAGTCTGGGTTGGCACTGTGACCAAGCTGAGCCACAGATAGTGATATTTGTCATTCTATTTAATGTTTTGTTTTGAAGACTCTGGATTTAATTAAAAATAATAGAGTTATGGCTCTTGGAAGGTGGTGAGTGATAAACTAAACGAAAAAATAAAAAAATGGCTCCGTCCTGAAGGGGTTAATTTCACACTGTGACTCACCGAGCACAAACAGAGACATTTATCATTCATTTTAAGTTATCTTTAAGATATTTTTTCTGTGGTTATTTCCCAAAGACTGGATCTGGATTGGCACTTTGCTCCATCTGAGCCACAGACAGAGACATTTGTTATTCTTTGTGAAGTTCTTTCCAGATATTTCAGGGCTGGGATGGCACTGTGACTCAGCCAAGCCACAATCATCAACATTTGTTATTCTTGTAAATTTTTTCTGAAAGTATCCGAAGCGACATTTACCCTTTTTGTGAGGTTGCTTTCTAAAGACTCTGGACGGGTTTGCACTGTGACTTATTTGAGACAGAGGCAAATATTTGTCATTCTTTTTTAAGTTATTTCCAGAGATTACACTGCTGGGTTGGCACTTTGACTGAGCCGAACCAAAAATAGCTACATTTGTTATTCTTTGTGAGATTATTTTTCCAAAGATTTCAGGTCTGGATTCTCACTGTGACTTATGTGAGACGTAATAAGACATTTGTCATTCTTTGTGAGGTTATTTTTTAAAGAAACCTCTGGATTTGGGTTCGCAATGTTAATCAGTCGAGACAAGGAGAGATATATATTATTCTTGGTTAAGTTTTTTCCTAAAAACTTCAGGTCTGAGATGGCACTGTGACTCAGCCGAGCCACAGGCAAGGACATTTGTTATTCTTTGTGAAGTTATTTTTGTAAAGATTTTGTGTCTGTGTTGGCACTGTGAATATGCCTATCCACAGACATCCACACTTGTCATTCTTTGTGAGAATGGTTCCCAAATATTTCGGATCTGGGATGGCAGTGTGAATAAGCTGTGCCACAGTTAGCGACATTTGTCATTCTATGTGAGGTTTTGTTTCCTAAGACTCTGGACTTCATTTTGCACTGTGGCTCAGCCGAGCCAATGGCAGAGATATTTATAATTCTAATTTAAGCTATTTTTAAGACATTTGCTGTGGTTATTTCCCAAAGATTCTGGGTCTGGATTGGCACTTTGCTTCAGCTTAGCCACCGAGACATTTGTTATTCTTTGTGAAGTTATTTCCAGAGATTTTAGGGCTGGGCTGGCACTGTGACTCGGCTATGCCTCAGTCAGCGACTTTTGTTATTCTTGTGAATTTCTTTCCAAAAGACTGCAGGGCTTGAATGGCATTGTGACTAATCCAAATTACATTCAGCGATATTTGCCCTTTTTTGTGATGTTGTTTTCTAAAAGCTCTGGACGGGTTTTCACTGTGACTTATTTGAGACATAGGCAAACATGTGTCATTCTTTCTGAGGTTATTTCTCAAAGACCCTGTTTCTGGGTTCAAACTGTGACCGAGAAAAATACATTTATCATTCTTTATGAAGTTATTTCAAGAGATTTTAGGGCTGGGTTGGCACTGTGACTAAGCCGAGCCACAGATAGCTACATTTGTTATTCTTTGTGAGAATATTTTTTTAAAGATTTTTGGTCTGGATTGTAACTTTGACTTATTTGAGACACAGGCAGACATTTGTCAATTTTTTGTGAGGTTATTTTTTTTTAAATAATCTGGATTTGGTTTTGCAATATTAATAAGCCAAGCCACAGACAGATCAAGATAAATGGAGAAAAAAAGGAGGATTTAATTCTCCAGCACTGTCCAAATGTTGTGGAATTTAATGATTTAATCCAAGGCAAGAAGTTTAAATGAGATATATGTTTAATGGATAAGAATGCTACGCGTTATGAGACTGGACCGACCTCTTCATCAGGCCAAGAAACATACATAAAGATGTATGTTTCTTTGCCTATAACCTTGTCATTTTTTGGGAGGTTATTTTCGAAAGATTTTGTGTCTGTTTTGGCACTGTGACTAAGCCAATCCACAGAGGTTGACATTTGTCATTCTTTGTGAGGTTATTTCCTAAAGATTTTGTGCCTGGGTTGGCAGTGTGAATAAGCTGAGCCACAGATTATTTTTTAAAGTTATTTTTCAGACATTTTTCTGTGTTTTTTTCCCAAAGACTATGGGTCTAGATTGTCACTTTGTTTCAGCTGAGCCACAGGCAGAGACATTTGTCATTATTTGTGAGGTTATTTCCAGAGATTTTAGGGCTGGGTTTTCACTTATTTTTTGTGAGATTATATTTTCAAAGATTTCAGTTCTGGTTTGGCTGACTAAGCTGAGCCACAGACAGCGAGATTGTCAATCTTTGTGAGGTTATTTCTTAAAGTTTTCGGGTCTGGGTTGGCACTGTGACTAAGTCTAGCCACAGTTTCGACATTATTTTTCAAAAACTCTGGATTTGGTTTCACACTGTGATTCAGCCAAGCCACAGGCAAATATATTTATCATTATTTATTAAGTTATATCCTAAAGACTTTAGGATTGACATGGCACTGTGACTCAGCCGAGCCACAGGCTGTGACATTTGTTATTTTTGTGAATTTATTTCCAAAAAGCCTCCAGGGCTTGAATGGCATTGTGACTAATCCAAATCATAGGCAGAGACATTTATCATTCTTTGTGGGGTTATTTTCGAAAGATTTCGGGCCTGTGTTGGCACTGTGTCTAAGCAGAGCAGCAAACATTGACATTTGTCATTCTTTGTGCGGTTATTTAGCAAAGATTTCAGGTCTGTATTCGGACTATGACTATGACTAAGCTGAGCCACAGATAGTGACATTTGTCATTCTATGTGAGGTTTTGTTTACAAAGACTCTTGATTTGATTCTGTACGGTCAGTCAGCCGAGCCAAAGGCAGAATTTTTAAAAAGAATTCAAAGTTTTTTTTTCAAACATTTATTCTGCGGTTATTTCCCAGAAACCCTGGGTCTGGATTGGCACTTTGCTTCAGCTGAGCCACAGACAGAGACATTTGCCCTTCTTTGTGAGCTTATTTCTTGAGATTTCAGGTCTGGGTTTGCACTGTGACTTAGCTGAGCCACAGGCAGCGACATTTGTCATTCTATGTGCAAACATATTTATCATTCTTTTTATAAATTATTTCCTTAAGACTTCAGGTCTGAGATGGCGCTGTGACTCAGCCAAGCCACAGGCAGCGACATTTGCTATAATCTCTTTCCAAAAGAGATCAGGGCTTGAATGGCATTGTAACGAATCTAAATCACATTTAGCGACGCTTGCTCTTTTTTGGAAAGTTGTTTTCTAAAATCTCTGGACAGGTTTGCACTGCGACTTATTTGAGACACAGGCAAACATTTGTCATTCTTAGTGAGGTTCTTTTTCAAAGACTCTGGATTTGGGTTTGCACTGTGACTTAGCCAAGATAAAGGCAGATATATTTATAATTCTTTTATTAAGTTTTTTCCTAAAGACTTCAAGTCTGAGATGGACAAGGAACAGGCAGAGACATTTGTCATTCTTTGTGACATTATTTTTGAAATATTTTGGATTTGTGTTCACAGTGTTAGTAATACAAGCCACTGGCAAATACACCTATTTTTATTTGTAAAGTTATTTCCCAAAGATTTTAGGTCTGTGTTGGAACTGTGACAATGCCAATCCGCAGACATCGACATTTGTCATTCTTTGTGAGGTTCTTTTTCAAAGACTCTGGATTTGGGTTCATACTGTGAATCAATTGATACAAAGACAGAGATATTTATCATTCTTGGTTAAATTATTTCCTAAATACTTCAGGTCTAAGATGGCACTGTGACTCAGCCGAGCCACAAGCAAGGACATTTGTCATTCTTTGTGAGGTTATTTCCCAAAGATTTCAGGCCTGGGTTGGCACTGTGACTAAGCTGAGCCACAGATGGCGAAATCTGTCATTCTATGTGAGGTTTTGTTTCTGAAGACTCTAGATTTAATTTAGCACTCTGACTCAGCCAAGCCACTGGCAGAGATATTTATCATTCTTTTTGAAACATTTGTTATTCTTGTGAATTTCTTTCCGAAACACTCCAGGGCTTGGATGGCATTGAGACTAAAACATATCACATTCATCAAGATTTGCCCTTTTTTGAGGTTATCTTTTAAAGACTCTGAAATTTGGTTCACACTGTGACTCAGCTGAGATAAAGACAGAGACATTTGTCATTCTTTGTGAAGTTATTTCCAGATATTTCAGGGCTGGGTTGGCACTGTAACATAGCCGAGCCACAGACAGCAACATTTGTTACTCTCTGTGAGATTATTTTTTTTAAAGATTTTGGGTCTGGGTTGGCATATGTGAGACACAGGCAGACATTTATCATTATTTGTAAGGTTATTTTCCCAAAATCTTTGGATTTGGGTTCGCACAGTGAATCAGTCAATACAAAGGCAGAGATATTTAGCATTCTTAGTTAAGTTATTTCCTAAAGACTTCAGGTCTAAGATGGCACTGTGACTCAGCCAAGCCACAGGCAAGGACATTTGACCTTCTTTGTGAGGTTATTTCCAAAAGATTTTAGGTCTGAGTTGGCACTGTGACCAAGCTGAGCCTTAGATAGTGATATTTTTCATTCTATTTAAAGTTTTGTTTCTGAAGACTCTGGATTTAATTTAAAATAATAGAGTTATGGCTCTAGGAAGGCAGTGAGTGAAAAAAAAAAATATATATATGGCTTCGTCCTGAAGGGGTTCATTTGAGACTGTGACTCAGCCAAGCACAGACAGAGATATTTATCATTTTTTTGAAAGTTATCTTTGAGACATTTTTCCTGCGGTTATTTTCCCAAAGACTCTGGATCTGGATTGACACTTTGCTTCATCTGAGCCACAGACAGAGACATTTGTTATTCTTTGTGAAGTTCTTTCCAGAGATTTCAGGGCTGGGATGGCACTGTCACTCATCCAAGCCTCAATCATTTGTTGTTCTTGTGAATTATTTTCCGAAAGTTTCCGAAGCAACATTTTCGTCAAAAGTGACATTTACCCTTTTTGTATGGTTGCTTTTTAAAGACTCTAGATGGGTTTGCACTGTGACTTATTTGAGACAGAGGCAAATATTTGTCATTCTTTGTAACGTAACATTCTAAAGACTCTGGATTTTGGTTTGCACTGTGACTCAGCCGAGATAAAGACAGAGACATTTGTCATTCTTTTTTAAGTTATTTCGAGAGATTACACTGCTGGGTTGGCACTTTGACTGAGCCGAACCACAAATTGCTACATTTGTTATTCTTTGTGAGATTATTTTTCCAAAGATTTCCGGTCTGGATTGTCACTGTGACTTATGTGAGACGTAAAAACCTCTGGATTTGGGTTCGCAATGGGAATCAGTCGAGACAAGGACAGAGATATTTATCATTCTTGGTTAAGTTATTTCCTAAACACTTCAGGTCTGAGATGGCACTGTGACTCAGCCGAGCCACAGGCAAGGACATTTTATATTTTTTGTGAGGTTATTTTTTAAAGCTTTTGTGTCTGTGTTGGCACTGTGACTAAGCCGATCCACAGACATCCACACTTGTCATTCTTTGTGAGGATAGTTCCCAAATATTTCTGGGATGGCAGTGTGAATAAGCTGTGCCACAGTTAGCAACATTTGTCATTCTATGTGAGGTTTTGTTTCCTAAGACTCTGGACTTAATTTTGCACTGTAACTCAGCCGAGTCAATGCAGAGATATTTATAATTCTAATTGAAGTTATTTTTAAGACATTTGCTGTGGTTATATCTTAAAGATTCTGGGTCTGGATTGGCACTTATTTCCAGAGATTTCAGGGCTGGGCTGGCAATGTGACTCGGCTAAGCGTCAGGTTATTTCCCAAAGACTCTTTTTCTGGGTTCACACTGTGACCGAGAAACAGTCTGAGATATTTATCATTCTTTTTTATGTTTTTACCTAAAGACTTCAGGTTTAAGATGGCACTGTGACTCTGCAGCGACAGGCAGCGACATTTGTTATTCTTATGAATTTCTATCCGAAACACTCCACGGCTTGAATGGTATTGTGACTATACCAAATCTCCTTCAGCGACATTTGACATTTTTGTGAGGTTGTTTTCTAAGGATTCAGGATGAGTTTTCACTGTGACTTATTAGAGACACAGGCAAACATTTGTCATTCTTTGTGAGTTTATTTTGCAAAGACTCCGAATTCGGGTTTGCACTGTGATTCAGCAGAGCCACATGCAGAGATATTTGTCATTATTTTTTAGATTATTTCCAGAGATTTCAGGGCTGGGTTGGCACTGTGACTTAGCCATGCCACATACAGGATCATTTGTTATTCTTTGTGAGATTATTTTTTTCAAAGATGTTGGGTCTGCATTGGCACTTAGACTAAGCTGAGCCGTATGTTGATGGTGGATCAAAGAACAGACTTGCCAGTTACCAAGGAGGAAATTATATGTGCTATAACATCATGGTTATGTACACCTTTAAATGGCATAGGGAGTTTTTTTCTTTATTATTAAAAAGGTGTCAGTATGTTTGGTGCAACTTTACAGATACTTTTTATTAAAATTTCAATTAACTTTTTTAGATACAGCTGCTCTGTATTCTGTATACAGAGCAGCTGTATCTAGCGCTATTCACTGAATCTGTCAGTCCCGCGGACCTGATGGGTTCAGTGTCAGCGGAGATCCACCTGTTCTCCATCCCATCTCAGTTTATATGTAGATTTGATCATTTACAAGTAGATCCTACATGTCAGAGATACGCAGGACCCGCTGTCATTGTACCCGTCAGGTCCGCGGGACTGACAATTTCAGTGAATAGCGATAGATACTCTATCTGTATAGAGAATACAAAGCAACTGTATCTAAAAATGTAAAAAAAACTTACTAGAAAAAGTATTTGAAAAGTTACACCAAACACACTGATACCTTTTTAGTAAAAACAATAAAAATTGTCTTTCAAAAGTTTACATAGCCTTTAAACTCTCTAAATCTCCAGGTCCAGATGGATCTTCATAAAACTACCCTGGATAGATTTAATGATGCTTGTATTACCTTACTTTTTAGACCTGAAAAAGATCCAGAACTTCTCGCCTCTTATAGACCCATTTCCTTGCTCTTTACTGATTTCAAAATGTTCACTAAGATCCTAGCCACTCACTTACAATTGTTTATCCCTAACTTGTTCAGTTATTTCCAAATTGGATTTATCGATGGAAAATCAATCACCTATGACATTAGAACTGCGCTTGAGGGGAGAGCTTCTATACTTTCTGCTAAATTGCAAAAAGCCATACTTTTAAGTCTTGATGCAGACAAGGATTTTGACAGTTTCCTGGACATATTCAACCGCTTCCCGCTCCTGGACGTACTAATAGGTCATGGTAGCTGTATCGTTCGCGCTCCATGACCTAATAGTACGTCACGGGAGTAAAGGCCATTTCGGCCGTCTTCCCGACACATGCAGGAGCTGTGACAGCTGCTGTCTCGTACAGCAGTTGCCGCAGCTCCTACACCAGGGACCGATCGCTGTGTCCCTGCTGATTAACCCCTTAAAAGCCGCGTTCAATAGCGATCGCGGCTTTTTAGGGGTTAAACCACCATCGACGGCCCGCTACACGATAGCGTCCGGCGATGGTTGCTATGGCAACCGGACGCATAACAAAGGCATCCGGCTATGCCATCGACGGAAGCATAGTGGGTCCTGACAAAGTCAGGACCCACTATGCTTGCTGTCAGTGAGTAGCTGACAGCTCTAATACACTGCACTACGCATGTAGTGCAGTGTATTAGAATAGCGATCAGGGTCTTCTGCCCTCAAGTCCCCTAGTGGGACAAAGTAAAAAAGTAAAAAAAAAGTAAATAAAAGTTGTGTAAAAACAAGAAAATAAAAGTTTTAAAAGTACTGTAAAAATGCCCCTTTTCCCCTTATTAGTCCTTTATTATTAATAAAAATAGATAAATAAACAAATGAACATGACATAATTGGTATCGCCGCGTCTGTAACGGCCTGATCTACAAAATTATTCCATTATTTATCCCGCGCGGTGAACGCCATATAAGAAAATAACAATAAACCATACCAGAATTACAATTATTTTGTCACTTCACCTCCCAAAAAATGAAATAAAAAGAGATCAAAAAGTCGGATGTACCTAAAAATGGTACTGTTTCAAACTACAGTTCGTTATGCAAAAAACAAGTCCTCGCATGGCTTTCTTGATAGAAAAATAAAAAAGTTCTGGCTCTTAAAATAAGGTAACACAAAAAGCAAATTATTTTTTACAAAAAGTATTTTATTGTGCAAATGCCATAAGACATAAAAAAAACATATAAACATATGGTATCGCCTCGTAGAATAAAGTGAATATGTCATTTATAGCGCATGGTGAACTCTGTAAAAAAATATTATAAAAAACCATAGTAGATTAGCTGTTATTTAGTCACCACGCCACTTAAGAATAGAATAAAAACTGATCAAAAAGTCACATGCACCCCATTAAAACTACAATGAATTCCTCGAGGGGTCTAGTTTCCAAAATAGGACCACATGTGGGATATTTATCAAAACTGAAGAACCTGGACAATAAATATTGAGTTGCGTTTCTTAGGTAAAACCTTCTGTTTTACAGGAAAAAATTTAATAAAAAGGATTTTCTGACAAAAAAAAGAAATATGTAAATTTCACCTCTACTTTGCTCTAAATTCCATTGAAACAGGGTTAATAAACTTTCTAAATGCTGTTGTGAATATTTTGAGGGGTCTAGTTTCTAAAATGGGGTGATTGATGGGGGTGTCTAATATATAGGCCCCTCAAAGCAACATCAGAACTGAACTGGAACCTAAAAAAAATAAATTAGGCAATACTTTGCTTCTTATATTATACCGATAATGAGCCGTGCCCACCTCGAGATGACCCCAGTTTTGACCGTTTGTATAAACGGAGACCCCTACTAGACCGTTTCAGTGCCTGGTTTTCCCAAGCATACACCCCCGAGAAGTGTATTTCTGTTGGTGATTCCTTGGTGCATTTTAAAGGGAGGCTTCAATTCTGCCAGTACCTGCCGAGTAAGAGGGCAAGGTATGGCATGAAATGTATAAGCTGTGCGAGAGTGCATCAGGGTATACCTACAAATTTAGGATATATGAAGGGAAGGACAGCAGTATTCAGCCCCCAGAATGCCCCCCCCCTTACTGGGAGTTAATACAAAAATTGTGTGGGATTTGGTGCACCCACTGCTGGACCACGGCTACCACCTCTACCTGGATAATTTTTATACCAGTATCTCACTCTTCAAGTGCCTCACTTCCAGAAGTCCTGCGGCATGTGGCACTGCTAGAAGAAATCTGAGAGACCTCCCAAAGAAACTGCTTGGGCAAACACTCAGAAGTGGTGATCGCAGGGCACAATCTAGCAGCAACATATTGTGTGTCAAGTACAAGAGAGAAGTCCTTGTATTGACGACAATACATGGCCACACCTGTACCCATGTACCTGTAAGAGGTACCAGTACAGAGACCCCAACCAGATTGCATACTGGACTACAATAGGTAGTGTGGTATAAGAAGCTGGCCGTGCACATCATTATCAAGAACCTAATCTTTAGGGACCAAGAAGGGGGCACCCAGTACTTCTGGAAGCGAGGCCACACGCATCGTACCAGGGCAACACTTTCCAGGAGAAGTTCCCCAAACTGGCAAGAAGGGATAAAGTCAAAAGAGGTGCAAAGTCTGCTATAAGAGGGGGATAAGGGAGGACACAATATAGCAATGTGACATGTGTCCCGCAAAACCAGGGCTCTGTATGAAAGTGTTTTAAAATTTATCATACATCCCTTAGATTTTTAATCTACCCTGATGCACTTCGCACAGCTTATCCCCCTCATCTTTCTCTTATGAGCCCTGCTGTGTGCCCAGGCAGCTGATAAAAGCCACATGTAGGGTATTGCCGTGCCCAGGAGAACCCATATTACAGTTTATGGGGTGTATATCTCCGCTGGCGCATGCTGGGCACAATATATTGGACACTGAAATGGCATATACATATAGAAAATTGCAAATCTCACACTGCACCATCTGCTGCGCATTACCTTTTACACAATACCTGTGAGGTCAAAATGCTCACTACACCTCTAGATGAATGTCTTAAGGGGTGTAGTTTTTAAAATGGGGTCACTTCTCTGTGGTTTCAACTGTACTGGTACTTCAGGGTCTTCTGCATACATGACTTAGCACCATAAAAGCTCCAGTAGGCCAAATGGTGGTCCTTTCCTTCTGAGCCCTGCCCTGTGCCCAGGCAGCAGATAACAGCCACATGTAGGGTATTGCTGTACCCGGGAGAACCCACATTACAGTTTATGGGGTGTATATCTCCGCTGGCGCATGCTTGGCACAATATATTGGACACTGAAATGGCATATATATATATATATATAGAAAATGGCAAATCTATCACTGCACCATCTGCTGCGCATTACCTTTTACACAATACCTGTGGGGTCAAAATGCTCACTCTACCTCTAGATGAATGTCTTAAGGGGTGTAGTTTTAAAATGGGGTCACTTCTCGGGGTTTCAACTGTACTGGTACCTCAGGGGCTTCTGCATACATGACTTCGCACCAGAAAAGCTCCAGTAGGCCAAATGGTGGTCCTTTCCTTCTGAGCCCTCTCATGGGCCCACACGGCAGTTTATCACCACAAATGAGGTTTTGCCGCACTTAGTACACATTGGGAAAGAAAATGGGGTATTTTGTTTCCTGTGAAAATAAGAAATTTTGATCAAAAATAACATCTTATTGGAAAAAATGAAATGTTTTTAATTTCACAGCCCAATTCAAATATGTTCTGTGAAAAAACTGTGAGGTCAAAATGGTAAAAACAACCATAAATCAATTCCTTGAGGGGTTTAGTTTCCAAAATGGGGTCACTTCTGGTGGGTGTCCATTGCTTTGATACCTCTGGGGCTCTGCAAATGCGACATGGCACCCGAAAACCAATCCAGCAAAATCTGGACTCCAACAAACACATAGCGCTCCTTTCCTTCTGAGCCCTCACCAAACGGCAGTTTATCACCACAAATGGGGTATTGCCGCACTCAGGACAAATTGAGCAACAAAATGGGGTATTTTATTTCTTGTGAAAATAAGAAATTTTATCAAAAATGACATCTTATTGGAAAAAAAAAATCATTTTTTAAATTTCACAGCCCAATTCAAATACGTGCTGTGAAAAAACTGTGGGGTCAAAATGGTAACAACAACCAAACATGATTCCTTGAGGGGTGTAGTTTCCAAAATGGGGTCACTTTTGGGGGATTCCTACTGTTTTGGCACTTTAACACCTGGCATGCTGCCTAAAATATATTCTAATAAAAAAGAGGCTCAAAAATGCACTAGGTGCTTCTTTGCTTCTGGGGCTTGTGTTTTAGTCCATGAGCCCCCTACAGCCACATGTGGGACATTTCTAAAAACTGCAGAATCTGGACAATACATATTTAGTAGTGTTTCTCTGGTAAAATCTTCTGTGTTACAGAAAACAAATGGAATAAAATTGAAATTCAGCAAGAAAAATGAAATTTGCAAATTTCACCCCCGCTTTGCATTAATTCCTGTGAAATGCCTAAAGGGTTAAAAACTTGCTAAATGTTGTTTTGAATACTTTGAGGGGTCTAGTTTTTAAAATGGGGTGCTTTATTGGGGTTTCAAATACATAGGGCCCTCAAAGCCACTTCAGAACTGAACAGGTACCTTAAAAAAAGGCTTTTGAAATTTTCTTAAAAATATGAGAAATTACTAATTATGTTCTAAGTCTTGTAACGTCCAAAAAAAAAACAAAAAACATTTTAAAAAAAACTATGCCAATCTAAAGTAGACATATGGGAAATCTGAACTAGTAACTATTTTGGGGGGTATATCTGTTTTACAAGCAGATGCATTTAAATTCAGAAAAAATAAATTTTTTCACAATTTTCTCAAAATGTTGCAATTTTTCACAAATATACACTGAATATATCGAACTAATTTTAACACTAACATAAAGCCCAATGTGTCACGAGAAAAAGATTTCAGAATCGCTGGGATAGGTTTAAGCATTCCAACGTTATTACCACATAAATTGAAACATGTCAGATTTCAAAAATGGGCTCTGAGCCTTAGGGGGGATTCACACGAGCGTGTATTCGGTCCGTGCGGGCCGCGTGGTGTTCACGCGGCACGCATGGACCAATACAAGTCTATGGGGCAGTACAGACAGTCCGTGCTTTTTGCGCAGCATTTGTCTGCTGCGCAAAAAGCGCGACAGGTTCAATAACTCTGCGTATTTCGCGCATCACGCACCCATTGAAGTCAATGGGTGCGTGAAATCCACGCAGGTTGCACGGAAGCACTTCCGTGCGAACTGACTGAAACAGCGCACCAGCTGTCAAAAGGATGAATGTAAACAGAAAAGCACCACGTGCTTTTCTGTTTCCGAACATCCAAACGGAGTGTCTTTGCAATGAGCGAAGCCGGACAAGCGAACCGAACTTCACCGGGTTCAGCCGAACTTGTTTTGGCCGAACCCGGCAAAAAAATTATCGGTACGCGACGTCAGGAGATAGTCACTGTCCATGGTGCTGAAAGAGTTAAACTGTTTCAGCACCATGGACAGTGACTTCCGATCCCAATATACATGAACCTGTAGAAAAAAACCCGAAGTTCTGACTTACCGATAATTCCCGGCTTCTTCCTCCAGTCTGACCTCCCGGGATGACAATTCAGTCCAAGTGACAGCTCCAGCCAATCACAGGCCAAGCACAGGCTGCAGCGGTCACATGGACTGGCGCGTCATCCAGGGAGGTGGGGCCCGATGTCGAGAGGCGCGTCACCAAGGACGCGTCACCAAGGACGCGTCACCAAGGCAACGGCCGGGAAGTTCTCGGTAAGTACGAACTTTTTTTTTTTTTTCAACAGGTTTTTCGATATTGCGTTCGGCATTCACTGTCGAGGGTGCTGAAAGAGTTAGCTCTTTCAGCACCTTGGACAGTGACGGGCGTCGACTAGCCTCATCTCTATGATGGTGACTGCGCGAAAATCACGCAGCCGCGCATCATACACGGATGACACACGCAGCTGTCAAATGTTTTTTACGCGCGCAAAATGCTTCGTTGTTTGCGCGCGCAAAAACGCAACGTCCGTCTGTATCTGCCCTTATAGCCAAAACAAGGCTGCATCCTTAAGGGGTTAATCAGAATATTAACATTTACAGGAATACGAGTAGGATCATACGAATCTATAACATTGGCTTATGCAGATGACTTATTGTTCTGTATCTTTGACCCAAAGTCAGCGTTACCAGATATTATGGGTGTTTAACCCCTTGTGGACACTGCCTATTTTTTTAACTCTGACATGTGTCAATTATGTGGTAATAACTTTGGAATGCTTTTACTTAACCAAGCGATTTTGAGATTGTTGTGCCATATTGTACTTTATGTTAGTGAAACAATTTGCTCGATAAATTCAATATTTATTTGTGAAAAACAAATAAAAAATTGAGTAAATTAGCATTGGGTCGCTATTTCAACTAATCTAGGTTCTGGGCGGTTCCTATTTTTCCTTTAACCTATCTCTCTTCTATGTCCTGCCAATCAGCTGTGAGGTTGTATTTATACCTGTCTTTGCTTGTGAATGCTCCTGACTTCTGGTGTCTGATCAAGCTTCTGACACTCCCGGCACTTCTTACTTCTGGACCTTTTGGAAACTGACCTCGGCTTGTCTCTCGTTATCCCCTTGTTTGCTGATTTGGATTATCAGTTCCTGGCCAGTTTTGACCTTTTGCTTTTCCTGCTATCCGCTTACCTTATGTTTTAGACTTTCTGTTAACCTCTGTCTGGTTTCCTGCTCAGGTTAGTCTGCATTGCACCTCCTATCGTACGCTGAACTCTTCTAAGACAACCTGGGTCCTAAGCAGCAAAGACCATCCCACCTTGCATTCGGCTCTGGCGAACACCTTGGGGTCGCCTTAGATACTATTGATCAGAGTTGTGACTGATTCGAGGTTGCGGTTTTATGTGCACGCTCTCTCCCGGCACTCTCCAGCAGCCTTTGTAGAATCACTCAAATTGCAATTCCATAACATATTCACAAGCCCATCTATATTATTGTTTCCACGATGGAACCTATGAAAGCCCTGGTGGAACAAATGCAAGAACTGACTCAGCTGGTACAAGAATAATGAAAAAAATAGATCCGGAGTACTAAAATATAACTTTTACTAGTATGAATAAAATAGGTATAAACAGATATATGAACAATAGGAGGAACCCATTTGCCAATACTGCATACATATACTTAATTGTTTCCCATCGTTTCAAATTGTTGTCAACAATATTTTTGTACTGACAGCAGATAAAGATCAGTCCGCCTTTATAAGGTTTCCCAATTTAGAATGGTTCTTTTGGTCACATATGGAGGAAAGGAATGTTGGGACACATGTCCTCCTACCCTGTTTCTGTCGGTAAATAGTCCTCCACATCAAAGTGTCCAGAAATAATGTTACGTCCTCTCCTGGATGGTGAAAGAGCGACAGGTGGGTCTCCCTACGCGTTTCTTGCTGACCAGGCAATTCCTCAGGGGAGATAGGTCAGTGAAGCATGGATGTCCGAGATTGGAACTTGCTGCTTGAAATGTGGCTGTCGATTCATATGGAGAGGAATGCTCTATAATTCAGAGCATGTTGAATCAATGGAGCAGTAAATTTCAGTTTCTGCTCAGCTGTCGTTGCACGAGGGAAAAACTCATTAGTTTGAGCAGGTTTGCAGTGGCAAAAGGGAGTCCATTAGTTAAAACACCCTTGCAGTGGCAAGTGATGTAACCTTCCTGGTAGGAGGCAAACACAGAACGCCTATCCCTGGCGTGTACCGTCAGTGTAATGAGGGATTCCCTGCCTTTTATACTTGACTACTTCCTATTAGCCCGCCCTACCCAAACACTCCCCTCTGTGACGTACCAAGGGGGTGTGTGTGTGTGTAATGTGACAGATCAATCCTCTCAGCGACCGCAAGCCCGCCGGGCATGTTAAACATGCCACAGTTTTGCGAGCGGCCGTGCAGAGGACAATCCCCACAACTGAGCTCCAGAGAACTCTCATGTGTCTGCATGCTGGGGTGTTAGAACAACTCCCGTCTGCGATCGAGATGCAGACAGGAGATGTGAGTCAGGGAGAACTAGATGTCCGTCCCTGCTAATGACGTGACAGCCAACTATTGGCTGTGACGTACCTCAGACTAACTCTCATATATCAGGTCCGTGCTGCCTGTCAGGCATCACGGATCTGTGTTTAGAGAGAATGTGCAGGGTTGAGTAGTATAGCTGGAGTGACGTGGGAGGGAGAGGGGGAAGTGTTTAGAGCAAAACAAATGCTGTGTGTATGGGACCATGGTGCCAAAGACGCAGCATAGCTACTAACCTAAAATCAAGAGGCTTTGTTAGTTTAGGGTAATCCCTATATAAATAGTCATGTGACTGGCAATATGTTGGATATTTATAAGGCAAAATGAAGTCAAATATTTTAAAGGTTTTAAAGCTAATTTAGAGGTTTAGAAAATTATTTATATTTTCTCAAAGGTGCTATCAGGAAGTATTTGATGATTTAAGGATTAAGTGTGAACTGAGTTCAAATAAAACATCCAAAATCTAGTTGCTCATTTAAACCATTGGGTATCATTGTACATAGTTTAAAAATCCATTTGGATTCTCTTTGTAATAGACTTCTGTCCAAATCACCACCCCTTATGGATGGTCGTAGTTGTTCAATGACAATAAATTTTAGACAGTTTGGATCTCCTTTGTGTTTTAAATGTACGTGACGGGAAACTGGTTTATCTCTTTTATGGCGCACATCACCTATATGTTCTAAAATTCTCTTTTTAAATTCTCTTGTAGTTTTTCCAATATAGTCTCGAGGGCATGGGCAGGTGATTTTGTACACAACATTATTAGTGCTACAGTTCGAGAAGTTTTTTATCGGGTAGTGGATACCTGTGTGTGCACTGCTGAACATTTTCGCAGTTTGTATAAATGTGCATGCTCTACAGTGCCCACATCTAAAGGATCCATTAATTTTACGATCTAGCCAACATCCTTCTTTTTTGGTGGTTTCAAGGTGGCTGTGCATTAGTTGGTCCCCGATGCTTTTGCCCTTGCGATAGGTGACTTGTGCCTTAGATGTCACTATCCCCTTCAGATCCGTATCTAGCTGGAGAATTCTCCAATGTTTGTCTAGTATATTCCTAATCACATGGTTTGCCATGTCAAAGGTACCTATTAATCGTATGGGTTGCTGTGTAGTTTCTTTCTTCTTGGGTATAAGTAATTCCTCTCTTTTCAAGGAATGCGCATATTGGAATGATTCCTTTAAAATTCTGGATGGATAACCTCTCTCCATGAATCTTGCCTTTAGGTCTCTGGCCTTCACTTTGAAATCGAATGGATCAGAGCAATTTCTTCTGAGACGAAGATATTGGCCTTTGGGTATGCCCTTTTTGAGGGGTAAAGGATGGTAACTTTCCCACCTCAAAAGGCTATTAGTGGCTGTCGGTTTTCTATAGTTGGAGGTTTTAATTTTGGCATCATTGTCTATGGAGATGTGTACATCCAAGAAGGGTAAAGAATTCTCATTAGATTCAAAAGTGAATCTCATTCCAATATGATTCTGATTTATGGACTGAACAAATTCCCTGAAGACATCAAGGGAGTCAGTCCACAAAACAAAAATATCGTCTATGAAACGCGCCCACATTGAAATTGGAAGGTTCTGTAAACAATGTTCATCAGTGAATATGATGGTTTCTTCCCACCAACCCAGGAACAGGTTGGCATATGTAGGTGCACATGAGTTGCCCATAGCCGTGCCCCTGAGTTGGTGGTACATTCGTCCATTAAATAAAAAATAGTTTTTTGTTAGAACAAACTCCAACAATTTCAATGTGAGCGCGTTGTGGTCCCTATGATGTATTCCTCTAGTGTCCAGAAAGTGATGTACAGCCCTGAGTCCCATTTCATGAGGAATGGATGAATACAGGGCTTCCACATCTATGCTACACAGCACAGTACCAGACTCAATTGGTAAGCCGTCAATTTTGGAGTGCAAGTCCATTGTGTCTCTCGTATAAGAGGGTAGTGTTTCTACAAATCCTCTTAAGACCTTGTCTATATAGACCCCCACATTCTGTGTCAACCCCGAGATACCAGAGACAATGGGACGTCCCTTGAGGGGGCTGGTACCCTTGTGTATCTTGCGTAGAGCATAGAATGTGGGGGTCCTATGCTTTTCAATCATCATGAATTTGAATTCACGCTCACTGATGAGGTTGTTCTTCATTGCGTCATTTAAAATTTTAAAGAGCTCTTTTTTGAATTTGGGTGTAGGGTCTTCTGTTAGAATCTCGTAACTGATAGGATCATTTAGAATGTTATCACACATTTCAATATATTTACTTTTGTCAAGAATAACTATATTGCCCCCTTTGTCTGATGATTTGATTATTATATTCTCATCTTTAGCTAGAGCAATCAATGCATTGTTGTCATTCCTTGTTAAGTTAGTGAACTTTTTTTGTATATTAATCTTCATTAGGTCATTTATAACTAGATCTTGGAATACGTCAATAACCGACGTCTCCCCTATCGGGGGCATTTTTTGACTTTTGAGTTTACAATTTGTGAAGGGGCCTAATCCTCGTTGTTTTTCATTGGAGGCCAATAGATTTGCTAGATCTCTCGCGTGTGGCAATTCCTCCAGTGTGATTCCTAGATCCAGACATTCTTTTTTATCTTTTATAGTGTATAGCTTATGCCATTTTAATTTTCTGGTGAACAAATTGATGTCTTTCACCCAGTTGAAAATGTCAAATCCGGTTGTTGGTACGAAGGATAAGCCTCTAGTGAGAACGGAGGTTTCAATATCAGAAAGTTTCCTTTTGGATAAATTAATGACCGTAAGCTCTTTTTTGTTTATTTGTGGCTGTTTAATTTGTTGCGTAGCTGATAGGGTGTTCTTGTTTCCTCCCTGTCTAAAAAAGGAGAAATTTCTGTATTGAATCCAGGATTTTGATTGGCTCCTGCAAAGTTGGAGATACCGGAATATTGTGCAGAGTCCCATCGTTTTTGGGGGTTTCTTTCTCTTTGAGAGTATCTACCCCTTCCAAATCTGGTGGGATTTCTTCCTCTATTATTTCTGGACCAGTTCTGATAGTTTGATTCCTGGTCTGTGTGGTCCGTATCAGATGAAGATATATCAGTTTCAATTTTTGATCTTCCTTTTTTTACTTCGAATGTATATATTTTGTTATCTTTGAAGTCTTGTAGGTCTCGAACGAACTGATTGTGTTTTCTTTCTGTGAGATTAGATTGAAATTTCTCAAAGGTATTTTGCAGGATCAATTCCTTTGCAGTATATTCCTGTTCGGATTTAAATTTGAGGACAATTTCAATTTGTTCCTTTAGATTTTTCGTAGTAATGTCCAGAATACGTATTTCTTCGTCCAGAAGGATCTGTATAAGTCTCAGAGAGCTGTTGGTTGCTTCTGTTTCCCATTTATACATTAGTTCCGGAGTCTGGAGTCTTGCTGCAGGTGTAATTAAGATTCTCAGACCTCTCGGGACAATGTTACTCTTTAAATAATTTTCAAATGACTGGACTTCCCACCAGGAGGTAGCTTGTTCTTTATAGCATTTTAATAATTCTGAAAATGCTGATTTCAGAGATGGTGTGGACTTCCTCTGAGAGAACTCTTTCTCTGAAAAAACATCCTTTGCCTGATGCATCCATGCCTCCAGACTCCGGAACTAATGTATAAATGGGAAACAGAAGCAACCAACAGCTCTCTGAGACTTATACAGATCCTTCTGGACGAAGAAAAACTTATTCTGGACATTACTACGAAAAATCTAAAGGAACAAATTGAAATTGTCCTCAAATTTAAATCCGAACAGGAATATACTGCAAAGGAATTGATCCTGCAAAATACCTTTGAGAAATTTCAATCTAATCTCACAGAAAGAAAACACAATCAGTTCGTTCGAGACCTACAAGACTTCAAAGATAACAAAATATATACATTCAAAGTAAAAAAAGGAAGATCAAAAATTGAAACTGATATATCTTCATCTGATACGGACCACACAGACCAGGAATCAAACTATCAGAACTGGTCCAGAAATAATAGAGGAAGAAATCCCACCAGATTTGGAAGGGGTAGATACTCTCAAAGAGAAAGAAACCCCCAAAAACGATGGGACTCTGCACAATATTCCGGTATCTCCAACTTTGCATGAGCCAATCAAAATCCTGGATTCAATACAGAAATTTCTCCTTTTTTAGACAGGGAGGAAACAAGAACACCCTATCAGCTACGCAACAAATTAAACAGCCACAAATAAACAAAAAAGAGCTTACGGTCATTAATTTATCCAAAAGGAAACTTTCTGATATTGAAACCTCCGTTCTCACTAGAGGCTTATCCTTCGTACCAACAACCGGATTTGACATTTTCAACTGGGTGAAAGACATCAATTTGTTCACCAGAAAATTAAAATGGCATAAGCTATACACTATAAAAGATAAAAAAGAATGTCTGGATCTAGGAATCACACTGGAGGAATTGCCACACGCGAGAGATCTAGCAAATCTATTGGCCTCCAATGAAAAACAACGAGGATTAGGCCCCTTCACAAATTGTAAACTCAAAAGTCAAAAAATGCCCCCGATAGGGGAGACGTCGGTTATTGACGTATTCCAAGATCTAGTTATAAATGACCTAATGAAGATTAATATACAAAAAAAGTTCACTAACTTAACAAGGAATGACAACAATGCATTGATTGCTCTAGCTAAAGATGAGAATATAATAATCAAATCATCAGACAAAGGGGGCAACGTAGTTATTCTTGACAAAAGTAAATATATTGAAATGTGTGATAACATTCTAAATGATCCTACCAGTTACGAGATTCTAACAGAAGACCCTACACCCAAATTAAAAAAAGAGCTCTTTAAAATTTTAAATGACGCAATGAAGAACAACCTCATCAGTGAGCATGAATTCAAATTCATGATGATTGAAAAGCCTAGGACCCCCACATTCTATGCTCTACCCAAGATACACAAGGGTACCAGCCCCCTCAAGGGACGTCCCATTGTCTCTGGTATCTCGGGGTTGACACATAATGTGGGGGTCTATATAGACAAGGTCTTAAGAGGATTTGTAGAAACACTACCCTCTTATACGAGAGACACAATGGACTTGCTCTCCAAAATTGACGGCTTACCCATTGAGTCTGGTACTGTGCTGTGTAGCATAGATGTGGAAGCCCTGTATTCATCCATTCCTCATGAAATGGGACTCAGGGCTGTACATCACTTTCTGGACACTAGAGGAATACATCATAGGGACCACAACGCGCTCACATTGAAATTGTTGGAGTTTGTTCTAACAAAAAACTATTTTTTATTTAATGGACGAATGTACCACCAACTCAGGGGCACGGCTATGGGCAACTCATGTGCACCTACATATGCCAACCTGTTCCTGGGTTGGTGGGAAGAAACCATCATATTCACTGATGAACATTGTTTACAGAACCTTCCAATTTCAATGTGGGCGCGTTTCATAGACGATATTTTTGTTTTGTGGACTGACTCCCTTGATGTCTTCAGGGAATTTGTTCAGTGCATAAATCAGAATCATATTGGAATGAGATTCACTTTTGAATCTAATGAGAATTCTTTACCCTTCTTGGATGTACACATCTCCATAGACAATGATGGCAAAATTAAAACCTCCATCTATAGAAAACCGACAGCCACTAATAGCCTTTTGAGGTGGGAAAGTTACCATTCTTTACCCCTCAAAAAGGGCATACCCAAAGGCCAATATCTTCGTCTCAGAAGAAATTGCTCTGATCCATTCGATTTCAAAGTGAAGGCCAGAGACCTAAAGGCAAGATTCATGGAGAGAGGTTATCCATCCAGAATTTTAAAGGAATCATTCCAATATGCGCATTCCTTGAAAAGAGAGGAATTACTTATACCCAAGAAGAAAGAAACTACACAGCAACCCATACGATTAATAGGTACCTTTGACATGGCAAACCATGTGATTAGGAATATACTAGACAAACATTGGAGAATTCTCCAGCTAGATACGGATCTGAAGGGGATAGTGACATCTAAGGCACAAGTCACCTATCGCAAGGGCAAAAGCATCGGGGACCAACTAATGCACAGCCACCTTGAAACCACCAAAAAAGAAGGATGTTGGCTAGATCGTAAAATTAATGGATCCTTTAGATGTGGGCACTGTAGAGCATGCACATTTATACAAACTGCGAAAATGTTCAGCAGTGCACACACAGGTATCCACTACCCGATAAAAAACTTCTCGAACTGTAGCACTAATAATGTTGTGTACAAAATCACCTGCCCATGCCCTCGAGACTATATTGGAAAAACTACAAGAGAATTTAAAAAGAGAATTTTAGAACATATAGGTGATGTGCGCCATAAAAGAGATAAACCAGTTTCCCGTCACGTACATTTAAAACACAAAGGAGATCCAAACTGTCTAAAATTTATTGTCATTGAACAACTACGACCATCCATAAGGGGTGGTGATTTGGACAGAAGTCTATTACAAAGAGAATCCAAATGGATTTTAAACTATGTACAATGATACCCAATGGTTTAAATGAGCAACTAGATTTTGGATATTTTATTTGAACTCAGTTCACACTTAATCCTTAAATCATCAAATACTTCCTGATAGCACCTTTGAGAAAATATAAATAATTTTCTAAACCTCTAAATTAGCTTTAAAACCTTTAAAATATTTGACTTCATTTTGCCTTATAAATATCCAACATATTGCCAGTCACATGACTATTTATATAGGGATTACCCTAAACTAACAAAGCCTCTTGATTTTAGGTTAGTAGCTATGCTGCGTCTTTGGCACCATGGTCCCATACACACAGCATTTGTTTTGCTCTAAAGACTTCCCACTCTCCCTCCCACGTCACTCCAGCTATACTACTCAAACCTGCACATTCTCTCTAAACACAGATCCGTGATGCCTGACAGGCAGCACGGACCTGATATATGAGAGTTAGTCTGAGGTACGTCACAGCCAATAGTTGGCTGTCACGTCATTAGCAGGGACGGACATCTAGTTCTCCCTGACTCACATCTCCTGTCTGCATCTCGATCGCAGACGGGAGTTGTTCTAACACCCCAGCATGCAGACACATGAGAGTTCTCTGGAGCTCAGTTGTGGGGATTGTCCTCTGCACGGCCGCTCGCAAAACTGTGGCATGTTTACCATGCCCGGCGGGCTTGCGGTCGCTGAGAGGATTGATCTGTCACATTACACACACACCCCCTTTGGTACGTCACAGAGGGGAGTGTTTGGGTAGGGCGGGCTAATAGGAAGTAGTCAAGTATAAAAGGCAGGGAATCCCTCATTACACTGACGGTACACGCCAGGGATAGGCGTTCTGTGTTTGCCTCCTACCAGGAAGGTTACATCACTTGCCACTGCAAGGGTGTTTTAACTAATGGACTCCCTTTTGCCACTGCAAACCTGCTCAAACTAATGAGTTTTTCCCTCGTGCAACGACAGCTGAGCAGAAACTGAAATTTACTGCTCCATTGATTCAACATGCTCTGAATTATAGAGCATTCCTCTCCATATGAATCGACAGCCACATTTCAAGCAGCAAGTTCCAATCTCGGACATCCATGCTTCACTGACCTATCTCCCCTGAGGAATTGCCTGGTCAGCAAGAAACGCGTAGGGAGACCCACCTGTCGCTCTTTCACCATCCAGGAGAGGACGTAACATTATTTCTGGACACTTTGATGTGGAGGACTATTTACCGACAGAAACGGGGTAGGAGGACATGTGTCCCAACATTCCTTTCCTCCATATGTGACCAAAAGAACCATTCTAAATTGGGAAACCTTATAAAGGCGGACTGATCTTTATCTGCTGTCAATACAAAAATATTGTTGACAACAATTTGAAACGATGGGAAACAATTAAGTATATGTATGCAGTATTGGCAAATGGGTTCCTCCTATTGTTCATATATCTGTTTATACCTATTTTATTCATACTAGTAAAAGTTATATTTTAGTACTCCGGATCTATTTTTTTCATTATTCTATTACTACGCAGAAGTGAATTAACCATTATCCAGGTGGGGGATATATAACACCACAAAATATACATATCAGCTGGTACAAGGTTTGGCTGTAAACCTTGCATGTTTCTCCATGTTTCTCTTGATACCTTGCAGTTTTTCAGCAATTATGGTTTTGGTACATTTTCCGCCTCTTCTAATGATAACCCTGAAGTGGAAGTTGAAAACTGTTCACAGTTTGGGCTCCAGTTCAATTGAACCTGAAGAACTCCCAAGATATTCAAAAGAAAAATGCTAACAAAAGACCTACTGTAGGTCCTGTGTTCACTGTGGGTCAAAAGGTGTGGCTTTCTACTAAAAATCTGTGACTGAAAGTACCGTCTTGTAAGTGTTCTCCTAGTTTTATTCATTCGTATGAAATTGTTGAAATAATTAAACCTGTGTATTTTTGTCTCGCTCTTCCTCCTTCTTTTAAGATCATGATATAATTCACAAATCGCTCCTAATTTATTTTTTTCCACCATCTAATCCATTCAGGAAACCTCCTCCTCCAATTCAGGTTGAGAGAGATGTGGAGTTTGAGGTTCAGAGAATTGTGGATTATAGAGGGGTCAGGGGTATTTTACAGTACTTGGTGCACTGGAAGGAGTATGGGCCAGAAGAGCGGACTTGGGTTCCTGTCCATTCAGTACATGCCAGTCGTTTGGTTAAAGTTTTTCATTTAAAGTTTCTTTTGAAACCTAGTCCGAGGTTTAACGGTCCAGTGGTCCCTCGTAGAAGGGGGGGGGGGGTGGGTACCTTCAGGAAAATGCCTGTTCCCTTACAATGACTATGGTTCTGGCCTTTGGGCGTGTCTGTTTTACCTTGTGCCTATCCGTTTTCTCTGTCATTCTGCCTTCAGGTTGTAATGTCCGTGGCTTGCCGGATGTCAGCTCCAACCATCCCCTGACAGCCGCAGCCACAAGATGGCAAGCGCTGGCCCCAGCCTCCTCCTCTGGAGACGCCAGCGCTCGCGTCCACTCACCTCTGCCGGATCCCGTAGGGTGCGCGTGCACGCTCGTGCCCGCTCTTAAAGGGGGAGCGCGTGCACCGGACCTCATGGATGAACTTTGACCCGTGAGTACCCTGGACTTTAAGAGGAGTCCAGCCCCCTAGTTCTATGCCTGAGCGTTGTTGTGTTCCCTAGTTTGTCTATGTGATGGCCTCCTAGTGTGTTTCCTGTTCCAGTCCCTGTCCCTGTACCTATACCTGTTTCCAGTTCCTTTTCCTAGCAATCCATACCTTCCTGGTCTAGCACTGAGATGTGCCAAAGTCGTGCCGTGCTGCATCCACGTCTGACCTGCTTCACCTTGCCTGACATCTGCCTGCTACCTAGTCCCAGTTGAGCCTGACCTGCTGCTGTCTGAGCTGCCACAGGTACCTATAGAACTATAGACATTCACCTGCTCCCTTTTGGCCAGCTGCCTTACCGCCAAGGTGGTACGGCCCAGTGGGTCCACAGACCCTTCGTGACACAGGTGTAGAATTAGTATATATAACAAGCCTCCGCCATCTGTCAGTGGTACTGAATTTTGCTGTCTTCTGTGTCTGATAAAGCTTCCTACATTTCCTGCACTCCTAATTCTGGACCTTTTGGAAACTTACCTCGGCTAGTCTCTCGTCAACCCATTGTTTGCTGATTTTGGATTATCTGCTCCCAGTTTTGATCTTTTGCTATTCCTGATATCCGATTGCCTTCTGATTTGGACTTTCTGTTTAACCCCTGGCTGTCTGGTTTCCTGCTCAGGTTAGTCTTCATTGCACCTCCTATCCAAAGCTGAACTCTGCTAAGAAAACCTGGGTCATATGCAGCAAAGTCCATCCCACCTTGCGGTCGGCTCTGGCGAACAACTTAGCGTCACCTTAGAAACTGTCGATCAGAGTTGTGATGGATTCGAGGTTGCGGTTTTATGTGCATGCTCTCACCCGGCACCCTCCAGCAGACTTTGAGGAATCGCTCAAATTGCATAACACAACTTAGATAACGCCCTTCTAGGTAGACCTCAGTCAAATCCGTTAAGTAGCACAGCAGATCCTAACAAAATGCACTGCACAGTAAAAAAAATAGCAGCAACTCCAAATATCAAAGTGAAAAAAAGTGGGTACTTTATTGCCCGTGCAACGTTTCAGCTTCGTCCACTGGAGCATTTCCCAAGGCTTGAGAAAGGCTCCAGTGGACGGAGCTGAAATGTTGCACGGGCAATAAAGTACCCACTTTTTTCACTTTGATATTTGGAGTTGCTGCTCATTTTTTGACTTCTGTGTATCTGGGACTTGGTCTGTCCCTCATAGCTTGCACCCACGCGCTGCTGATGCTGCTATATTTTGTATCTATCTATCTATCTATCTATCTATCTATCTATCTATCTATCTATCTATCTATCTATCTATCTATCTATCTATCTAAAAGACTAAACACTTATAGCTACACCACTGAATAGAATTAGATACATTGTCTCAGCTGTGAAAGAATCCGATATAATGAGATTAGATACAGTGGCTCAGTAAACAGTTTCACACTATAGGCTTAGATAAAGCTGCTCAGTAGACAGTATCACACATGATCAACTTTGATATATTGGCTTAGCAGACAGTATCACTCATGATAGGTTTAGATACATGGCCTCAGCAGACAGTAACACACATTATAGGCTTAGATGCAGAGTTCCAGCAGTCGTTATCGTACATAATAGTCTTAAACACATGGCCCCAGGAGACAGTATTACACATGATAGGCTTAGATACATGGCCCCAGCAGACAGTATCACACATGATAGGCTTAGATGCAGTGTTCCAGCAGACAGTATCATACATGATAGGCTTAGACATTGTCACATCTGTGGGGAATATGGACCCACTGGGCCACTTCGCCGTAACGGAGCAGTAGCTTATCAAACGAAAGTCAATATCAGTTACTAGGATGATAGTACCTGAATAGCTGGCTTGTGCCAGATAATCAGAAGTTGGCTTGTGTCGGCTTGTGCAGGATAATTGGAAGCTGTCTTGTCCTGGGCAATTGAACTTGTCTCGGATACAGTACACGGAAACTGTAGTCGTCAAAGACTCTGGACTTGGCATGGACACCGGGCACGGATAGTGAAGTTGTCATGGACATTGGACACGGAAACTAAGGTCATCACGGACACTGGACACGGATACTGAAGTTGTCACAGACACCAGACTTGATACGGACATGGGGCACAGATACTGAGGTGATCACAAACACTGGACTTGGCACAGACACTGAACACAAATACTGAAGTCATCACGGACACTGGACACGGATACTGAAGTTGTCACAGACACTGGACTTGACACAGACACTGGACACAAATACTGAAGTCATCACAGACACTGGACCTGACACAGACATGAGACATGGATACTGAAGTCGTCATGGACGCTGGACTTGACACGGACACCAGACATGGAACTTGACACCGAACACAGATACAGTATACAGGATACAGGATAACGCAAGGAAACCTTTGCAGACCAACACAGAGTTAGACACAACATTGTTGGGAGGAGTAAGAGTTCTGAACATAGGAGTTTACAATCTATAAGGAATAAGAGGCGATTCAAGAGGTGGGGGGAGGAGTAAGAGTCCTGAAAATAGGAGCTTACAATCCATAAGGAATAAGAGGAGATACAAGAGGTGGGGGAGGAGTAAGAGTCCTGACTATAGGAGCTTGCAATCTATAAGAGGAGTTACAAGAGGTGGGGGAGAAGTAATAGTCCTGACTATAGGAGCTTACAATCTATAAGAAATAAGATAAGATACAAGAGGTGGGGGATGAGTAAGAGTCCTGACCATAGGAGCTTACAATCTATAAGAAAAAAGAAGAGTTACAAGAGGTGGGGGAGGAGTAAGAGTGCTGACCATAGGAGTATACAATCTATAAGAAATAAGAGGAGATACAAGAGGTGGGGGAGGAGTAAGAGACCTGATCATAGAAGCTTACAATCTATAAGAGGAGATACAAGAGATGGAGGAGGTCTAAGAATTCTGACCATAAGAGCTTACAATCTATAAGGTTTAAGAGGAGATACATGAGGTGGGGGAGAGGTAAGAGTACTGACCATAGAGCTTACAATCTATAAGGAATAAGAGGATATACAATGTATCTCTTGTAAATACATTCAGAATCTTAGTCCCATGTCTATGACTACAGTTGACTCTGACCCATTGAAAATATGTATCAAAATTTTTCTTTTTTTTCTTTTGATGCATTTTCTGATGCGTTTTTTAGTGTGTTTTTCCGCTTTGATGCGTTTTTGGTGCATTTTCATGCTGCAGATATTGGTGCGACCTTCCTCTGCACTAGGCAAGTAAAAGTTGCAGGTGCAGACGCAGGATGAATTGACTGTGGATGATCCATTAGTAATATGCCACTGTCTAGCCCCAGACTATATAAGCTCAAGAAATAAAATAAATTTTTCTATATATCTGCCATACTTCGTTTCCTATCCCTTCTATGCCAAACCATTTGGAGTTATGTTAATACGACCTTACTCTTGCACTGAATGCCATTACACCATCATTCTTTGATCTGAGAGCTGGCTTGTTTTGTTTCTAAGCCAGGGAATGCACTGTCTGGTTCCCATAGCGACATTACGTCACCACTATAACCCCGCTCCCCATCCAAAGCAGCTGAGCCACGTCACAGCACAAGCCACGACCCACCCTGCGGCTGATTGAACATGAAGGGGAAGTGTGTGAGTCACATGTGGGCGTGATTTAGGGTATTTAACAGTGGAAACGCGGAGAGATTGCGGCCACTGCCAATCTTGAGTGTGTCCCGTCACTATATCAGTTTGCCTCCTGATGAGCCAGCTAAAATTACTGGCGAAACATGTTGAAGCTAGAATACAGGGATATATAGAATACAGGACTCAGACTCAAATCAACCAGGGGTCGCTCTTTTTAGAGGGCTTGAGTAGCCTTTGGTTGGTTAATATCAGGGACGGTGCTTATACAGGTGTGAGTGAGTCTCCAATAGCCTAACATCCATAGGGTGGACATGAAGGAAGATAAATACCATTCTGCCTGAGAGCTAACTATAGGGCATACTTGTTTCAAAGATTTAGTGTCAAGGAGGATCGCATATTGAAGTCCCTTGGTGGGACTAGTAAAATAGTAAAACAAATTTTAATAAAGTTAATAAAAAAAAATAATAAAAAAAAATAAAAAACCCACATATTCCCCTTACAAAATGCTTTATTATTGAAGAAACTAAAAAAGTTACACATATTTGGTATGACCGCATTCGTAACAACCCCAACTATAAAGTTATTACAATATTTAACCCGCATGGTGAACGCCGTAAAGAATAGAATAAAAAAACTATGCAAAAATTGCTGTTCTTTTGTGAATCCTGCCTTAAAAAAAAATGTGATAAAAAGTAATAAAGTCACATCTACTCAAAAATGGTACCGATAAAAACTACAAGTCGTCCCGCAAAAAAAAGACCTCATACAACTGCATCGACGGAAAAATAAAAAAGTTATTGCTCTTGAAATATGGAGACACAAAAACAAATAATTTTGAAAAAAAAGTAAAGTGTTTTTACTGTCTAAAAGTAGTAATACATAAGAAAACTATATAAATTTGGTATCGTTGCAATCATAACAACCTGCTGAATATTTTTCTTTTATATTTATTTTTATAACTTTTTAAAATTGTGAACATACAAAATTAAGGCAAAGATAAAAGACAAATAGATTCCTGTAAGAAATAATTCCTGAGAAATACTAAAAACCCAACAAGATAAGATTTTCTCAAGGAGAGGTCTGGCCGTGTAATATCATTTATTCAGCAGTGTTTGGCTAAGATGTTGAGATTTTTCGGTTTTGCTCATTCACCTTCTGTTATTTGCTCTGGTTATCGTCTGCAGTCAGTTGTGGACTGTAGGAGGTTGTTTATTGGTTGAGTTCTTTGCCGAAAATTCGATACCGTGGTGGAGAGTCTAATGGTGAGAACAAAGAGTTTCTAAAACTCTGCACCTTAGGGCTCATTCAGACGAGCGTAATCCTCATCCATGTGCTGTCCGTTGAAATAACAGGCAGCACATGGACCAATGCATTTCAACGGGGCTATTCTGAAATGCGTGAGTTTTTACTCAGCATGTCCTATATTGATGTGTTATTGCGCATCTTGTCGCCTATTGAAGTCAATGGGTGCGTGAAAAACACAGACAGCACATGGACGACATCCGTGTGCTATCCGTGTTTCACCCATCAGTTGCCTAGAAATGCAGAGAAATAATTAAAAAAGAACAAAAGTGCTGGCACGGACGTGAAAAACGTTGCGCGGACGTAAATTAAGGAATGCCACTTGCAAAGCACACTGATGGCACACAGACATGAAATGCACAAAATACGCTGCATTTTTTACGCACGTAAATCGGACATGCTCGTGTGAATGTAGACTTAATGTCATCAATGCCAATCTAATATCAACACGGAAGACCAACAACACCTAGATATCACAATGACTACTATGCTTTATTTATATAGTATCAACATATTATGTGCAGTACAATACGAAAATAATGTAAAAAGCAGCAGTAGTGTTAAAAAATACAAAATAAAAATTTGAAATTTGCCCACGATGGAGAGCTTTCATTCTGTTATCATACACGATGTGTGAACCGGATGTAATTCGTATCCATGTTACACTGAATGTATGTATTTGTTACGTCCATGGCCGGGGGTCGTCGTTCAAACTCACTCCTTGACGATCCCGGCCATGGACAACTCTCTTCTCAGCGTCCGCTCCAACCAGGGAGACACCGGCACTCTCTTCCGGGTCCTCGTACTGTTTCCTGCAGGGTGCGCGCGCGCCCGTGTGTGCACGGCCTTAAAGGGCCAGTACGCGTCCAGCTGTCTAAGATCAATTATCAGCCCAAATGGCTGCTGGACTATAAAATGGGGCTCTGCCCACTGGTTCCTTGCCTGAGCTTTGTTGTATACCCTAGTTTGTCTTGCTAAAGGTCTCCCAGTGTTTTCCAGTTCCCAGTGTTACCCGTTCCTGCTGCCTGTACCCTGTATTCCATGCTATCGTTACCTGCTGTGAAAGTCAAGTCGTGCTCCTGCCACTGTCTACATTGCCTCAGGTACCCGTTCAGAACTATAGACATTGTTTTGTACCTTGTTGGCCAGCTGCTACTCCGCTACACATTACGGCCCAGTGGGTCCACACCCCGCACCGTGACAGTATTCTATTCACATAAAAATTATTCCTGTCCCCAAAAATTTGTCCTTTCTACCCCAGCTCAATTTGTTTCACCAAAACTTTTCTCTACACAGCAAAATTTATTAATTAGTTCATATTACATTCCATTGGGGAAAAGCCAAAAATAAATTAAAAAGATATTTTCCCTTTTTAGCCCATTTTCCCGTAAATAAAGATGTTTTAGACACATTTTGCGCCTCGCTAGTTATAAATAGTGTCTGGAAATAGAGTTTGGCTTAGCATAACGGAGCGTGGATTTAAGTGCGCCAAAAATGGAGTCAAAATTTTGGAGAGCAACCAGGAGACAAGGATAAGAGAAGTGTTTAAGATGTATGGAAAGATGAGCCAAATTTATCATACAGCATGCACCACTGAGATAAGTTTGGCGCTTCTTCTGCTTGCCTGCTCTAGTTTTAAGCTTTCTGTTTCAGACAGAAACAATAAATCTGCCCCATTGACTCCAATTTGGTACAATACAAAAGCCTGACTGACTCATAACAAAAAAATAAATAAAATTACAGCAACCCAAAGAATTCCTCCAAAATTCATCATTAGATTTCTAGGGACAGTCTCATTTAGAGAGAAAAACTGAAATTTAGTTCTAAAACTTCTCAACGAACAAAAAAGGGGCAAGAACAGTAGAAAGGTAATGCAGTCAAAGAGCCAAAGGTGAAGTAATGGAGGTCAGGTGGAGCCAGGTACACCGTACCATAGAACAGATAGTCAAACAAGCCAGGGTTAAGAATAAAGAGGTCAGATAGTACCAAGCATGCAGTACCGGGCAGCTGAAAAAAGTCAGAGAAGCCGGAACACAACAGGTCAGGTGACGTTCACAGAGAAGCAGATGGCAACACAAGCTAAAACAGGGATAGAACACTTATAACTGATACAGGGGCCAGAGAGCAGCTCCCTCAAACATGGTGTATTTTATTTTGCATGGCCGAATGGCTGCGTGCACCGTGAATGTGCCGACTGGTATCACTACCCGCTCTGCCGCAACATTTAGTGTACTGGTGCCCGGACACGTGGGTTAATAACAGCTATAATATGCAACTAGTTCATATACTTTTCAAAGACGTGATCATACAACAATACCAGGAGGCCGATAAAGGTGAAATAAACTTGTAAGAAATGATTCCTGAGAAAGAATAAAACTCGACAAGATAAGATTATCTCAAAGTCACATGGTGTAATATCACTTATTCAGCAATGTTTGTCTTCAGCCAGCTGTGTTCTGTAGGAGATCATTTGAGGTTTAAGCCTTTGCACCAATGTCCACACCCTAGTGAAGAGTTTAACGGTGAGTACAAAGGAATCCTAAGTTCTCATTAGGCCTGGTTATAGAGAAGGTGTGGGCCTGGGCAAAATTTAATATGGGTCCCAACTGAATATCATCCCAATAACACAGTCATATTGTAAAGGATCTGCCAGGCACAGCTTCTGTGTCAACGCCCATAGGTAATCAGTCTGCACCTGCTTCTATGTCTGTGAGACTGACTCCATCTTCCACCACTCAGGATGGCAGGCTTAGGAGTGGGAAAGCCTATCACAGCCTGGCCAGACGGAGCTAGCTCCCGCCCTCTGTCTATTTATACCTGCCTTTCCTGTTCCTCCTTGCTTGTGATTCTTCTCGTTTGATTTCCTGGCCCTGCTGCAGCTTCTTGAACTATTTGTCCCTGCTTCATACTGACCCTGGCTTACTGACTACTCTCCTGCTCTGCGTTTGGTACCTCGTACACTCCTGGTTTGACTCGGCTTGTTCACTACTCTCCTGCTCTGCGTTTGGTACCTCGTACACTCCTGGTTTGACTCGGCTCGTTCACCCCTCTTGTTGCTCACGGTGTTGCCGCGGGCAACTGCCCCATTTCCCTTAGCTTTGTGTACCCTTGTCTGTTTGTCCGTCGTGCACTTATTCAAGTTACGGTAGTCAATGCATGGCCTAAGACCACCATCCTTCCTCCCTACGAAGAAGAAGCCAGCACCTACCGGAGAAGTAGAGGGGCGAATGTAACTCTTGGCCAGGCATTCCTGGATATACTCTCTCATGGCTTCACGCTCGGGACAAGAGAGATTAAATATCCTACCCTTAGGGCGCTTAGCTCCTGGTAACAAATCGATAGCGCAATCGTATTCTCTATGAGGAGGTAACACTTCGGAGGCCTCTTTAGAGAAAACATCAGCGAAGTCTTGAACAAACTCAGGTAGCGCGTTCACCTCCTCAGGGGGAGAAATAGAATTAGGGAAAATCATGACTCCGCACTATCTGGTCATCCAGGCATCCTGGGTACCAAGCACCTCATTGCCAGAAACTATTGGTGGCCTGGGTTGCCTAAAGACGTTAAGGCCTACGTCGCCGCTTGTGAAGTTTGTGCTAGGTCCAAGACTCCCAGGTCCCGACCAGCGGGCTTACTACGTTCTTTGCCCATTCCCCAGAGACCTTGGACTCATATCTCCATGGATTTTATCACTGATTTGCCTCCATCTCAAGGCAAGTCGGTGGTGTGGGTTGTAGTAGACCGCTTCAGTAAGATGTGCCACTTTGTGCCCCTCAAGAAACTACCCAATGCTAAGACGTTAGCTGCCTTGTTTGTCAAATACATCCTGCGTCTCCATGGGGTCCCTGTCAATATTGTTTCTGACAGAGGGGTACAATTTGTTTCATTGTTTTGGAGAGCCTTCTGTAAAAAGTTGGAGATTGATCTGTCCTTCTCCTCTGCCTTCCATCCTGAAACTAATGGCCAAACTGAGAGGACTAATCAGTCTCTAGAACAATATTTAAGTTGTTTTATCTCTGACTGTCAATATGATTGGGTCTCATTCATTCCCCTCGCCGAATTTTCCCTTAATAACCGGGTCAGTAACTCGTCAGGGGTCTCCCCTTTTTTCTATAATTTTGGGTTTAATCCACGGTACTCCTCAGTTTCACCTGGTAGTTCCAACAATCCCGAGGTAGATGTCGTTCATCGGGAACTGTGCACAGTCTGGGCCCAGGTTCAGAAGAACCTAGAGGCGTCCCAGAGCATAAAAAAAACTCAGGCAGATAGAAGACGTTCTGCTAACCCCTTGTTTATGGTCGGGGATCTGGTGTGGCTATCGTCTAAGAACTTGCGCCTTAAAGTCCCGTACAAGAAGTTTGCTCCCCGATTTATAGGGCTGTACAAGGTCATTGAAGTCCTCAATCCTGTCTCCTTCCGACTGGAGTTGCCCCCATCTTTTCGAGTACACGACGTGTATCATGCCTCCCTCCTTAAACGCTGCTCCCCGTCCTTGGCTCCCTCGAGGAAACCTCCTGTTCCCGTTCTCACCCCTGAGGGGGTAGAATTCGTGGTGGCCAAGATTGTGGACAGCAAGATGGTCAAAGGCTCCTTCCAGTACCTGGTCCATTGGAGAGGATACGGGCCTGAGGAGAGGACTTGGGTACCCGCCCGGGATGTTCACGCTGGGGTATTGGTCAGGAGGTTCCACCTTCGTTTCCCCAATAAACCAGGTCCACCTAAAAAGGGTCCGGTGGCCCCTCATAAAAGGGGGGGTACTGTAA
Source organism: Rhinoderma darwinii (assembly GCF_050947455.1). NCBI lineage: Eukaryota > Metazoa > Chordata > Amphibia > Anura > Rhinodermatidae > Rhinoderma > Rhinoderma darwinii. Next base: position 7,628,658 of record NC_134690.1, on the reverse strand, counting down.
AGGATCTGCCAGGCACAGCTTCTGTGTCAACGCCCATAGGTAATCAGTCTGCACCTGCTTCTATGTCTGTAAGACTGACTCCATCTTCCACCACTCAGGATGACAGGCTTAGGAGTGGGAGAGCCTATCACAGCCTGGCCAGACGGAGCTAGCTCCCACCCTCTGTCTATTTATATCTGCCTTTCCTGTTCCTCCTTGCTTGTGATTCTTCTCGTTTGGTTTCCTGGCCCTGCTGCAGCTTCTTGAACTATTTGTCCCTGCTTCATACTGACCCTGGCTTACTGACTACTCTCCTGCTCTGCGTTTGGTACCTCGTACACTCCTGGTTTGACTCGGCTCGTTCACCCCTCTTGTTGCTCACGGTGATGCCGTGGGCAACTGCCCCATTTCTCTTAGCTTCTTGTACCCTTGTCTGTTAGTCCGTCGTGCACTTATTGAGCATAGGGACTGTCGCCCAGTTGTGCCCCGTTGCCTAGGGCGGGTCGTTGCAAGTAGGCAGGGACTGAGTGGCGGGTAGATTAGGGCTCACTTGTCTGTTTCCCTACCCCCATCATTACACATATACTATAGTCACAGTCACAGCTCTATATAAAGACTAATATCACCAGTAATACCACTATACAAGCCCTACATAATACGGCCACACCATAACCACTACCACCCCATAGTGAATGAATAATACTGCCACACCATAACCACTACCCCCTCATAGTGAATGAATAATACTGCCACACCATAACCGCTACAACCCCATAGTGACTGAATAATACTGCCACACCATAACCACTACCACCCCATAGTGACTGAATAATACTGCCACACCATAACCACTACCACCCCATAGTGACTGAATAATACTGCCACACTATAACCACTACCACCCCATAGTGACTGAATAATACTGCCACACCATAACCACTACCAGCCCATAGTGACTGAATAATACTGCCACACCATAACCACTACCACCTCATAGTGACTGAAAAATACTGCCACACCATAACCACTACCACCCCATAGTGACTAAATAATACTGCCACATAATAACCACAACCACCCCATAGTGACTGAATAATACTTCCATATTGTTACTGAATAATACCACTATACCAAGACCAGTATTACCACCACACAGTGACCATATACTGCTAGACACTGTGCAGACCATATAAGTGAATACAGTACACAAAGTAATAATGGTAACTTTGTGCCCCCTTATAATAATAAAGATAGTTTGTTTTTATTGTGTGGGGGTACAAATGGGCTTGCTATTACTGTTTTGGGCCATAAAGGTGGTATTTTTTGATAATACAACTCACTTTCAAAACAATAACAACAACCCCCTTTTTGCCCCACACAATAAAAATACACACCACTGTGCCATTAATAGGGTATAGTGCCACCCATTGTAAAATAGTGCCATTTCGTAGCAAAAAGTGTCCCCTCACAGCCAATAGCGCACCCTTTTTTCTCCAGAATCTAATAAAAGTCTTAATCACCTTACCTCGATCCCACGATAGGTGGAGCGGCTGAGGCCTTTTTTGCAGAGGCGCAACTCAAACTTCCTGGGCCCCAATGCAAAATCTATATCAGGGTCCCCTGTCTAGTGTGTATAATACTGATGTCACAAAATGAATATTGGAGAATACGTTGTTTTTATAAAAGAGGCACGGACTCACGGGACAGAGATATAATATTACCACTTTACAAAGCATTAGTGAGGCCTCATCTAGAATATGCAGTTCAGTTCTGGGCTCCAGTTCATAGAAAGGATGAAAAAATACAAAGAAGAGCAACGAAGCTAATAAGGGACATGGAGAATCAAAGTTATGAGGAAAGATTAAAAGAATTAAACCTATTTAGCCTTGAAAAGAGATGACTAAGGGGGGACATGATTAACTTCTATAAATATATTAAAGGCACATACAAAAAATATGGTGAAATCCTGTTTTATGTAATACCCCCTCAAAAAACAAGGGGGCGCTCCCTCCGTCTGGAAAAAGAAAGGTTCAACCTGCAGAGACGACAAGTCTTCTTTACTGTGAGAACGGTGAATCTATGGAATAGTCACCGCAGGAGCCGTCACAGCAGGGACAGGAGATGCTGCAAAAAGGCAAAAATATCAGCTCCTATGTCAATGTATTCCTGTATTTAGTCCATTTTTTATAGAAAAAACTCCCCAAAAAATATAGGAGCATGGAAACCATAGATGACTTAAATTCAAAAAATATAATATTTTTTTTAGTCAATAATATAGAAGAAACAAAGTGAAGACATACAATGAGTTAAAAAATGTGTTTTTTTAACTCATTGTAGGTCTTCACTTTGTTTCTCTACACTGTTGTCTAATAAAATATATTATATTTTTTTAAATTGAAGTCCCCCATAGACGCCTAATGGGTAAATTAAGGACTATAGGTTTAGAAAATATAGTTTGTAATTGGATTGAGAATTGGCTCAAGGACCGTATCCAGAGGGTTGTGGTCAATGATTCCTTCTCTGAATGGTCCCCGGTTATAAGTGGTGTACCCCAGGGTTCAGTGCTGGGACCACTATTATTCAACTTATTTATTAATGATATAGAGGAAGGGATTAATAGCACTATTTCTATTTTTGCAGATGACACCAAGCTATGTAATATAGTTCAGACTATGGAAGATGTTCATGAATTACAGGCAGATTTAAACAAACTAAGTGTTTGGGCGTCCACTTGGCAAATGAAGTTTAATGTAGATAAATGTAAAGTTATGCATCTTGGTACCAACAACCTGCATGCATCATATGTCCTAGGGGGCGCTACACTGGCGGATTCACTTGTTGAGAAGGATCTGGGTGTACTTGTAAATCATAAACTCAATAACAGCATGCAGTGTCAATCAGCTGCTTCAAAGGCCAGCAGGATATTGTCGTGTATTAAAAGAGGCATGGACTCGCGGGACAGGGATGTAATAATGCCACTTTACAAAGCATTAGTGAGGCCTCATCTAGAATATGCAGTTCAGTTCTGGGCTCCAGTTCATAGAAAGGATGCCCTGGAGTTGGAAAAAATACAAAGAAGAGCAACGAAGCTAATAAGGGGCATGGAGAATTTAAGTTATGAGGAAAGATTGAAAGAATTAAACCTATTTAGCCTTGAAAAAAGAAGACTAAGGGGGGACATGATTAACTTATATAAATATATTAATGGCACATACAAAAAATATGGTGAAATCCTGTTCCTTGTAAAACCCCCTCAAAAAACAAGGGGGCACTCCCTCCGTCTGGAGAAAAAAAGGTTCAAGCTGCAGAGGCGACAAGGCTTCTTTACAGTGAGAACTGTGAATTTATGGAATAGCCTACCGCAGGAGCTGGTCACAGCAGGGACAGTAGATGGCTTTAAAAAAGGGTTAGATAATTTCCTAGAACAAAAAAATATTAGCTCCTATGTGTAGAAATTTTTCCTTCCCTTTTCCCTTACCTTGGTTGAACTTGATGGACATGTGTCTTTTTTCAGCCGTACTAACTATGTAACTATGTAACTATGTAATATCTATGGTTTCGATGCTCCTATATTTTTTTGAGTTCGTTTCTATTCCCATGACAATGTATAGAATTCTATTTTAACCCCTTAACGACAATCCACACACATGTACCCGGTAGCCATTAAAGATAAGTATGGAGCTGGCTCATGGGCTGAGCTTGCGCCATACTTTGCCGGTCACGGCTCTGTAATACAGCCAACACCTTACTGCAACGGGCGGAACAAAATATCACTTTGATTCTGCCTCCTTTAACCCCTTAATTGCCATGGTCAATCGTGACCGCTGCAATTAAAAATTGTTCGAATCAGGGGGGCAGCCCTCTCCGACATGCCATCGGCCCTTGAGAAATGCGATTGCGGGGTACCGCTGGTCATCATGGCAGCTTTGTTTTTCTATGGCATGGCTTCAAAGGAGACTGTCAGTATGATCATATGCTGCATTATATTAGTATTTCAGTATATCATGCAAGCGATCCAACGATCGCTGGTTCAAGTCTCCTAGGGAAATTAGTAAAAAAAACAGTTAAATAATGTTTTTGTTTTTTTTTAATGTTCCAAAAAAAAAGAAAAGTATAAAAAGGTCAAAAGAAAAACATTTAGCCATTTTTTTTCCCCTAAAGCATTGCTAAAAAAAATAATGTACCGTCAAGATAACTGGTGTCAACAAACTATTTAAAAACCCATAGTAAAAATCCAAAAGGAGCGAAGTTCTTTGCAATAGATAATCATTGGAGAGGAGAAAACGATACTAAGAAAATGAGTAAAGAGATTTATTGGATATATCAGTTTAGAACGCGACACCATTTAGGTCTAAATTCAGACTTTGAATTAAAGTGTTTTTTTATCAGGGTCTTTATGTGCATTTTCCGGTAATATCTTATTTTTTAGTCCTGCATATGTGTTTTGTCTGCATAGGTGTTTTTTTGTGGTCTCTCAAAATTTTGAATCATGTTGAATCGAAAAATAAGATCTGTACCTTAGAGGCATCTGAAAGATCATCGTACTAATTTGACAAGCCCTCATATGGACATGTCGATGACAAAAAAATAAACAGTTAAGACTTTTGGAAGGTGGGAAGCTAAAAAAGAAAAATTAAAAAACGAAGATTGGCTGTGTCCTTAAAGGGTTAATAGTTGTTTGGGGAATGTTATACCACGCTGAATGCGCTGGGCACGCAAATTATCAAGATTGGCTGCTGGCAGCTTCCTTTACAATTGCTAACCAATGATTCCAGTTTTGCTCAATGGGAGACAAGTCCGGAGATGCTGCAGGCCATGGTAGCACGTTTAGGCCATGCAGGCTGCTCACAGTAGCACGAGCAACATGTGGCCTGGCATGGTCCTGTTGAAAATGACTTCTAGGACACTTTGGAGAAATTTCCGTACTACTGGTTCCATGACCAAATCAATGTAACGCAGAGCTGTAAGTGTACCTGAAATGTAGACTAGAGGGGTCCGGCTACTGTACATTATGTCACCCCACACCATAATCCCAGGAGTAGGACCGGTGTGATGTTCCCTTGTGAATTTCTCTTCATGGAGTTGCCCACGTGGTTATTGGGTCTAAGACAAAAGCAGGACTCATCGCTGAAGAGGATAGACCTCCATTCCAGCCTCCATTGACGTCTTGCTGTGCACCATGAGAGCGATGGCGTGTGGTCAGTAGAAAACCTGTAGCTGGAGCTCTGGCTCCTAGCTCGATGTCATGCAAATGCCTTCTGAAAGGTTTGCGTCGACACTGGTTGCCTCGGATTGGAATTTGATGGCCAATTTCACTTGCAATACAGAATGGATCACTACTCGAAATTCCTCCAATCAGACGATGCGTCCGTGCAGAGGTTCACCTTAGTGCACTTCTTGCTGTCATTCTCATTCGTCGTTGTTCTCCCAACATCCGGGACACGCAACGCTGAACAGTCCTGACAGCTCGGCCTAGATGCATAGTGATCTGCCGGAGTGATAAACCAAGGTCTCTCAGATCAAGGATTCTGTCCCCCTCAGTTTGTGACAAGTTGCGATAACTGGCACGTCGATGAACAGGGGGCATCGCACAATCATCCCGCACCACGTGATCCGATTTTTGAGGATTCATGTGACTAAAAAACGTTGCTTTCAATCTGGCTTCTATGCCTCCCACATGCCACAGATTGGAGCTCGCTGCTTGAAAATGTGATCATTTGCAGATCTTAGCGACACCCGCAGCTTCTTCGATCTGCGTAACCTTACAGCTTCTCCTGCTTGGTGTAGTAATTTCAATGTTGAGGAATGTATAATGATAACCTGGTAGTATTATTAACAAGTATTGGTAAGACTTCAACCTTTAGGCACATTGAAGAGCCCAGAACATATATCGCTGCACATGGACGTCCTATGGCTCCGTACTATGGTGTGCATGATGCCTTATGTTGAATTGTTGTAGCAATGGATAGTCTTTGCCCTGCCAAACTTACAATTGACCTTCTACAGATCTACCTTCATTTTGTCATTCTCCCAAGTATTCTCATGTGTTGTCTAATCTGAGATAATATAATTTAACATTTTATTATTGTATTTATTTTCTACACACACTTACAAATTTCATTGAAATTAATTATTTTGAATCTCTACTGAAATCTTTCTTCTCCCGTGGGTCACAGTCGTGTTTATATAGGGATTTCAATGCTTGAAGAAAATTTCAACCTTTAATAACCTTAAGATGAAAGGTTTGGGATTTTTGGATTTTCTTCTTTATTATTCTTTCTCTGTTTTATTTTCGAGTTACTTTGTCCTTATGTCTCGTTCATTATATATTCAGGAGTTTTTTGTGTTTCAACATATTTCTTACAACATGAAGTTCAGCCTCTATTCCTCATCTGATGTTCTGATCCTGTTGTTATTTTTGCTTTCAGAGTAAATACATTAAGGTACAAGCGAGGTAAGGGCACTTTATTCCACATATTTTAAGGATTGCTTTTGGTGAATCTAAGGGCATGTTCACACGTAGTCAACAAAAACGTCTGAAAATCCAGAGCTGTTTTCAAGGGAAAACAGACCCTGCTTTTCAGACGTTTTTTTACCAACTCGCATTTTTCGCGGCGTTTTCACGCCGTTTTCGCAGCGTTTTTTACGTTCGTTTTTGGAGCTGTTTTCATTGGAGTCTATGAGAAAACAGCTCCAAAAACGTCCAAAGATGTGTCCTGCACTTCTTTTTACGAGGCGTAATTTTACGCGTCGTAATTGCCGTACGACGCGTAAAATTACGCGTCGTGTGGACAATACAGCGTTATACCCATAGAAAGTAATGGGCAGATGTTTGACGACGTATTTGAGACGTATTTCCAGCCGTAAAACGAGGCAAAATACGCCTCGTATACGTCTGAAATTTGGCCGTGTGAACATACCCTTAGGCTCTGTTCACATCTGCATTGTGTTTTCCATTATAAAGAGAGGCAGTGCCGGATCCGATGCAGGATGAACACCAATGGTGCTCCACAGACTCCGTTGACTTACGATGGCATCCTATGGGTCCTGACATGGTGACAGGAAGAATAATGTTGCGCTACTCTTCTTGTCAAATATGATGGAATCTAATGGAGCCTCCACCGCAGATGTAAACATAGCCTGATAGAATATTCTATGTGTTTGTGGATTGCGTGGATAAGTAGAATCAAAGAATAGAATGGAAATATTAAGTTTTCTTTTTTTTTTTTTTTAAATACTACAACTTTCTAATACACTATATATTTCAATTCTTCATCTTTTTTGTAAGTTCTTTGCTTGCTGTCAGTGAGTGAGAACACTGATATTTACATTCAAAGGCTGAAGACCTTGCACATCAGCTGCTCTCAGGTGAGAAGTGGAAAAATTGTACATTTGTATCAGCTCTAGACAATGCTTGATGAGATAAACAGCCGACTCTCCAGACTGATACATTGTAGCAAACTACCAGAGATTTGTGCAGCTGCTGCTGATTTATTTAGTTCACAGATCATTGTCTAGACTGGATACAAATGTATTCTCTTTCAGCTGAGAGCAGGTCTAGATACAATATTTCCGGGATTGCTGCCTGCAAATATAAAAATTGGTGTTCTCATTTACTGATAACAAACAAGTATCTTGAAAATTGTGAGGAATTGAATCACAAAGTGTTAGAAAGTTTTAGAACTTTTCATTTATACAGAGATTAGAAATTATTTATATCAAACCAGAAAGACCTTTATTTAGTAGAAATATAGGAATATATTCCTGATATTATTACAAAAATGCTGTGAAAATTGGAGCAAAAATAAGGAAAAAACTGCAACAAAACCAGCAAATGTAAATACAGCCTTAGGCCTGATTTACACGAGCGTGTGCGTTTTGCGCACGCAAAAAATGTGGCGTTTTGCGTGCGCAAAATGCATTTAACAGCTGCGTGTGTCATCAGTGTATGATGCGCGACTGCGTGATTTTCGCGCAGCCGCCATCATTATGTCACTCGTGGTGCTTTTCTGTTTACATTCACAGTTTGACAGCTGTTGCGCGAATTACACAGTTCGCACGGAAGTGCTTCCGTGCGACCTGCATGGTTTTCACGCACCCATTGACTTCAATGGGTGCGTGATGCACGAAAAACGGCGAAATATAGAACATGTCGTGAGTTTTACGCAGCGGACTCACGCTGCGCAAAACTCATGGACTGTCTGCACTGCCCCATAGGGTAATATAGGTGCGTATTTAACTACAAATGATTTACATAGTATCAATGTACTTTATTTCTATTCAGTTTATATATTCCCCTCCTCCTGTTTTTTTTTTTTGTTCTGTCTGTGTCTTCTATGAAGAAGTCCCCGTATCATGCCCATCTGAAAGTCTTGTGAGTTGTAAAATAACTAGATCATTCTCAATCCGTATATCAGTTTCATATATGAATCACATAGACTTTATGGTCCAAATTTCCCAGGAAAATGTTTTTTCACTTTACAATTTATTATTATTATTTTTAGAAATGTTTATTTAATGTACAAAATCTTAGATATCCACAAATTTAGAAGAAAATATAAAGAGCAGTCATAAAATGGTATGCCATAAAGATTATTAAAAAAAAAAGATGTGTTCACTGTATTTTTTTAAAGCATTATCAAAAATATAATTTGTATTTTATGATTAATCCAAATAAGGGGTTTTAACTTTTTTTGGGATCATTTTTCAGCTGTAAAATTCTGAGTTATGTGTATACACTAGAAAATGTAGTCAATGATTAATAATAAATAAAATAATCTACCTAAAGTATGCCCTGACAGTTATATGTTATAGGATAGCCCTGGGGCACTTTGATAGGACCTGACTTGCCTGGATAGAGATGAGAACCCCATTAATCATGTCACCCAGGTTCACCGCAAAACATAAAATTAACCCCCCCCCTCTGTTAAAATTATAATAAGTATTGATTGTGGTGTTACTAAAATGTAACGGATGAGGTTCCTACAGTTGTTATTCACATATAGATACAGAAAACACAACATATGTTTTTAAGGTTGGATCTCCCCCTTTTCTATATTGGTGAGTAAGGTCACATGGTATTTGCCTCATACAATCAGAAATCTTTTTGTGTCATGCTCCACCTATTTAGTCCCATAACCTTGGGAGTGGGAAGTATTTTCTCATGCATAGAACGGTCTACACAGGAGAGAGCCGAGCTGCTGTGTGTGCTACCGAAAAAGACATCATGATTGGCCAATCCTGGATGACCCCCATTTTAATCTCAAAAGCAGGACGCCGAATTTCGATAACACTGATGCTTGAAGGGAAGATCAATAAAACATTTCAAAACGGTGGGTACCGGATGTTGGTCATCATCTCATGGACATGATCAGAATCCCATCATTCCTACTAAGCTCCACAACATTTAATTTTTTGTCACTCAAGGACACTTGACCACCGTTGTGTTCTCTCATTGCAGGGGTAAAAGTCCACATTGGTAATATGATGTTTGTAAACCAAACCCATGTGTCTGAATTTATCCTCATTGGTTTTCCGCAAAGTTTACCGATAACAATTTTACTTTTCATTTTGTTCTTAACTTTCTATATTTCGAGTATTTTGGGGAACAGTTTTTTGATCTTTATCGTTCTTGTCAGCCCTCAGATGCACACCCCTATGTATTTTTTTCTCTGTAATTTATCCTTTATAGATGTGTGCTACTCATCAAATTCTCTACCAAAAATGATGATTGATATATTTTCTCGGAGAAGGAGAATTTCAGTCATTGGGTGTCTAGCACAAATTAACACTGGGCTTTTCCTAGGAGAGACTGAGTGTATATTACTGGCTGTGATGGCGTATGATCGGTATGTAGCGATCTGCTTCCCCTTATATTACATCGTCATTATGAATCGGAAGGTCTGCGCCAACATCACAGTCATTATGTGGGTTGGAAATTTTCTGCTATCGACTATTCCCATCATCTCAAAACCTCTTGTGTTCTGCAGAGAAAATAAAGTCGACCATTTTGTTTGTGAATTAATCGCCATTCTGAGCCTGGCGTGTGGAGACGTGACCTTTTATAAGACAACCCTCTTTGTTATAAGTTTATTCACACTTTTACTCCCTCTTGTCTTGATTGCGCTGTCTTACATTTGTATCATTTATTCAGTATTAAAGATCCGTTCTGACGCCGGGAGGTCTCGAGCATTTTCTACCTGCGTTTCTCATCTGACTGTTGTATCCATATACTATGGGGCAATTATCACTATGTACATGGCACCATCGAATACCTTCTCATCTAAGCAGAAGTATATCGCCCTTTTATATGGAGTTGCAACACCCACCCTGAACCCCTTGATATACAGTTTGAGAAATAGTGAAGTCAAAGAAGCATTTAAGAAATGTTTTAATACATTTTGGAAGTTGGTAAAATGAATTGTCCACACAAGATATTTATTACCTTATTCATTAACCATCGGAGTCGCGCTCTGACCAGCAAGACAATGTCAATAGACCTTTCTACTCATTTGAAATGTCCAAGGCTTGTGATAGCATTTGTGTTTAATAATATATTTGTTACTTGCTTATGTTTTATTAAAGTGACCCTCCACTCCCGGGTCAACAGTTATATAGATATATGGGGTATATGGAGTAATATTACATGGTGCTACCCTCTTCCGTGGATCCGCCGTTTTAGGGTCTCCTCTATGCTGTCTCAAAATGGCTGAGGCGCTTCAAAGACTACGGGTCTGAAACACTCCCACTGTTCTCGGATTGGCTAGTGCTGCTCACATAAGCAGTTCTGTCCAATCCATAAAGAAAGGGAAGGTCTTATTCTCAGTTTGAGAAGCGATGTGGCCATTTTGAGACAACACAGAGGGGATCCTAAAATGGTGGATCCACAAGGTAGAGAGACAACTAGTGGGCACCAGGTAATATTACTCCATATACCCCATCACATTTAGAATTTTGTCCTGAGACAGGAGGGTCGCTTTTAGTGAAATCCATATTTTCGAACCCTTCTTTGGTTTCAAACAAACAATATATGGATAATTACATGGATTGATAACTGGGATTTTGTTCTTAAGCTATGTATGGATTTTTCTTTTTTAATCAACACCTTATCTGTTGTCTTCATAATGTCTCATACAAATGCTTTATAGACAATCATATTGGGGTCATCTGAGGTAAGGAAATCCTTCAATTTGTTTTTTCGTGTGGACATATTTAGACATGTTTTGCCTCCACCATAGGGAGCATCAATGTGTAGAAGTAACCTGGAGTCAGCACATTGTAGGAGAGATTTTGGTGATGATGGTTATTGTGTTTCAACTAAAATTAAATAGTTATGTAAACATTTGAGGACCAAACCAGTTCTAGCCTAAAGGACTTTAATAATTTTTTAGTATAACTTTTTATTTTATCTTTAAGGTCGACGCAGACGAAGCCGAGATTGTTTTTAGTGGGACATGTTGTCTCAGCTATTTTTACCATTTGAGCGTATGTATACTTAAGTATTATTTTTATTAATAAAATTTTTGGAGAACAAGCAAATAAAACCCAAACACACAATTTATTTTCTGCAAACTTGTTAGAGTGCCCATCCTGACCCTTATTCGGATGGTGAAATCTTCAGATTTTGTGTGTGTGTGTGTGTTCTTTTGTGAGTCACATTATAATCCAAAAGAGCAAAATGAAATAAGATCCTTTTTGCCATGATTAAGAGCAACACGCTTGCTCGAAACGCGTAGGCCAAGGTCATCCAGCCCGCTATATATACACCTTGAGACTGCGTCTCCGTGTAACTTTTAACCATTTTTTCAATAAAATTGGGAACAATTTTCCTTTTTAATCAAACACAGCGCTGGATTTTCTCTTTCTTTTTCCTGACATATTTCACTTTATGTGGTAATAACGTTGGAATGCTTAAACCTATCCAAGCGATTCTGAGATTGTTTTCTCGTGACACTTTGGGCTTCATGTTCGTGGTAAAATTTGGTCGATATATTCAGTCTTTATTTGTGAAAAATTGCAAAATTTAGAGAAAATGTACAAAAAATAGCATTTTTCAGAATTTAAATGCATCTGCTTGAAAAACAGACGGTTATACCACCCACAATAGTTACTAGTTCACATTTCCCATATGTCTACTTTAGATTGGCATGGTTTTTTGAACATTATTTTATTTTTCTTGGACGTTACAAGGCTTAGAACATAAACAGCAATTTCTCATATTCTTAAGAAAATTTCAAAAGCCTTTTTTTGAAGGTACCAGTTCAGTTCTGAAGTGGATTTGAGGGGCCTATGTATTAGAAACCCCCATAAAACACCCCATTTTAAAAACTAGACCCCTCAAAGTATTCAAAACAGCATATAGAAAGTTTTTTAACCCTTCAGGCATTTCACAGGAATTAAAGCAAAGTGGAAATGAAATTTGCAAATTTAATTTTTTCTGCTGAATTTCAAATTTATTCAATTTCTTTCTGTAACAGAGAAGGTTTTACCAGAAAAATACTACTAGATATGTATTGTCCAGATTCTGCAGTTTTTAGAAATGTCCCACATGTGCCTCTAGTGCGCTCGTGGACTAAAATACAAGCCCTAGAAGCAAAGAAGCACCTAGTGCATTTTGAGGCCTCTTTTTTATTAGAATATATTTTAGGCAGCATGCCTGGTTTGAAGAGGTGTTGAGGTATCAAAACAATGGAAACCCACCAGAAGTGACCCCATTTTGGAAATTACACCCCTCAAGGAATTAATTTATGGTTTTTGTTATCATTTTGACCGCACAGTTTTTTCACAGCACCTATTTGAATTGGGCTGTGAAATGAAAAAAATGATATTTTTTCCAATAAGATGTAATTTTGGATCAAAATTTCTTATTTTCACAGGGAAAAACATACCCCATTTTGTTGCCCAATTTGTCCTTAGTGCGGCAATACCCCATTTGTGGTGATAAACTGCCGTTTGGGCCCATGGGAGGGCTCAGACGGAAAGGAGCGCTATGTGTTTGTTGGAGTCCAGATTTTGCTGGATTGGTTTTTGGGTGCCATGTCACATTTGCAGAGCCCCAGAGGTATCAAAGCAATGGAAACCCACCAGAAGTGACCCCATTTTGGAAACTACACCCCTCAAGGAATTCATTTATGGTTTTTGTTATCATTTTGACCGCACAGTTTTTTCACAGCACCTATTTGAATTGGGCTGTGAAATGAAAAAAATTATATTTTTTCCAATAAGATGTCATTTTTGATCAAAATTTCTTATTTTCACAAGGAACAACATATCCCATTTTGTTGCCCAATTTGTCCTTAGTGCGGCAATACCCCATTTGTGGTGATAAACTGCCGTTTGGGCCCATGGGAGGGCTCAGAAGGAAAGGACCACCATTTGGCCTACTGGAGCTTTTCTGGTGCTAAGTCATGTATGCAGAAGCCCCTGAGGTACCAGTACAGTTGAAACCCCCGAGAAGTGACCCCATTTTAAAAACTACACCCCTTAAGACATTCATCTAGAGGTGTAGTGAGCATTTTGACCCCACAGGTACTGTGTAAAAGATAATGCGCAGCAGATGGTGCAGTGTGAGATTTGCAATTTTATATATATATATGCCATTTCAGTGTCCAATATAGGGTACCCAGCATGCGCCACCGGAGATATACACCCCTTAAATTGTAATGTGGGTTCTCCTGGGTACGGCAATACCCTACATGTGGCTGTTATCAGCTGCCTGGGCATACAGCAGGGCTCAGAAGGGAAAGATGAGAGGGGTAAGCTGTGCGGAGTGCATCAGGGTAAATTAAAAATCAAGGGATGTATGATACATTTTAAAACAATCTTTTATACAGAGCCCTGGTTTTTCGGGACACGTGTCACATTGGTATATTGTGTTCTTCCTTATCCCCCTCCTATAGCAGACTCTGCACCTCTTTTGACTCTTTCCCTTTCCACCGGTTTGGGGAACTTCTCCTGGAAAGTGTTGCCCTGGTACGATGCGTGTGGCCTCGCTTCCAGAAGTACTGGGTGCCCCCCCTTCCTGGTCCCTAAAGATTAGATCTTGAAATTCCAGGAAAGTTCCCAACTGGCCTGCACATCGACGTAGCACGTACGCATTGTACAAAGCCATCTGTATGATGTGCCCGGCCAGCTTCTTATACCACACCGCATGGCGCTGTAGGGCTTCGGGTCTTGATTTGACAAGTCCATCCCTCCCATGTACCTATTGTAGTCCAGGATGCAGTCTGGTTTGGGGGTGGCCTTTCCTTCATATATCCTAAATCTGTAGGTATACCCTGATGCACTCTCGCACAGCTTATACATCTTCACGCCATACCTTGCCCTCTTACCCGGCAGGTACTGGCGGAATTGAACCCTCCCTTTAAAATGTACCAGGGACTCATCAATAGAAAAACACTTCTCGGGGGTGTATGCTTGGGAAAACCGGGCACTGAAATGGTCTAATAGGGGTCTCCGTTTATACAAACGGTCAAAACTGGGGTAATCTCGGGGTGGGCACGGCTCATTATCAGTATAATGTGAGAAGCGAAGTATTGCCTCATTTATTTATTTTTTTTAGGTTCCAGTTCAGTTCTGAAGTTGCTTTGAGGGGACTATATATTAGAAACCCCCATCAAACACCCCATTTTAGAAACTAGACCCCTCAAAGTATTCACAACAGCATGTAGAAAGTTTATGAACCCTTTAGGTGTTTCACAGAAATTTAGAGCAAAGCAGAGGTGAAATTTACTTTTTTTTTTTTTGTCAGAAAATCCTATTTATACCATTTTTTTTATAACACAAAAGGATTTATCAGAGAAACGCAACTCAATACGTATTGCCCAGGTTCTGCAGTTTAGAGAAATATCCCACATGTGGCCCTCGGGCGGTAATGGACTGAAGCACCGGCCTCCGAAGCAAAGGAGCACCTAGTGGATTTTGAGCCCTCTTTTTTATTAGGCACCATGTCCGGTTTGAAGAGGTCTTGTGGTGCCAAAACATTGGAAACCACCCAAAAGTGACCCCAATTTGGAAACTAGACCCCTTGAGGAATTCATTGTAGTTTTCTTGGGGTGCATGCGGCTTTTTGATCAGTTTTTATTCTATTTTTAGGTGGCGTGGTGACTAATAAACAGCAATTCTACTATTGTTTTTTTATTCTTTTTTTTTTACTGCGTTCACCGTGCGCTATAAATGACATATTCACTTTATTCTGCGGGGCGATACGATTATGGCGATACCATATGTTTATAGTTTTTTTTATGTCTTATGGCGTTTGCACAATAAAATACGTTTTGTAAACAATCATTCACTTTTTGTGTTACCTTATTCTAAGAGCCATAACGTTTTTATTTTTCAATCAATAAAGCCGTGCGAGGACTTATTTTTTGCATAACGAACTGTAGTTTCGATCAGTACCATTTTTCGGTACATGCAACTTTTTGATCTCTTTTTATTCCATTTTTTGGGAGGTGAAGTGACCAAACAATTGTGATTGTGGTACGGTTTATTAATATATTTTTTTACGGCGTTCACCATGCGGGATAAATAACAAAATAATTTTGTAGTTCAGGCCGTTACGGACGCGGCGATACCAATTATGTATAGTTTATTTGTTTGTTTATATATTTTTATTAATAATAAAGACTGATAAGGGAAAAAGTGGGACTTTTACTTTTATTACTTTTAAAACTTTTATTTTCTTATTTTGACACATCTTTTTTTAACTTTTTTTTAACTTTATTACTTTGTCCCACTAGGGGACTTGAGGGCAGGAGGCCCTGATCGCTATTCTAATACACTGCACTACATGCGTAGTGCAGTGTATTAGAACTATCAGCTACTCACTGACAGCAAGCATAGTGGGTCCTGACGTTGTCAGGACCCACTAGGCTTCCGTCTATGGCATAGCCGGACGCCATTGTTTGGTGTCCGGTTGCCATAGTCACCATCGCCGGCCGCTATCGTGTAGCAGGCCGGCGATGGCGGATTAACCCCTAAGAAGCCACGATCGCTATTGAACGCGGCTTCTGAGGGGTTAATCGGCGGGGGAGCTCCGCGATCGGTCCCGGCACATTGAGCAGTGATAGTCTGTTGTCGGAAACAGCAGCTATCACAGCTCATGAACGCGCCCCGCGCGAACGGCGCCGTGTTTACTCCATGACCTACTATTAGGTCACTGAGCGCGAACGCTACAGTTAGCATGACCTAATAGTAGGTCATGGAGCGTTAAGGGGTTAAAATATAATGGACAGATACAATATATACAATCATAGTAATGCAGTTGTGTCAAACTATATAGATGTATGAGCACACAGATCCGTATTTACCACTAGGCACTGGGGGTGTAGTGCCTATCGTGTCCAGCAGGGGGGGCAACTGCAGAATCTTTTATATTTTTAAAAAAAAAAATTACTTTGTGATCTGACCAACCGGCGGTCAGGTCACTCACAGGGAAGGGGGTAGCTACACCAACGCTTCTAAGACACACCCTCTGTTCATTGATTGGACAGAACTACTCACATGAGCAGCTGAAGCCAATCCAAGAACAGTTGGAGTTTCTCAGACTCAGGGCCCACACAAAGGAGCCAGGAGCAGAAGAAGCTATAGAATAGGAAGAAGCTACGCCCAGCTCCGACCCTGCAAGAAACCTGTGAGGAAGGGACATGGCGAGTGTCTAATGGAGAATCTGTCTGCTGTTTGTGCCTCTATATGTGTCTGTGTGTGTGTCTATGTGTCTCTCTCTATGTATACATGTGTCTGTGTGTGTGTTTGTGTGTTTGTTCCAATATGTGTGTATATGTGTCTCTGTGCTTGTATTTGTGTGCCTAAGTGCCTATATATGTGTCTGTTTGTGTATATGTTTCAGTGTGTGTGTGCATCTACCACATTATCTGTACTCAGAGCTATCACTGTGTTATCTGTGGTGTTACATAGTACTGCAGGTAACATCTACTACATTATCTGTACTCAGAGAGTTATCACTGTGTTATCTGTGGTGTTACATAGTACTACAGGTAGAATCTACCACATTATCTGTACTCAGAGAGATATCACTGTGTTATCTGTGGTGTTACATAGGACTGCAGGTAGAATCTACTACATTATCTGTACTGAAAGAGCTATCATTGTGTTATCTGTGGTGTTACATAGGACAGCAGGTAACATCTACTACATTATCTGTACTCAGAGAGTTATCACTGTGTTATATGTGATGTTACATAGGACTGCAGGTAACACTATTACATTATCTGTACTCAGAGAGTTATCACTATGTGTTATCTGTGATGTTACATAGGACTGCAGCTAACATCTACTACATTATCTGTGCTCAGAGAGTAATCACTGTGTTATCTGTGATGTTACATAGGACTGCAGGTAACACTGCCACATTATCTGTACTCAGAGAGTTATCACTGTGTGTTATCTGTGGTGTTACATAGGACTGCAAGTAACATCTACTACATTATCAGTACGCAGAGAGTTATCACTGTGTTATCTGTGGTGTTACGTAGGACTGCAGGAAATATCTACTGCATTATCTGTACTCAGAGAGTTACCACTGTGTTATCTGTGGTGTTACATAGGACTGCAGATAACACTACTACATTATCTGTACTCAGAGAGTTATCACTGTGTGTTATCTGTGATGTTACATAGGACTGCAGGTAACATCTACTACATTATCTGTAATCAGAGAGTTATCACTGTGTGTTATCTTTAGTGTTAAATAGGACTGCAGGTAACACTACTACATTATCTGTACTCAGAGAGCTATCACTGTGTTATCTGTGGTGTTACATAGAACTGCAGGTAACACTACTACATTATCTGTACTCAGAGAGTTATTACTGTGTTATCTGTTGTCTTACATAGGATTGCAGGTAACATCTACTACATTATCTGTACTCAGAGAGTTAACAGTGTGTTATCTGTAGTGTTACATAGGACTGCAGGTAACATATACCACATTATCTGTATTTAGAGAGTTATCACTGTGTTATCTGTGGTGTTACTTAGGACTGCAGGTAACATCTACTACATTATCTGTACTCAGAGAGTTATCACTGTGTATTATCTGTGGTGTTACATAGGACTGCAGGTAACACTACTACATTATCTGTACTCAGAGAGCTATCACTGTGTTATCTGTGGTGTTACATAGAACTGCAGGTAACACTACTACATTATCTGTACTCAGAG
Organism: Rhinoderma darwinii; assembly: GCF_050947455.1. Classification (NCBI taxonomy): domain Eukaryota; kingdom Metazoa; phylum Chordata; class Amphibia; order Anura; family Rhinodermatidae; genus Rhinoderma; species Rhinoderma darwinii. The sequence goes on along the minus strand of NC_134690.1, from coordinate 7,610,496 downwards.
AGTTATTACTGTGTTATCTGTTGTCTTACATAGGATTGCAGGTAACATCTACTACATTATCTGTACTCAGAGAGTTAACAGTGTGTTATCTGTAGTGTTACATAGGACTGCAGGTAACATATACCACATTATCTGTATTTAGAGAGTTATCACTGTGTTATCTGTGGTGTTACTTAGGACTGCAGGTAACATCTACTACATTATCTGTACTCAGAGAGTTATCACTGTGTATTATCTGTGGTGTTACATAGGACTGCAGGTAACACTACTACATTATCTGTTCTCAGAGAGTTATCACTGTGTTATCTGTGGTGTTACTTAGGACTGCAGGTAACATCTACTACATTATCTGTACTCAGAGAGTTATCACTGTGTATTATCTGTGGTGTTACATAGGACTGCAGGTAACACTACTACATTATCTGTTCTGTTTATATGTGCGAATGTGTGTTATATATGGGTCTGTATGTGTACACTTGTCTCTGCGCGTGTATACATTTGCCTGTGATTCTATATATGTGCCTTTATGTGTTTGTATATGTTCCCGTATGTGCAGGTATACATGTGCTTGTGTGTCTATATATATTTGCCTGTATGTCTAAATATGTGCCTTTATGTATGTACAGTATATACATGGTTAATTTTTGGTTTGTGGAGGGCAGCAATAGAGTCCTGCACAGTTTGCCGTCCAACCTAAGGCCGGCCCTGCTCAGATTCATAGTTTAAGTAGCGCTGCGGGAACGGCGGATCTACGGCACAACTGGAGGCGACCAGGTAAGGTATGTATTATTTTACCATGTTATATGTCCCAGTCCGAGGACCACAGGGTCTCTTCCATTGTATCCATGTCCAATTGTATCCCCAGGTGTGGCAAGGGAACAATTCGTTTCTGCGCTTTTTTGTGGCGCAGGCGGCGCAATGACATTATCGCGCCATCTGACATTGTTCCACTGGAGCAGTCCCGATCAGAAAAGAACAGGCCAGCATCAATGGCAAACGTAAATGGTGATCCCGTGCCGACGCTAGTAACTCTTAGCGCCGGTACTTCTTTGTATCTAAAGGAGTGACCGCGCTAGGTTCAAAGTGGCACACGCAGCCGAGATGCACCAAAATTCTGGTGCATCTCGGGTGATCCTGCGCCACTTACAAGCATCAGTAAACTTAAGCAGTAACAGCTCTAAGCTGTCATTGGTTAGTTTAAATCACGTGATCACTGGTTACTTTTAAAAGTAGGCAAGTGAACTGAGGTAACCCGGGACCACGTGATGTAAACGAACCAATGACAGCTTAGAGCTGCCCCTGTTTAGTTACCTGTCATGGACCCAGGAAGGTAAGTATGCAAATTATTTTGCTGCTTTGTGTTTTTTTACAGGTTCGAATGTTGGACTACTTCGGATTCGAGAACTACTTCGAAGACGCCATTTTTATTTCCAATAAAATGGTTAACAAAAGATGTGCGGGGGGTTTTATTTTAACGCCTTCCCTCTTTTGCCACTTTTGACCTTCCTGACAGAGCCCCATTTTTCAAATCTGACACATTTCACTTTATGTGGTAATAACTCTGGAATGCTTTTACCTATCCAAGCGATTCTGAGATTGTTTTCTCGTGACACATTGGACTTTATGATACTGTCAAAATTTGCTCCACACATTCAGTATTTAATTGTGAAAAACACAAAAATTTTGCAAAAAATTGCAAACATTTTAATTTTTCTAAATTTAAATGTATCTACTTGTAAGACAGGCAGTTCTACCACACATAATAGTTGCTAATTAACATCCCCCATATGTCTACTTTAGATTGGCATCGTATTTTGATCATTCTTTTATTTTTCTAGGACGTTACAAGGCTTAGAACTTTAGCTGCAATTTCTAACATTTTCAAAAAAAATTCAATAGCCTAGGGGGAATTTATCACTCAGATTGTTTGTTATTTCACTCAGACCATTTGGTACAAGTGTATTGAGTTTATAAATCCCCAAAACTTCCCTTTTACACAGGTAATCACAGCGGTCATTCTGCAGGGTCCCTCGGGGTTATCGAGTAGTAGCTAATATCCCCTTCGTTATGAACTCTGCAATGTCTAGATACGCTTTGCATAAATTCATTAGTACAATTGGATCTGTGTTAATTTAGTCTGCAGTGAAGGGTTTGTATGGTTCTTCCATCATATTGTATATTGCATACACATTGTATCAGATATATTACATCTCCAGATGAGGCTGTGTTTTATATTGAAAATGTCTCCTGAGTTTGTCAATTTGAAGTTGTCTGTTTATGTGTTATGGTATTACAACACCAGCATCTCTATTGGCATATTTGTAGCTCCCCATTTGTCCTGTATGATTCATAGGTAGTTTTATTGGACCCCAGTTGCGGACTCTACTGGGGGCCAGCATATTCTTTAGAGTGGGCGCTCGGCGGAAGGTTCTTGAGAGTTTGGGGGTAGAAGGGGTTTCAGGTAGAGGCCGAGCTCTAATATGTGGTAATGTTTAACGAGACTTTCGCAGATTATTTGTGTGTTAAGTGGTGAAAGCACGCATTCTTTTTGGGACAACACAGATGTTCTTTTAAAAGCTTGGGATAGTAGGTGTTTCGGGTAACTCTTCTCCCTAAATCAGGTATTCCATATATTGGGTAGGCTGATAAAATATTTGTCTAAGGTGCATTTCTTATTCTTTTATACTGGCTAAACAGGATGTTGCTGATCCACTTTGAAAAGCAGCCGCTAGTATAATCCAGATAGCTGCTTGTGTCGACTTTCTTAAAGAAGGTCTTTGTAACAATGATACTATTTATATGTGTTATAATGAGGTCTGGGATTTCTATTTCTTTAGTTTTAAGGGTAATGGTGAAGGTAAGGCCCCAATTATTAGTGTTTAAGGAGTTACATTCTCTGCATTTCCTTTCCACAAGGAAACGAGATCGTTTATATATCTTTTATACATAATTATATGAGGTTTGTCAAAAGGGTGGTTCCATACATGGTATCTTCAAAGTCACCCATGAATAGGTTTGCATAACTGGGAACCACATGTGTCGCCATCTCTGTCTCTTTGGTTTGTTGGCAAAGGAAGGTGTGTGTCACTGCCCGTTGTTCCCCCTGTTTGTTCCAGATCCTCAGTTCCTCTGCCTCTTCCTCCTCACTATTACGGTTTTCCCAGAGGCTGTAGAGGATTTATTAACTAGGCTACGGGCTCATCTCTTACCCTCCGTGGAGGCCAAAGTGGCGTTTATTATCTCCCCTCTTCGCTGGCAAGGCCCTTGCATGGGCGAACCCAATCTTGGAACAACAAGGACCTGTATCCTCGGACCTAGCCTTTTTCCTGCAGTCCTTTCGCGCCTTGTTCGAGGAGCTGGGCTGAACATCCTCTGCCGCAGCCACTGTTTTGACCCTCAAGCAAGAATGTTCCACAGTAGAGGAGTATGCTATCTCCTTCCGTACCCTGGCAGCAGAGCTGGCATGGAACAATGAGGCACTGGTGGCAACCTTCTGGCAGGGACTGTCCTTTCACATCAAGGACGAACTGATGACCTTCCTTCTACCTTTGATGCCCTCATCCTGTTAGCCACTCGGGTTGACATGAAAATTCGGGAGGACACTCAAGAGGTTCGACAGGAGAGCCAGGTCACAGACCAGCACCCTCGGTCCGGAGACCACTATTGCCTTCCCCTAGTGCGCTACCTGAAGAACCCATGCAGATAAAGAGAGTCGGGTTGTCCGAACAAGCAGCACAGACACTCCTCTGGACTATGTATGTATTGTGGCCTTAAGGGTCATTTTGTGCGCCAATACCCACAGAAACCAGGAAACTCCAGCACCTAGGGTTGGTTGGATTGGCAACTCTAGGTGGGATGTCTCCAAACGTTAAAACCTCTTCCAAATTATCGATTCCTGTGGCCATCGTCTCCAGAGAGATGTCAAATCCCTCTTCTGCCTATCTTGACTCCGGAGCAGCTGCTAATTTCATCCAGCAGGATCTAATGGATCGTTTACCTCTACCCACAGTTCTTCTGGAGAGACCCCTGGCAGTTGCCTCTGTGAATGGTCTACCATTGCCCGAGCCGTTTACACTACGGGTCAGAGCTCTTCACTTGTAGCAGATCGCCTTCCTTGTACTACCCAAGGTTACCAATCCTATCCTGCTGGGTCTGCCAGGGCTTCGCCTACACACCCCGATTCTTGACTGGAGTTACGGAGAAATTCTTCAATGCAGTCCCAGATGCCATAGCCATTGCCTGTCACAAGTTCGTCCTGTTATGCCCCCTCTGCCTCAGTCACTCTCCGATCTGCCATCTCAGTATGCCAGTTTTGCAGATGTCTTCAGCAAGCGAGAGGCTGAGACGTTGCCTCCACATCTAAATTATGACTGCCCCATTGAACTGGTTCCAAATGCTTCTCTTCCCCGTGGACAGGTATATCCTCTCTCCTTGCCAGAGACTTTATCCATGTCAGCCTATATCAAGGAGAATTTGGAGAGGGGTTTTATATGAAAATCTTCCTCCCCTGCCGGGGCCAGGTTCTTCTTCGTTAAAAAGAGAGACAGATGTCTTTGACCCTGCATTGACTACCGTGGTCTCAACCAGATCACGGTCAAGAACAAATACCCGTTGCCACTTATATCCGAGGAGCCAGAATGTTTTCAAAATTAGACTTGCGTGGGGCTTATAATTTGATTAGAATCCGTCAAGGGGACGAGTGGAAGATGACGTTCAATACCGGGCACTACGAATACCTGATAATTCCCTTCGAACTGTGTAATGCTCCTGCAATCTTTCAGGAATTCATCAATGATATTTTCCAAGATCTCCTCTATATCTGTGTTGTAGTCTATCTCGATGATATTTTGATTTTTTTTCCCAAGATCTGACGATTCATCGGAGCCATGTAGTCAGGTTCTACTGCGATTAAGGGAGAATCGCTTATATGCCAAGCCGGAGAAGTGCGTCTTTGAAAATAAGTCTTTGCCCTTCCTGGGCTACATCAACTCGGATCAAGGTCTCAAGATGGATTCTGAGAAACTAGTCTGTCCTCAAGGCCTGAGGGCCATACAGCACTTCCTGGGATTCGCCAATTTCTACCCGCAGTTTATTCCAAACTTCTCATCTCTGACGGCTTCCATCTCTACCCTCACCAAGAAGGGTGTGAACGCCAAGGTGTGGATTCCAGAGGCAGAGTCCGCATTTATTAGCCTCAAGAGAGCATTCACTTCATCCTCGATCCTCCATCATCCAGACGTATCTCGACAGTTTTCATTGGAGGTGGACGCTTCTTCTATTGGTGCAGGTGCACTTCTGTTCCAGAGGAGCTCTAAAGGAAAGGCAGTAGTATGTGGCTATTACTCGAGAATTTTTTCTTCTGCAGAGAGCAATTACTCGATTGGGGATGGGGAGCTACTGGCCATCAAATTGACTCTGGAGGAGTGGAGACATCTTCTAGAGGGCGCAGCTCACCCCATCTTGATGTACACCGACCACAAGAACCTCACCTATCACCAGTCTGCTCAACTACTAAATCCCTGTCAAGCCAGGTCGCTGTTCTTCACCCGTATCCAATTCATGCTTTACTACCGTCCCGCTGAAAAGAATGTGAGGGCCCATGCCCAGTCCAGGTAATTTGAGACGGATAACATGGTGGAACACCTTCAAAGTATCATAGACCCGTCCTGCATGGTCACTGCCAATCCTTTGCAAGTTAGAGACATCCCTCCGGGGAGGACTTTTGTTCGGTTGGCAGACAGGAGAAGAATTGTCCACTGGGGACACAGCTCTAAATTGGCTGGGCACGCTGGTGTTCGTAAGATCCGGGACCTTATTGCTTGTCTCTTCTGGTGGCCCACGCTACCCAAAGATGTTGTGCACTTTGGTTCTTCCTGCACGGTGTGTAATTCTAACAAGGTTATTCAATCCAGGCCTGCCGGCCTGCTCCAGCCTCTGCCTGCACCCAATACCCCCTGGTAGCATATTGCGATGGATTTTGTAACAGACCTTCCTCCCTCAGCAGGATGCAACACTGTCTGGGTGGTGGTGGACCGGTTCTCGAAGATGGCACTTTTTATCCCACTGACCTGCCTACCTTCTGCTCCCCGACTGGCGAGTCTCTTCATTCAGCACATCTTCCGCTTGCATGGCTTGCCCCTTCACATTGTGTCTGATAAGGGGGTTTAATTTACCTCAAAGTTCTGGAGAGTCCACTGTAAACTCCTGGATGTGAGATTGGACTTTTCCTCAGCCTACCACCCCCAGTCCAATGGGCAAGTCGAGAGGATCAACCAGATCATGGAGAATTATCTCCGCCACTTCATCTCTTCACAGCACGATAACTGGGTACAGTTTCTTACATGGGCCGAGTTCTCGTATAACAGCCACACAAGCGAGTGCACCACTTCCACTCCATTTTACATTGTGTACAGTCAACATCCTAGAGTCCCTCTTCCTGTGTCGACGACATCTTAGGTACTCCGCTGCTGACTCTGAATTTGTGGACTTTCTGCAAATCTAGCAACAGACCCGGTCCCCTATTTTGCTGGCAGTCGATCGCATGAAGCCAAAAGCGGATACAAAGAGAAGAGAGCTGCCACAGTATCTTCCAGGTACCAAAATCTGGCTGTCATCACGGAACATTTGTTTGACTGTGCCTTCATACAAGTTTGCTCCAAGGTTCCTCGGTCCTTTTAAGATTCTGTAACAGATAAACCCTGTCTCTTATAAGCTGTGGCTGCCTCCTACCCTCAGAATCCTCAACTACTTTCATGTGTCCCTCCTGAAACCATTGGTCCTGAACCGCTACAGTAAGACTTCCAGTTCCACAGTTGCTCCCAGCGGTTCTTCTAATGTGTTTGAGGTGAGGGAGATCCTGGACTGCAAAAGGGTAGGAGGAAGGACTTTCTATTTGGTGGACTGGAGAGGGTTTGGTCCTGAGGAGAGGTCCGGGGAGCCAGAAGAGAACCTCGGTGCCCGTGCTCTGATTAAGAAATTTCTCTTTTGCTCTGGTCCCAAGAAGAGGGGGTGTAAGAGGAGGGATACTGTAGCATACATTGCCGCGGGCCATCGGGTTTGCTCACCTCCCGACGCCCGCAGCCTTGGATCAGTGAGCGCTGGCTCACATCTCCTTCCTAAGAGACGCCAGCGCTTACTTCCGCTCTGGTCCACTGTGTCCCGTAGGGTGTACGTGCATGCTCGTGCCCGGTCTTAAAGGGCCAGAGCGCGCACATGTGAACAATCATCATCATCAACTACACATGATTCCTGGACTATAAGAAGGGCCCTGCCCTTCTGATCCTTGCCTGAGGTTTGTTAGTGTATCCCATGTCTGTCTTTCAAATGGTCCCTTAGTGTTTTCCAGTTCCAGTTGTTACCCGTGCCCTGTTACCTGTTCCTGTATCCCATGCTGTGTTCTAGTTTCTGAGCCTCTTAGTGTCGGAGTCGTGCCCTAGTGCACCTGCTGTCATTTGCCACGTCCAGTGTCTTCTGCCATGTCCAGTGTGGTCTACTACATATAGTACTGTCCGCCACGTCTGGTGCAACCTGCTGCAACTACCTCCATCCGTGCTGAAGCCACAGCCACTGTCTGGACTAGTTAAGGTACCCAAGTTTTACGAACTGTATAGACTGTAACTAGGCCAGCTGCCTCTCCGCTATGGTGGAGCAGCCTAGTGGGTCCACATATCCTTTGATCGTGACAGTCAAATACCCTGTTATCGTGACAAAAAGCCTGCCCCCAAGAATTTATGGAAGAATCCAGTAGGCCTCTTTCAGCCTTCATAACACCCTGGGGATTATATGAATGAATACGTATTCCTTTTTGACTCAGCTCAGCCCCTGCAGAATTCCAAAGGAGCATTGAAGAATGCCTGGAAAATCTAAGAGATGATATCTGTCAACCATATCTTGATGACAACCTGGTTCACAGTAAGTCTTTCTGTGAACATATGGAATATGTACGAACTGTGCTTTGCCGCTACCAACAGCATGGAGTCAAGTTAACCCCAAAAAAATGTGAGCTGTTCAAAAGACAAGTCCGGTTCCTAGGTAAGATTGTGTCTGGGGATGGTTATACTATGGACCCAGCAGAAATTGCCCCAGTAATGGCTTTGAAAAGCAAACCACCATCTACATTTGGAGACCTTATGAAAATGCTAGGTTTTGTGTCCTACTACTGCACATATATTCAGAATTTTTCTGGGATTGCAGCTCCACTGTATGATCTACTGTCTGAAGGATCAAGTTCACCATCAACTGCAGAAAAGCAAGCAAAAAGAGACAGATCTAGACAGAAAAGCAAAGGTCAACTTCCTGCCCAACAGCCCATCAATTGGACTGCTCATCATCAAGAAATACTGGAGGAACTAATTGAGTCTTTGGCTCAGCCACCAGTGATGGGGTAGTCTGATTTTAACAGCCCATTTTTACTTCACTGTGACACATCCCAGGAAGGACTCGGTGCTGTACTATATCAGAAGAAAAAATGCCAAATTGAGAGTGATTGGAAATGGCTCAAGAACTCTTAGAGCAGCAGAGAAAGACTTTCACTTGCGTTCTGGGAAACTTGAGTTCTTAGCAGTGAAATGGACAATATGTGAGCGTTTTAGAGACTACTTATACTACAGTCCATCATTTGTGGTATATACAGACAACAATCCACTTACCTATGTTCTCACTACAGCAAAATTAAATGCAACTGACCATAGGTGGGTTTCAGAACTTGCAGATTTTTAAAAGATAAACGTCCCAACAAACCAACTAGAGCACCATTAAACCACATTGTCACAACGTATCCTTTTGAACTGGCATCCATTGACTTTTTGCATCTGGAAACGTGTAAAGGTGGTTATGAGCACATCCTTGTTGTTATGGATCACTTTACAAGATTCGCACAGGCATATGCAACCACAAACAAATCTGAATATTTAATGATTTTGTGCTAAAGTTTGGCTTTCCAACATGTTACAAGTTACACCATGATTTGGGAAGAGAATTTGAGAACCAGCTATTTAACAGACCTGGGAAATACTGCAGAATTCAGAGCTCTCATACAACTCAATATCACCCAGAGGGTAATGGACAGGTTGAGCATTTTAACTGTACACTATTGTCGATGTTGAGGACTCTTAAGAAAGAAGAAAAACACGATTGGAAGAACTCTCTATCAAAAGTTATTCTTGCTTATAACTGTACAAAATGTCTGTAAAAAAGAAAAAACACCATGCAAACAATATTTCTACATCTAATACATTATATTTTATAATGGTTACAAAGCGACAAATAATAAACTGCACAAAAACTGGGTGTCTCCATAACCATAACAACCTGTTCTATAAAACGCTTACATTATTTAAGGTGATTGGTGAATGGCCTGTGGCAGGGCTTAAAAAGGACCTGTCACTAGGTCCTACAATGTGAGTTAGTCTCAGCTGGTAGCCACATTGTCTAAGAACTAGCGGTGTTTGTCCTGTACTTGTGCATCCCCCCGTTGCTGAGCTATGGACCCCTCTTTATTTAACAACCAATATGGAAATGACCCGCTGGCTAGCAAAGTGGGTTTGGCCGCCAGCGATTCTTAATGGGCGGAGCTACCCCTGAGCCTCTGACACTGACCTATCAGCATGATGCTGTTTCCTAAGGACACTGTTCAGCCAGCGTGGTCTCGCGCAATTACTTTGTAGGACCTAGTGGCAGGTTCTCTTTAACAGAAGCCTGTAAAAATGACTATAGACGGCAAAACATTAGTATTGAACCAGTGATCTAACGATACAGGAATAGGACAGCTGAGGGTCCAATGTAGGGGGGTCCAATATAAGTAGTCTAACGATCGCTGGTTCAGGTCCCCTAGGGGAACTAATAAAATGAGTCAAATAAAGTTATTAGTAGTGAAAGTATATATATATATATATATATATATATATATACAGTCCAGATATAGATGAACACAGCACTCCAAAAATCCCGAAAATCAGGCCATGTGCTCATCACCAGGGGATGAATCCATTTCCCACGTTAGATAGAGGAAAACATAGAACGTAGTAACGGCACCAGGATTTAGAGATAGATGAAAACCGGGTGGATTTATTCACCTCAAGACAGCGACGTTTCGGTTCAACAGGAACCTTTCTCAAGCTATCACAAACTGAACATAGTACCAAGTATAAATAGGAGGAGCATACATTAACCCCTTAAGGACGCAGCCACTTTTGGACCAAATGACAGAGCCTCATTTTTTAAATCTGACGTGTCACTTGGTGGTAATAACTCCGGAATTCTTTTACCTATCCAAGTGATTCTGAGACTGTTTTCTTGTGACATATTGTACTATATGTTCGTAAAAAAATTTGGTCGATAAGTTCAATATTTTTTGTGAAAAACGCCAAAATTTAGAGAAAAGTTTCAAAAATGTGCATTTTTCTAAATTCAAATGTATCTGCTTGTAAAACAGATAGTAATACCATGCAAAATAGTGACTAGTTAACATTTCCCAAATGTCTACTTTATGATTGCATCATTTTTTGAACATCCTTTTATTTTTCTAGGACGTTACAAGGCTTATAAGTTTAGCAGCAATTTCTCACATTTTCAAGAAAATTTCGAAAGGCTATTTTTTTAGGGAACAGTTCAGATCTAAAATGGCTTTGAGGGCCTTATATATTAGGAACCCCCACAAATCACCCCATTTTACAAACTGCACCCCTTAAAGTATTCCAAACAGCATTTAGAAAGTTTCTCAACCCTTTTATGTGTTTCACAGGAATTAAAGCAAAGTGGAAGGGAAATGAGCAAATTTAATTTTGTTTGCAGAAATTCCATTTTAATCAATTTTTCCTGTAGTACTGAAGGTTTTTACCAGAGAAACACAACTGAATATTTATTGCCCTGATTCTGAAGTTTTTAGAAATATCCCACATGTGGCCCTAGTGTGTTACGGACCTGAAATAAAGGCCCCAGAAGCAAAGGAGCACCTAGTGTTTTTTTCGGCCTTCCTTTTGTTAAATTATATTTCAGGCACCATGTCAGGTTAGAAGAGGTCTTGTGGTGCAAAAACAAAGGAAACCCCCCAAAAGTGACTCCATTTGGGAAACTACACCCCTAGAGGAATTCATCTAGGGGTGTAGTGAGCATTTTGACCACACAGATATTTCATAGATTTCATTAGAATTGGGCAGTGAAAATGAAAAATTCAATTTTTTCCAATAAGATGTAGATTTACCTCAGAATTTTTTATTTTTTTCAACAAATAAATGAAGAAAAGCACCCCAACATTTGTAAAGCAACTTCTCCAGAGTACGGAAATATCCAACATGTGGTCATAAATTGCTGTTTGGTCAAGCGGCAGGACTCAGAAGGGAAGGCACGCCATTTAGCTTTTGGAGTACAGATTTTGCTGGATTGATTTCTCGGCACCATGTCGCATTTGTAAAGCTCCTAAGGTACCAGTAGAGTGGAAACCCCCCAAAAGTGACTCCATTTGGGAAACTACAAATGTTTCATTTTATCATCAAATAAAGGAGAAAAAGCACCGTAACATTTGTAAAGCAACTTCTCCAGAGTACGGAAATACCCCATATGTGGTAATAAACCACTGTATGAATACACATCGGGGCTCAGAAGGGAAGGAGCACCATTTGGCGAGCAGATTTTGCTGAATTGGTTTTTCTGCACCATGTCACTTTTGCAAAGCCTCTTAGGTACCAGTACAGTGGAAACTCCCCAAAAATTACTCCATTTGGCAAACTACACCCATTGAGGAATTCATCTAGGGGGTAGTGAGCATTTTGACCCCACAGCTGTCTCATAGATTTTATTAGAAATGGGCAGTGAAAATGAATAATGACATTATTTTCCAATAAGACGTAGCATTAGTTCAAAATTTTTCATTTTCTTAACAAATAAAGGAGAAAAAGCACTGGAACATTTGTAAAGCAATTTCTTCAGAGTAGGGAAATACCCCACATGTGGTTATAAACTGCTATTTATACACACAGCAAGGCTCTAAAGGGAAGGAGCGCCATTTAGTAGTTGGAGTGGAGATTTTACAAAATTCGTTTTTTGACACCATGTTGCATTGAGCTATAGTACGAGTACAGTGGTACCCCCGAAAAATTACCCCATTTTGGAAACTAGATCCCTCAAAGAATTTATCTAGGGATGTAGTGAGCATTTTGACCGCAGAAGTGTTTTGCAAAAATGAGTAAACAATAGATGTTGCAGATTGGAAATTGCCGTTTTCCACAGATATGCCATTTCAGTGCCCAATGTGTTGTGCCCAGCTTATACCACCGTAGACGCACATCCCATAAATTGTTAAATGGGTTCTCCAGAATACAGTAATACCCCATATGTGGTCATAAATTGCCATTTGGGCACACTGCCAGGCTCAGTTGGACCACCGTTTGGCTGTTGAAGCGCAGATTTTGCTTGGTGTTTTACTGGTATTTCAGCTTATAATGTGGGGGTATATGTAAGCTGGGTGGAGTACATCAGGGTATATGTAAGCTGTGCGGAGTACATCAGGATATATGTAATCTGTGAGGAGTACATCAGGGTATATGTAATGTGCGGAGTACATCAGGGTATATGTAATATGTGAGGAGTACTTCAGGGTATATGTAATATGTGAGGAGTACATCTTGGTATATATAATGTGAGGAGTACATCAGGGTATATGTAATCTGTGAGGAGTACATCAGGGTATATGTAATATGTGAGGAGTACATCAGGTTATATGTAATATGTGAGGAGTACATCAGGGTATATGTAAGCTGTGAGGAGTACATCAGGGTATATGTAATCTGTGAGGAGTACATCAGGGTATATGTAATATGTGAGGAGTACATCAGGTTATATGTAATATGTGAGGAGTACATCAGGGTATATGTAAGCTGTGAGGAGTACATCAGGGTATATCTAATATGTGAGGAGCATATCAGGGTATATGTAATATGTGAGGAGTACATCAGGGTATATGTAAGCTGTGAGGAGTACATCAGGGTATATGTAATATGTGAGGAGTACATCAGGGTATATGTAATATGTGAGGAATACATCAGGGTATATGTAATCTGTGAGGAGTACATTAGGGTATATGTAAGCTGTGAGGAGTACATCAGGGTATATGTAATATGTGAGGAGTACATCAGGGTATATGTAATATGTGAGGAATACATCAGGGTGTATGTAATATGTGAGGAGCATATCAGGGTATATGTAATATGTGAGGAGTACATCAGGGTATATGTAATCTGTGAGGAGTACACCAGGATATATGTAATATGTGAGGAGTACATCAGGGTATATGTAATATGTGAGGAGTATATCAGGGTATATGTAATCTGGGTGGAGTACATCAGGGTATGTGTAATCTGTGCAGAGTACATCAGGGTATATGTAATATGTGAGGAGTACATCAGGGTATATGTAATATGTGAGGAATACATCAGGGTATATGTAATCTGTGAGGAGTACATCAGGGTATATGTAATATGTGAGGAGTACATCAGGGTATATGTAATATGTGAGGAGTACATCAGGGTATATGTAAGCTGTGAGGAGTACATCAGGGTATATGTAATATGTGAGGAGCACATCAGGGTATATGTAATATGTGAGGAGTACATCAGGGTATATGTAATCTGTGCGGAGTACATCAGGGTATATGTAATATGTGAGGAGTACATCAGGGTATATGTAATATGTGAGGAGTACATCAGGGTATATGTAATATGTGAGGAGTACATCAGGATATATGTAATCTGTGAGGAGTACATCAGGGTATATGTTATATGTGAGGAGTACATCAGGGAATATGTAAGATGTGAGGAGTACATCAGGGTATATGTAATATGTGAGGAGTACATCAGGGTATATGTAATATGTGAGGAGTACATCAGGGTATATGTAATATGTGAGAAGTACATCAGGGTATATGTAAGCTGTGCGGAGTACATCAGGGTATATGTAAACTGGGCGGAGTACATCAGGGTGTATGTAAGCTGGGCAGAGTGCTTCAGGGCATAATAGGATAATGTAATAATGGGGTGAATGAATAATCCATGGATTGGTGTGGCTTTGAACCAATCCTTTATGCACAGGCCGGGTTTATTGGGTATTATACAAAATATCTGCTCTCCAGTATTGCCTAATCTTTGACTTCTTCACTAGCCCTATAAGCCGCACAAGGCCCTAAAGTTTCCTCATCTTCCTGCATCTACAGGGTCCACCTGTGGGGTCCAGCAAATGATGATGTGGGGTATTTAGTGCAATTCTACTGGACCTAAAAAAATGAGTCTGGGCTGTCATTTAGCATAATTTTGCATCATTGCGTTTTGAGAGTGATAACGTGTTATTTTTCCGTTGATGGTGCTCTGTGAGGGCTTGTTTTTTGTGGAACGAGCTGTAATTTTTATTGGTTCCATTTTGGGGAACATGTGATTTTTCTTTATCACTATTTATTCAATTTTTTTGTGAGATGAGGAAACCAAAAAACAGCAATGCTAGCATGTTTTGTTTTTTTACAGTGTTCACCGTGCGATATAAACAACATGTTAACCTTATTCTGTGGGTCAATACGATTACCGCGACACCAAATTGATATTGTTTTTTTACGTTTCACTACGTCCCCACATTAAAAATACTCTTTTCTAAACAAAATCATGTTTTAGTGTCGCATTTTCTGACAGTCATAACATTTTTTAGTTTTTAGTCGATATCGCTGCGGGAGGGCTTGTTTTATGCTTGACGAACTGTAGTTTCCATTGGTACCATTTTGCGTTACTTGCAACTTTTTGATCACTTTTTCTTAAAAAATTTTTGAGACAAGATGACCAAAAAATAAAATGCTGTCATTGTTTTTTATTTAATTTTTTTACGGTGTTCCACGTGCAGTAAAAATAATGTGATATTTTTATAGATCAGGTCGTTCCGAATGTGGCAATACCTATTATGTATAGTTTTTTTACATGTTTTAATTTTTTTTCTAATTATAAAGGAGTTGATCAGGGAAACAATGAGATTGTTGTTTTCATTAGTTAAAACGTTTATTTATTTTTCTATCACATTTTTTTAAACTTTTTTCCCTTTTTTTTATTACACTTACTTGGGGACTTGAAGATCTGGTCTTCTGATCCCCGGTACAATACACTGCACTACTTATGTAGTGAAGTGTATTGTAACTGTCATTCTTCATCTGACAGTTAGCGTATTAGGACCTGCCATAGTAACCATCGCCACCCGCTATCCATTGCGGGGAGGGGGGCGGGGGGTACAGAGGGAGCCCCCTCTGTCAACCACTTCAATGCGGCAGACGCCATTGACAGCCGCATTGAAGGGGTTAAATGGCTGCGATCGGCGGTAACTGCCGTCGCCACCGTTGCAGCGGGATGTCAGCTGTGTATGACAGCTGACAGCCGCTGAAGATGAAGCGCGCACAGCTCCTGTGCCGGCTTCATCTACAGGGAGTGACTGTACGCCCTTGTGCGGGAAAGCACTTTGTATCTGGACGTACAGTCATGCCCAATCGCGGGAAGGGGTTAAATGGTTAATGAAAGGGGGCAACCCCCTTCCCCTGAAATTTAATAAGGACACTTAAGTAGAACTAAGAGGCTCAATAGAGCCACAACATGGAAGTCATAAGTGTACCGGGAAAATGTGCAAGTCGGAGTACATCTCCCGACACCCATGAAGACAGTATCATGGAAAAGCCACATCTTCACAGAAGAGCAAAGATAGGAACATGTTCCACCATAAGAAATAATTTCCCCCCGATTACATTTCCCTACAGCATAGGGTGATACGATACCACAGGATGAGAGGAATCATAGTCCATGACGTTCTATCCAGGCAAAGACATCCTCCGGTTTGTCCAGGAACATTGCTGAGCCATTGTGCACCAATCTGAGTTTTGCAGGGTAAACCATAGAATACACAATATGTTTCTCTCTCAAACATTTCTTGGCCTCCGTAAATCGCTGCCTCCGTTTTTTTACTGCCAGCGAATAGTCGGGAAAGACTCTCACATCTTGGTTGGCGTGTTTCAAAGGCCCCTGTTTCCTCAAAAGTTCCAGCAATTTGTCTCTGTCTTTGAAATGAAAAAACTTTGGAATGAAAGTGCAGGGCAGCGCCCCAGGTGGAGGAGCTCTCTTGGGGATCTGATGTGCACGTTCCACACAGAACATAGGAGAAAAGGCAGTATACCCAAATGTGGATTTGAGCCAACTCTCCAAAAATGAACAACCAGACATGCGTTACAGGAATATAGGCATAGGGAAGGTGGAGATTTGCCATGCATCACATTATAGCCAGATCACATTTGTGCAGCATAAGGAGGGACAGTAGAGTGTTGTAGCATACCCACAATGTAATCAGCAGCCAGCTGATAAAGTCATTCACCACTCCTTGTAGTGCCAAGGAGGAGAAGCAAAGGGAAGATGAGACCCTCAGGAATACTTTCCTTAAATGGCTCCTGTGTTCTCTAAAGCGCTGTCTCCTGCAGCAGATAACTGTGTTCAGGCCTCCACCTAGAGCAGGGCACCAGCACAGATGCTTGTGAGCCTTTCTCAGAGGCCTCAGCTGCCGTGTAATGCACTACATTGGTTCCGGTCCGGCCAGAAGAGGCTGCCGCCTGGGTTCCGCCTCAGATTTAGGCCGGGGATCCGGCTGTTACACTAGGCCCGAAAACTCCCGGTTACCAGATCTGGGCCAGAAAGGGTTGAATATGTTCCCCACAGTAGCAGGAGTGTGGTGGGACAGCTGTCACTACCTGGGAGCGCTCCAGGAGAGAGGATGGCTGATTATTAAAACTTTCCCAATGGAGGTCCCTGCAGCACGTCTTCACCTTCCGGAATCCAGTTCATGCCCCACAGGCAGACATTTTCAATGCTTTGTAAGGTTATTTTTCAAAGACTCCGGATTTGGGTTCACACTGTGAATCAGTAAAGATATTTATCATTCTTTGTTAAGTTATTTCCTAAAGACTTTAGGTCTGAGATGGCACTGTGACTGAGCCGAGCCACAGGCTGTGACATTTGTTATTCTTGTTCATTTCTTTACAAAATACTCCAGGGTTTGATTGGCATTGTGACTAATCCAAATCACAGGCAGCGACATTTGCCCTTTTGTGTGAGGTTATTTTCTAAAGACTCTGTATACAGGTTTGCTTTGTGACTAATTTGAGACACAGGCAAAAATTTGTCATTCTTTGTGAGTTTATTTTTTAAAGACTCTGGATTTGGGTTCGCACTGTGAAAAAGGCAGAGATATTTATGATTCTTTGTTAAGTTATTTCCTAAAGACTTCAGGTCTGAGATAGCACTGTGACAATGTGAATAAGCCATGCCAAAGGCAAATACATAATTCTTTGTGGTGTTATTTCCCAAAGATTTCGCGTCTGTGTTGTCACTGTGACTAAACCAATCCAGAGACATCGACATTTGTCATTCTTTGTGAGGATATTTCACAAACATTTCAGGTCTGGTCTGGCACTGTGACTAAGCTGAGCCACAGAGAGTGACATTTGTTCAAAAATTTCGGGTCTGTGTTGGCTCTAAGACTAAGCCGAGCAAATGACTTTACCAGATAGGAGAAAAAGTGCAGCATTCGGGACACGGCGCATGGCAGGTAATTTAATCCTAAATAAGTATGTTTTTCTTAGGTATACATTTTATTATCACACTACACATTTCAGGACTGGAAAGGTCCCTTCCTCAGGCTAAAAAAAAATTACTTTGTTTCAATTAATTATCTGCCAGGCGCCGTCTCCCGAATGCTGCACTTTTTCGCCTATCAATTAATTCCTTCTCCCTGGGCACAAAGGATTCCACCCGAGGGATAGCAGCAGGTGGCAGCCGATACCTATAGAAATGCCATCACTGATATCAATGCAAAGTAGTAGCGTTGTGCCTATGCTTGCACAACAAAACTAGGGGGGTAAACCAGCTCCCTATGCACTGTTATCTATATACAAACAGTATTACCTTAGCCCTTACCCGTTTTCCTCTTCTCTTTTTTTTCCTTTCATATTTTACAGACAGACATTTGTCATTCTTTGTGAGGTTATATGCTAATGAATTCTGGTCTGAAATGGCACTGTGACTTATTTGAGACACAGGCAGACATTAGTCATTGTTTGTGTGGTTATTTTTCAAAGACTCTGGATTTGGGTTTGCACTGTGACTCAGAAAGACAAAGGCAGAGCTATGTATCATTCTTTGTTAAGTTATTTCCTAAAGACTTCAGGTCTGAGATGTCACTGTGACTCAGCTGAGCCACAGACAGAGACATTTGTCATTATTTGTGAGGTTATTTCCCAAATATTTAGTGTCTGTGTTGGCACTGTGACTAAGACGATCCACAGGCATCAACATTTGTCATTCTTTGTGAGATAATTTCCCAAATATTTCGGGTCTGGTTTGGCAGTGTGACTAAGATGAGCCACAGATAGTGACATTTGTCATCAAAACTCTGGATTTAACCCCTACCTGCAAAATGACGTGTCTGGTACATCACACAACAGGGGGAATGTATGGAGCATGCTTACAAGCTAAATGCGCTTCATATGCTGTGGGTGTCGGCTGTGTTTTACAGCTGGCACCTGGGACTTTCGGGCAGGAACAGCGATCGCGCTATTCCTGGCTGTTTAACCCCTCAAATGCTGCAGTCAATCAAACCACAGCATCTAAGGCATTGAAAAGAGGAGGGTGGCCCCCTACGTCAGCTCACCCCCACCCCGCAATGAGTTTGAGGGGTGAAGATGGTTGTCATGGCAGCCCAGGGGCCTAGTGAGGGCCCCCAGGATTGCCCTCACTCTGCTTCTGCTAAGCCCTGCCTGTGGCATAGCTTAACAAAAATCTGTAGAAATTACAATAAACTGCAATACATTAGTATATACTGCAATACATTAGTATTGCAGTGCATTGCCCCCACGATCTAATGATCGCTGGTTTAAGTCCCATAGAAGGACTAATAAAAAGTGTAAAAAATTTCAATAAAGTTTTTAGTAGTGACATTTTAAAAAAAAAATAGAAAATTTAAAGTTAAAAAAACCTTTTCGCATTTTTCCTCAAAAGTAATGTAAATAATAAAAAAAGATAACAAAATTTGTATCGCTGCTTCCATAAAAGTCTGAACTATTAAAATATAGCATTATCTAACGGGCATGGTGAACGACGTAAAAAATAAAACATTTGAAACAACAAAATATTTGTTCTTTGGTCAACGTAGCTTCCAAGAAAAATGTAATAACAAGTTATCAAAAAATTATATATACAAAAAATAATATCTAAAAAAAACTACAGCTCGTTTTAAAAAAATATAAGCCCTCACACCACTCAATCGATGAGAAAATAAAAAAGTTATGACTCTCGGAATGTGGCGACTCAAATCATATTGTTTGTTTTAACAACAATTTTTTTTCTTTAAAAGTAGTAAAATATAAAAAAACCTATATGAATTTGGTATCACTGTAATCGTATTACCCACATAATAAAGTTAAGTTGCCATTTTTACCACATGGTAAAAGACGAAACCCAAAAAACAATTGAGGAATCTCAGTTTTTTCCCATTCCAGCCCGCAGACAAATTTTTTTCAGTTTACCTGTACATTATATAGTACTTTAAATGCTACCAGTAGAAACTACAACTCCTCCCGCAACAAATATGCCCTCACACCACTCTATTGACGGAAAAATAAGTTATGGCTCTGAGGCGGTGAGTGAAAAACGAAGATCAAAAATAAAAAAATGGCTTCGCCTGAAGGGGTTAATTGGCACTGTGACTCAGCCGGCACAGGCAGAGATATTTATCATTCTTTTTAAAGTATTTTTGTAAAAAATTATTCTGCGGTTATTTCCCAAAGACTCTGGGTCTGGATTGGCACTTTGTTTCAGCTGAGCCACAGGCAGAGACATTTGTCATTATTTGTGAGGTTATTTCCAGAGATTTTAGGGCTGGGTTGGCACTTATTTTTTGTGAGATTATATTTTAAAAGATTTCAGGTCTGGGTTGGCTGACTAAGCTGAGCCACAGACAGCGACATTTGTCATTCTTTGTGAGGTTATTTCTTAAAGATTTCGGGTCTGGGTTGGCACTGTGATTAAGTCGAGCCACAGTTTCGACATTTTTAATTCTTTGTGAGATTATTTTTCAAAAACTCTGGATTTGGTTTCACACTGTGATTCAGTCGAGCCACAGGCAAAGATATTTATCATTATTTATTAAGTTATTTCCTAAAGACTTTAGGTCTGAGATGGCACTGTGACTCAGCCGAGCCACAGGCTGGGACATTTGTTATTTTTGTGAATTTATTTCCAAGAAGCCTCCAGGGATTGAATGGCATTGTGACTAATCCAAATCATAGGCAGAGATATTTATCATTCTTTGTGGGGTTATTTTCGAAAGATTTCGGGCCTGTGTTGGCACTGTAACTAAGCAGAGCAACAAACATTGACATTTGATATTCTTTGTGCGGTTATTTAGCAAAGATTTCAGGTCTGTGTTGGCACTATGACTAAGCTGATCCACAGATAGTGACATTTGTCATTCTATGTGAGGTTTTGTTTCCAAAGACTCTTGATTTGATTCTGCACTGTCAGTCAGCCGAGCCAAAGGCAGTTATTTTTCAAACATTTTTTTCTGCGGTTATTTCCCAGAAACTCTGGGTCTGGATTGGCACTTTGCTTCAGCTGAGCCACAGACAGAGACATTTGTCATTCTTTGTGAGCTTATTTCTTGAGATTTCAGGTCTGGGTTTGCACTGTGACATAGCTGAGCCACAGGCAGCGACATTTGTCATTCTATGTGCAAACATATTTATCATTCTTTTTATAAATTATTTCCTTAAGACTTCAGGTCTGAGGTGGCGCTGTGACTCAGCCAAACAACAGGCAGCGATATTTGCTATAATTTCTTTCCAAAAGACATCAGGGCTTGAATGGCATTGTAACGAATCTAAATCACTTTAAGCGACGCTTGCT
This sequence comes from Rhinoderma darwinii, assembly GCF_050947455.1. Taxonomy (NCBI): domain Eukaryota; kingdom Metazoa; phylum Chordata; class Amphibia; order Anura; family Rhinodermatidae; genus Rhinoderma; species Rhinoderma darwinii. The sequence continues at coordinate 7,589,539 of NC_134690.1, read as the reverse complement.
CTTTTTTGGAAAGTTGTTTTCTAAAGTCTCTGGACGGGTTTGCACTGTGACTTAATTGAGACACAGGCAAACATTTGTCATTCTTTGTGAGGTTCTTTTTCAAAGACTCTGGATTTGGGTTCGCACCGTGACTCAGCCGAGATAAAGGCAGATATATTTATCATTCTTTTATTACGTTTTTTCCTAAAGACTTCAAGTCTGAGATGGACAAGGCACAGGCAGAGACATTTGTCATTCCTTGTGACATTATTTTTGAAATATTCTGGATATGTGTTCACAATGTTAGTAAGACAAGCCACTGGCAGATACGCTTATTTTTCTTTGTAAAGTTATTTCCAAAAGATTTGAGGTCTGTGTTGGAACTGTGATCATGCCGATCTGCAGACATCGACATTTGTCGTTCTTTGTCAAAGATTCTGGATTTGGGTTCACACTGTGAATCAGTTGATACAAAGGCAGAGATATTTATCATTCTTGGTTAAGTTATTTCCTAAATACTTCATGTCTAAGATGGCACTGTGACTCAGCCGAGCCCCAGGCAAGGACATTTGTCATTCTTTGTGAGGTTATTTCCGAAAGATTTCAGGCCTGGGTTGGCACTGTGACTAAGCTGAGCCCCAGATGGGGAAATTTGTCATTCTATGTGAGGTTTTGTTTCCAAAGATTCTAGATTTAATTTGGCACTATGACTCAGTCAAGCCACTGACAGAGATATTTATCATTCTTTTTGAGACATTTGTTATTCTTGTGAATTTCTTTCCGAAACACTCCAGGGCTTGGATGGCATTGTGACTAATCCAAATCACATTCATCAGCATTTGCCCTATTTTTGAGGTTATCTTTTAAAGACTCTGAATTTTGGTTCACACTGTGACTCAACCGAAATAAAGACAGAAATATTTGTCATTCTTTGTGAAGTTATTTCCAGAGATTTCAGGGCTGGGTTGGCACTGTAATTTAGCCGAGCCACAGACAGCAACATTTTTTTTAAAAGATTTTGGGTCTGGGTTGGCATATGTGAGACACAGGCAGACATTTATCATTATTTGTAAGGTTATTTTACAAAATCTCTGGATTTCGGTTCGCACTGTGAATCAGTCGATACAAAGGCAGAGATATTTAGCATTCTTAGTTAAGTTATTTCCTAAAGACTTCTGGTCTAAGATGGCACTGTGACTCAGCCAAGCCAAAGGCAAGGACATTTGACCTTCTTTGTGAGGTTATTTCATAAAGATTTTAGGTCTGGGTTGGCACTGTGACTAAGCTGAGCCACAGATAGTGATATTTGTCATTCTATTTAATTTTTGTTTCTGAAGACTCTGGATTTAATTTAAAATAACAGAGTTATGGCTCTTGGAAGGTGGTGAGTGAAAAACTAAACTAAAAAATAAAAACATGGCTTCATCTGTAGTGACGGGGGTGGGGAGACAGACAAGTGAGCCCTAATCTACCCGCCACTCAATCCTTGCCTACTTGCTACGACCCGCCCTAGGCGACGGGGTACAACTGGGCGACGGTCCCTACACTCAATAAGTGCACGACAGACAAACAGACAAGGGTACACAGAGCTAGGGGGAGAAAGGGGCAGTTGCCCACGGCAACACCGTGAGCAACAAGAGAAGTGAACAAACCGAGTCAAACCAGGAGAGTACAATGTGCCAAACGCAGAGCAGAAGAGTAGTAAACAAGCCGAGTCAAACCAGGAGTGTACGAGGTACCAAACGCAGAGCAGGAGAGTAGTCAGCAAGCCGGGGTCAATATGAAGCAGGGACAATAGTACAAGAATCTGCAGCAGGGCCAGGAAACCAAACGAGAAGAATCACAAGCAAAGGAGGAACAGGAAAGGCAGGTATAAATAGACAGATGGCAGGAGCTAGCTCCGTCATGCCAGGCTGTGATAGGTTATCCCACTCCTAAGCCTGCCACCCTGAGTGGTGGAAGATGGAGTCAGTCTCACAGACACAGAAGCAGGTGCAGACTGATTTTCTATGGGTGTTAACCCCGAAGCTGTGCCTGGCAGATCCTTTACATCATCCTGAAGTGGTTAATTTCACACTGTAACTCACCAAGCACAGACAGAGATATTTATCATTCTTTTTTAAGTTATCTTTAAGTTATTTTTTCTGCGGTTATTTCCCAAAGACTCTGGATCTGGATTGTCACTTTGCTTCATCTGAACCACAGACAGAGACATTTGTTATTCTTTGTGAAGTTATTTCCAGAGATTTCAGGGCTGGGATGGCACTGTGACTCAGCCAAGCCTCAATCATCGACATTTGTTATTCTTGTAAATTTTTTCTGAAAGTATCCGAAGCGACATTTTCGTCAAAAGCGACATTCACCCTTTTTGTGACATCGCTTTCTAAAGACTCTGGATGGGTTTGCACTGTGACTTATTTGAGACAGAGGAAAATATTTGTCATTATTTTGTAACGTAACATTCTAAAGACTCTGGATTTTGGTTTGCACAGTGAATCTGCCGAGATAAAGACAGATGAGGGAATAAAGGCAAAAAAACGGGTGTCTTACATGCGCTATTGAACAATAGCGCATGGAAGACACCCGTTTTTTTGCCTTTATTCCCTCATTTCCATATTGAGACTTCACACTCTAAGTTCTCAAATTGGGTCCTATGCTGCAAAATTGATCCTGACACCTGCATTGTGAAACTGCCCACATCGTGGAGGCTATCGGTTTTTGGATTCTGCTACACTGGATGTTATGCTCCCAGCATAACCGCACCAGGTGAGCCAATTTCAGCTCTTGTTCACACGCTGCAATTCACAGTGTCATGCACTATTGTGCGCTTTGTGTTTTTTCTATCTTCTTCGAGATAAAGACAGAGACATTTGTCATTCTTTTTTAAGTTATTTCCTGAGATTACACTTCTGGGTTGGCACTTTGACTGAGCCGAACCACAAATAGCTACATTTGTTATTCTTTGTGAGATTATTTTTCCAAAGATTTCAGGTCTGGATTCTCACTGTGACTTATGTGAGACGTAATAAGACATTTGTCATTCTTTGTGAGATTATTTTTCAAAAACTCTGGATTTGGTTTCACACTATGATTCAGCCAAGCCACAGACAAATATATTTATCATTATTTATAAAGTTATTTCCTAAAGACTATAGATCTTTGATGGCACTGTGATTCAGCCGAGCCACGGGCTGTGATATTTGTTATTTTTGTGAATTTATTTCCAAAAAGCCTCCAGGGCTTGAATGGCTTTGTGACTAATCCAAATCATAGGCAGAGACATTTATCATTCTTTGTGGGGTTATTTTCGAAAAAGATCTTGGGCCTGTGTTGGCACTGTGACTAAGCAGAGCAACAAACATTGAAATTTGATATTCTATGTGCGGTATTTTAGCAAAGCTTTCAGGTCTTTATTCGCACTATGACTAAGCTGAGCCACAGATAGTGACATTTGTTATTCTATGTGAGGTTTTGTTTCCAAAGACTCTTGATTTGATTCTGCAGTCAGCCGAGCCAAAGGCAGAATTATTTAAAATTTGAATTACATTTTTTTTCTGCGGTTATTTCCCAGAAACCCTGGGTCTGGATTGGCAATTTGCTTCAGCTGAGCGACAGACAGAGACATTTGTCATTCTTTGTGAGCTTATTTCTTGAGATTTCAGGTCTGGGTTTTGCACTGTTACTTAGCTGAGCCACAGGCAGCGACATTTGTCATTCTATGTGCAAACATATTTATCATTCTTTTTATAAATTATTTCCTTAAGACTTCAGGTCTGAGATGGCGCTGTGACTCAGCCAAGCAACAGGCAGCGATATTTATCATTCTTGGTTAAGTTATTTCCTAAATACTTCAGGTCTAAGATGGCACTGTGACTCAGCCGAGCACCAGGCAAGTACATTTGTCATTCTTTGTGAGGTTATTTCTTTAAGATTTCAGGCCTGGGTTGGCACTGTGACATAGCTGAGCCACAGGCAGCGACATTTGTCATTCTATGTGCAAACATATTTATCATTCTTTTTATAAATTTTTTCCTTAAGACTTCAGGTCTGAGGTGGCGCTGTGACTCAGCCAAGCAACAGGCAGCGATATTTGCTATAATTTCTTTCCAAAAGACATCAGGGCTTGAATGGCATTGTAATGAATCTAAATCACTTTTAGCGACGCTTGCTCTTTTTTGGAAAGTTGTTTTCTAAAGTCTCTGGACGGGTTTGCACTGTGACTTAATTGAGACACAGGCAAACATTTGTCATTCTTTGTGAGGTTCTTTTTCAAAGACTCTGGATTTGGGTTCGCACCGTGACTCAGCCGAGATAAAGGCAGATATATTTATCATTCTTTTATTACGTTTTTTCCTAAAGACTTCAAGTCTGAGATGGACAAGGCACAGGCAGAGAAATTTGTCATTCCTTGTGACATTATTTTTGAAATATTCTGGATATGTGTTCACAATATTAGTAAGACAAGCCACTGGCAGATACACTTATTTTTCTTTGTAAAGTTATTTCCCAAAGATTTGAGGTCTGTGTTGGAACTGTGACAATGCCAATCTGCAGACATCGACATTTGTCATTCTTTGTGAGGTTCTTTGTCAAAGACTCTGGATTTGGGTTCACACTGTGAATCAGTTGATACAAAGGCAGAGATATTTATCATTCTTGGTTAAGTTATTTCCTAAATACTTCAGGTCTAATAAGGCACTTTGACTCAGCCGAGCCCCATGCAAGGACATTTGTCATTCTTTGTGAGGTTATTTCCGAAAGATTTCAGGCCTGGGTTGGCACTGTGACTAATCTGAGCCCCAGATGGGGAAATTTGTCGTTCTATGTGAGGTTTTGTTTCCAAAGATTCTAGATTTAATTTGGAACTCTGACTCAGCCATGCCACTGGCAGAGATATTTATCATTCTTTTTGAGACATTTGTTATTCTTGTGAATTTCTTTCTGAAACACTCCAGGGCTTGGATGGCATTGTGACTAATCCAAATCACATTCATCAACTGTTTTTTGAGGTTATCGTTTAAAGACTCTGAATTTAGGTTCACACTGTTACTCAGCCAAGATAAAGACAGAGTCATTTGTCATTCTTTGTGAAGTTATTTCCAGAGATTTCAGGGCTGGGTTGGCAATGTAACGTAGCCGAGCCACAGATAGCAACATTTGTTAATCTCTGTGAGATTTTTTTTTTAAAGATTTTGGGTCTCGGTTGGCATATGTGAGACACAGGCAGACATTTACCATTATTTGTGAGGTTATTTTCCAAAATCTCTGGATTTGGGTTCGCACAGTGAATCAGTCAATACAAAGGCAGAGATATTTAGCATTCTTAGTTAAGTTATTTCCTAAAGACTTCAGGTCTAAGATGGCACTGTGACTCAGCCAAGCCACAGGTAAGGACATTTGACCTACTTTGTGAGGTTATTTCCCAAAGATTTTAGGTCTGGGTTGGCACTGTGACCAAGCTGAGCCACAGATAGTGATATTTGTCATTCTATTTAAAGTTTTGCTTCTGAAGACTCTGGATTTAATTTAAAAAAATAGAGTTATGGCTCTTGGAAGGCAGTGAGTGAAAAACTAAAATAAAAAAAAAAATAGCTTCTTCCTGAAGGGGTTAATTTCACACTGTGACTCAGCCAAGCACAGACAGAGATATTTATCATTTTTTTTAAAGTTATCTTTAAGACATTTTTTCTGCGGTTATTTCCCAAAAACTCTGGATCTGGATTGGCACTTTGCTTCATCTGAGCCACAGACAGAGTCATTTGTTATTCTTTGTGAAGTTATTTCCAGAGATTTCAGGGCTGGGATGGCACTGTCACTCAGCCAAGCCTCAATCATTTGTTATTCTTGCGAAATTTTTTCCAAAAGTATCCGAAGCTACATTTTCATCAAAAGCGTCATTTGCCCTTTTTGTGAGGTTGCTTTCTAAAGACTTTGGACTGGATTGCACTGTGACTTACTTGAGACAGAGGCAAATATTTGTCATTCTTTGTAACGTAACATTCTAAAGACTCTGGATTTTGGTTTGCACAGTGAATCTGCAGAGATAAAGATAGAGACATTTGTCCTTCTTTTTTAAGTTATTTCCAGAGATTACACTGCTGGGTTGGTACTTTGACTGAGCCAAACCACAAATAGCTACATTTGTTATTCTTTGTGAGATTATTTTTCCAAAGATTTCAGGTCTGGATTGTCATTGTGACTAACGTGAGACGTAATAAGACATTTGTCATTCTTCGTGAGGTTATTTTAAAAACCTCTGGATTTGGGTTCGCAATGTGAATCAGTCAAGACAAGGACAGAGATATATATTATTCTTGGTTAAGTTATTTCCTAAACACTTCAGGTCTGAGATGGCACTGTGACTCATCCGAGCCACAGGCAAGGACATTTTTCATTTTTTGTGAGGTTATTCTTTTAATCTTTTGTGTCTGTGTTGGCACTGTGACTAAGCCGATCCACAGACATCCACACTTATCATTCTTTGTGAGGATAGTTCCCAAACATTTTGGTTCTGGGATGGCAGTGTGAATAAGCTGTGCCACAGTTAGCAACATTTGTCATTCTATGTGAGGTTTTGTTTCCTATGACTCTAGACTTAATTTTTCACTGTGACTTAGCTGAGCCAATGGCAGAGATATTTATAATTCTAATTTAAGTTATTTTTAAGACATGTGCTGTGGTTATTTTCCAAAGATTCTGTGTCTGGATTGGCACTTTGCTTCAGCTTAGCCACCGAGACATTTGTTATTCTTTTTGAAGTTATTTCCAGAGATTTCAGGGCTGGGCTGGCACTGTGACTCAGCTAAGCCTCAGGTTATTTCTCAAAGACTCTTTTTTTGGGTTCACACTGTAACCGAGAAACAGACAGAGACATTTATCATTCTTTGTGAAGTTAATTCTCAAAATTTCAGAGCTGGGTTGGCACTGTGACTTATTTGAGACACAGGCAGACATTTGTCATTCTTTGTGTGTTTATTTCTAAAAGACTCTGGATTGGGTTCGCACTGTGACTTAGCCGAGATAAACAGAAACGGAAGAAAAAACAAAGAACACCCGGCGCACATTCTGCATCATCTCTTGTTTATAGTACCAATGGGTCGGGGTTAAGCGGTTATGCTTACCTAGTGGATTTGTGCTAGGACCACAACAACCCTGATGTGCCTGTAAGATCTTGAAGGACTGCGTACTGGTAAAGGACTGCGTACTGGTAAATCCGTATATGGGCCGCCAGGACTCCCTCAATAGATAAAGATAAATGGAGAAAAAAGGATTATATTCTCCAGCGCTGTCCAGTATGTTGAATTAAGGGATTCAATCCAAGGCAGCAAGTGTAAATAAAATATATGTTTAATAGGTAAAAGTGCTATGCGTTACGAGATTGTACCAATCTCTTCGTCAGGCAAAAAAACCATATATGTATGTTTTTTTTGCCTGACGAAGAGATCGGTCCGATCTCGTAATGCGTAGCACTTTACCCTATTAAACATATATCTTATTTACACTTCCTGCCTTGGATTGAATTCCTTAAATTCAACATACTGGACAGTGCTGGAGAATATAATGCTTTTTTCTCCATTTATCTTCAGCCGAGATAAAGGCAGAGATATTTATCATTCTTTGTGATGTTATTTCCTGAAGACTTCATGTCTGAGATGGCACTGTGACTACAGGCAGAGACATTTGTTATTTTTGTGAGATTATTTTTAAAAGATTGTGGGTATGGGTCCGCAATAAGAATAACCGATCCACAGGCAGAGGCTGAGACATTTATCATTCTTTTTAATTTTTTTTCCTAAAGACTTCAGGTTTAAGATTGCACTGTGACTCTGCCAAGCCACAGGCAGCAACATTTGTTGTTTTTATGAATTTCTTTCCGAAACACTCCACGGCTTAAATGGTATTGGGACTAACCCAAATCTCCTTCAGCGACATTTGCCCTTTTTTGTGAGGTTGTTTTCTAAAGATGCTGGATGGGTTTTCACTGTGACCAATTAGAGACACAGGCAAACATTTGTCATTCTTTGTGAGTTTATTTAGCAAAGTCTCCAAATTCAGGTTTGCACTGTGCTTCAGCCGAGCCACAGGCAGAGACATTTGTCATTATTTTTTAGATTATTTCCAGAGATTTCAGGGCTGGGTTGGCACTGTGACTTAGCCGAGCCACATATAGGAACATTTGTTATTCTTTGTGAGATTATTTTTTTCAAAGATGTTGGGTCTGCGTTGGCACTTAGACTAAGCTGAGCCGTATGTTGATGGTGGATAAAAGAACAGACTCGCCAGTTACCAAGGAGGAAATTATATGTGCTATAACATCATGGCTATGTACACCTTTAAATGACATAGGTTTTTTTTTTATTAAAAAAGGTGTATCAGTGTGTTTGGTGCAACTTTACAGATACTTTTTATTAAAATTTCAATTAACTTTTTTAAATACAGCTGCTCTGTATTCTGTGTACAGAGCAGCTGTATCTAGCACAATTCACTGATTCTGTCAGTCCCGCGGACCTGATGGGTTCAGTGTCAGCGGAGATCCACCTGTTATCCATCCCATCTCAGTTTATATGTAGATGTGATCATTTACAGGAGATCCTCCATGTCAGAGATACGCAGGACCCGCTGTCATTGTACCCGTCAGGTCCGCGGGACTGACGGTTTCAGTGAATGGCGATAGATACTTTATCTGTATAGAGAATACAGAGCAACTGTATCTAAAAATGTAAAACAAACTTACTATAAAAAGTATTTGAAAAGTTACACCAAACACACTGATACCTTTTTAGTAAAAAAAATAAAAATTGCCTTTCAAAGGTTTACATAGCCTTTAAACTCTCTAAATCTCCAGGTCCAGATGGATCTTCATAAAACTACCCTGGATAGATTTAATGATGGTTGTATTACTTTAACTTTTAGACCTGAAAAAGATCCAGAACTTCTCGCCTCTTATAGACCCATTTCCTTGCTCAATACTGATTTCAAAATTTTCACTAAGATCCTAGCCACTCGCTTACAATTGTTTATCCCTAACTTGTTCAGTTATTTCTAGATTGGATTTATCGATGGAAAATCAATCACCTATAACATTAGAACTGCGCTTGAGGGGAGAGCTTCTATACTTTCTGCTAAATTGCAAAAAGCAATACTTTTAAGTCTTGATGCAGACAAGGACTTTGACAGTTTTCTGGACATATTCAACCGCTTCCCGCTCCTGGACGTACTAATAGGTCATGGTAGCTGTATCGTTCACGCTCCATGACCTAATAGTACGTCACGGGAGTAAAGGCCATTTCGGCCGTCTTCCAGACACATGCAGGAGCTGTGACAGCTGCTGTTTCATACAGCAGTTGCCGCAGCTCCTACACCAGGGACCGATCGCTGTGTCCCCACTGATTAACCCAGACATGGGCAAACTATGGCCCGCGGGCCACATACGGCCCGTTAGGCTTTTTAATCCGGCCCGCCGAACTTGTCCAAATTATAGTAAAAACCTCCTTTTTTTTCCCCTTTCCCTGCAATGCCCACGTTTTCCCAATAGATGGCGCACTCAAAACACATTGACCGTTGTTAATGTGGCGCGTATTTCTCTTTATTTCACTTTAATTTTCACTTCGTTTCACGTCACCATTAAGCCCTTCTGTGAAAATGAGCGGACCAAAGAGAAGGAAAGTGGACAGCGAATGCCGAGTGTTTAATAAGGAGTGGACAACAAAATACTTCTTCACTGAAGTCCGATCAACGGCTGTATGTCTGATATGCCAAGAAGATGTTGCGGTTTTGAATGTTGAAAGTGATTCCATTTTTCAATAAATGTTGATTTCTTTAACTTTGCACCTTCGATTGAAACTTATTAAAAACAGACGCAATCTTGATAAATCACAGTGCGTATGTTATTTTAATCTATTTACATTTCCTCCTCCCAGTATCTGCGAAATAGTATGTAAATGCCATATCTTGCATATTCCTTGAGACAAATTTATTAACTGATAAGGGCTATTTTTCACATTTGAAAGACAGTTAATAAATTGGGTTGTAGTGTTCTTACTGTGCTATGAGGTTTGCACACACTACATTTAATGCTTTAGTATATCCGGCCCAAACACTCCCTCCAAATGCTCCTGGCCCGGCCCCTCTGTCAAATTTTAGAACCCATTGTGGCCCGCGAGTCAAAAAGTTTGCCCACCCCTGGATTAACCCCTTAAAAGCCGCGTTCAAGAGAGATCGCGGCTTTTTCGGGGTTAAACCACCATCGACGGCCCACTACACTATAGCGGCCGGCGATGGTGGCTATGGCAACTGGATGCATAACAATGGTGTCCGGCTATGCCATCGATGGAAACCAAGTGGGTCCTGACAAAGTCAGGACCCACTATGCTTGCTGTCAGTGAGTAGCTGACAGTTCTAATACACTGCACTACGCATGTAGTGCAGTGTATTAGAATAGCGATCAGGGTTTCCTGCCCTCAAGTCCCCTAGTGTGACAAAGTAAAAAAAAGTAAAAAAAGTTGTGTAAAAACAAGAAAATAAAAGTTTTAAAAGTAATAAAAGTACTGTAAAAATCCCCCTTTTCCCCTTATCAGTCCTTTATTATTAATAAAAATAGATAAATAAACAAATAAACATTACATAATTGGTATCTCCGCGTCTGTAACGGAATGAACTACAAAATTATTCCATCGCGGTGAACGCGATTTATGAAAATAACAATAAACCAAACCAAAAATTTTTTGTCACTTCCCCTCCAAAAAAATGAAATAAAAAGAGATCAAAAAGTCGGATGTACCTAAAAATGGTACTGTTTGAAACTACAGTTGGTTACCCAAAAAACAAGTCCTCGCACGGCTTTCTTGATAGAAAAATCAAAAAGTTCTGGCTCTTAGAATAAGGTAACACAAAAAGCAAATGATTTTTTACAAAAAGTATTTTATTGTGCAAACGCCACAAGACATAAAAAACTATAAACATATGGTATCGCCGTAATCGTATCGCCCCGTAGAGTAAAGTGAATGTCATTTATAGCGCACGGTGAACTCATAAAAAAATACTATAAAAAACCATAGTAGAATTACGTTTTTTTTAGTCACGACGCCACTTAAAAATAGAATAAAAACTGATCAAAATGTCACATGCACCCCATGAAAACTACAATGAATTCCTCAAGGTGTCTAGTTTCCAAAATAGGGTTACTTTTGAGGGATTTCCACTGTTTTGGCACCACAATACCTCTTCCAACCGGACATGGTGCCTATTAAAAAGGAGGCCTCAAAATCCACTAGGTGCTACTTTGCTTCTGAGGCCGGTGCTTTAGTCCATTACCGCACTAGGGCCACGTGTGGGATATTTCTCAAAACTGAAGAACCTGGACAATAAATATTGAGTTGCGTTTCTTGGGTAAAACCTCCTTTTTTACAGGAAAAAATGGAATAAAAAGGATTTTCTGACAAAAAAAAGAAATATGTCAATGTCACCTCTACTTTGCTCTAAATTCTGTTGAAACACCTAAAGGGTTCATAAACTTTCTAAATGCTGTTGTGAATATTTTGAGGGGTCTAGTTTCTAAAATGGGGTGATTGATGGGGGTGTCTAATATATAGGCCCCTCAAAGCAACTTCAGAACTGAACTGGAACCTAAAAAAAATAAATTAGGCAATACTTCCCTTCTTACATTATACCGTTAATAAGCCGTGCCCACCCCGAGATGACCCCAGTTTTGACTGTTTGTATAAACAGAGAGCCCTATTAGACCATTTCAGTGCCCGGTTTTCCCAAGCATACACCCCCGAAAATTGTGTGGGATTTGGTGCACCCACTGCTTGACCAGTGCTACCACCTCTACCTGGTTTTATACCAGCATCTCACTCTTCAAGTGCCTCGCTTCCAGAAGTCCTGCGGCATGCGGCACTGCTAGAAGAAATCTGAGAGACCTCCCAAAGACACTGCTTGGGCAAACACTCAGAAGGGGTGAGAGCAGGGCACAATCTAGCAGCAACATATTGTGTGTCAAGTACAAGAGAGAAGTCCTTGTATTGACAACAATACATGGCCACACCAGTACCCATGTACCTGTAAGAGGTACCAGTACAGAGACCTCAACCAGATTGCATACTGGACTACACTAGGTAAATGGGAGGGGTGGACTTGTCAGATCAAGTCCTGAAGCCCTACAGCGCCATGCGGTGTGGTATAAGAAGCTGGCCGTTCACATCATTATCAAGAACCTAATCTTTAGGAACCAAGAAGGGGGCACCCAGTACTTCTGGAAGCGAGGCCACACGCATCGTACCAGGGCAACACTTTCCAGGAGAAGTTCCCCAAACTGGCAAGAAGGGATAAGGTCAAAAGAGGTGCAAGGTCTGCTATAAGAGGGGGATAAGGGAGGACACAATATATCAATGTGACACGTGTCCCGCAAAACCAGGGCTCTGTATGAAAGTGTTTTAAAATTTATCATACATCCCTTAGATTTTTAATCTACCCTGACGCACTTCGCACAGCTTATCCCCCTCATCTTTCCCTTCTGAGCCCTGCTGTGTGCCCAGGCAGCTGATAAAAGCCACATGTAGGGTATTAATGTACCCAGGAGAACCCACATTACAGTTTATGCGGTTTATATCTCCACTTGTTCATGCTGGGCACAATATATTGGACACTGAAATGGCATATATATATATATATAGAAAATTGCAAATCTGACACTGCACCATCTGCTGCGCATTACCTTTTACACAATACCTGTGGGATCAAAGTGCTCACTACACCTCTAGATGAATGTCTTAAGGGGTGTAGTTTTTAAAATGGGGTCACTTCTCTGGGGTTTTTAACTGTACTGGTACTTCAGGGGCTTCTGCATACATGACTTAGCACGAGAAAAGCTCCAGTAGGCCAAATGGTGGTCCTTTCCTTCTGAGCCCTGCCGTGTGCTCAGGCAGCAGATAACAGCCACATGTAGGGTATTGCCGTACCCGGGAGAACCCACATTACAGTTTATGGTGTGTATATCTCCAGTGGCACATGCTGGGCAAAATATATCAGACACTGACGTAGCATATATATAGAAAAAATTGCAAATCTTACTCTGCACCATCTGATGTGCATTATCTTTGACACAGTACCTGTGTGGTCAAAATGCTAACTACACCTCTAGATGAATGATAAACCGGAGAAACATAGGGGCGCTATCCTATACTGCTGGGTCACACTCCACCTCCCATACATGGGTAAGTGCATACTCTGGATCTACATTTGGCTTTTTTGCCATTTTTTCAGGCACTAATTACTTACTCTCTAGTCACCACAGACCTTTTCAGAGTTAGGCATATTGTCTTTTTTCACACAATTCATACTTTGAAACCATCCTTATGTTGTTGCACCCCATGTTGGAGTCACATTGAGTCACAGTAACTGTGTATACCATCAGTGTTTTCCAATATATATATAGACTCAATGTATACATCTGTGATCTGTATAAGGATTATTTTTAGATTCTCTGTCTTTGTCATTTCATGTATTTTATTCCTGTTCTTCAATAAAGATATTTAGTTGTTTCATACATTGATATATATGGACTCTGTTTCTCCGGTTTATCATATATTGTTAGAGTCCTTATCTCTAATTTTCCATATGGGTGGTTGAGTGTTTTTCCCACCTTTATACGTATTTGTCCTGTGAGACATCTTGTCTAACCTCTAGATGAATGTCTTAAGGGATGTAGTTTTAAAATGGGGTCACTTCTCGGGGTTTCAACTGTACTGGTATCTCAGAGGCTTCTAGCACCAGAAAAGCTCCAGTAGGCCAAATGGTGGTCCTTTCCCTTTAAGCCCTCCCATGGGCCCAAACGGCAGTTTATCACCACAAACGGGGTTTTGCTGAACTTAGAACAAATTGGGAAAGAAAATGGGGTATTTTGTTTCCTGTGAAAATAAGAAATTTTGATCAAAAATGACATCTTATTGGAAAAAATGAAATATTTTTAATTTCACAGCCCAATTCAAATACGTTCTGTGAAAAAACGGTGAGGTCAATATGGTAAAAACAACCATAAATCAATTCCTTGAGGGGTTCAAAATGGGGGTCACTTCTGGTGGGTTTCCATTGCTTTGATACCTCTGGGGCTCTGCAAATGCGACATGGCACCCGAAAACCAATCCAGCAAAATCTGGACTCCAACAAACACATAGTGCTCCTTTCCTTCTGAGCCCTCCCCAAACGGCAGTTTATCACCACAAATGGGGTATTGCCGCACTCAGGACAAATTGGGTAACAAAATGGGGTATTTTATTTCTTGTGAAAATAAGAAATTTGATCAAAAATGACATCTTATTGGAAAAAAAAATCATTTTTTAAATTTCACAGCCCAATTCAAATACGTGCTGTGAAAAAACTGTGGGGTCAAAATGGTAACAACAACCAAACATGAATTCCTTGAGGGGTGTAGTTTCCAAAATGGGGTCACTTTTGGAGGATTCCTACTGTTTTGGCACTTCAACACCTGGCATGCTGCCTAAAATATATTCTAATAAAAAAGAGGCTAAAAAATGCACTAGGTGCTTCTTTGCTTCTGGGGCTTGTGTTTTAGTCCACGACCTCACTAGAGACACATGTGGGACATTTCTAAAAACTGCAGAATCTGGAGAATACATATTTAGTAGTGTTTCTCTGGTAAAACCTTCTGTGTTACAGAAAAGAAATGGAATATAATTGAAATTCAGCAAGAAAAATTAAATGTGTAAATTTCACCTCCAATTTGCTTTAATTCCTGTGAAATGCCTAAAGGGTTAAAAACTTGCTAAATGCTGTTTTGAATACTTTGAGGGGTGTAGTTTTTAAAATGGGGTGTTTTATGGGGGTTTCAAATACATAGGCCCCTCAAAGCCACTTCAGAACTGAACAGGTACCTTAAAAAAAAGGCTGTTCTAATTCTTGTAACGTCCAAGAAAAACAAAAACATTTTTAAAAAATGATGCCAATCTAAAGTAGACATATGTGAAATCTGAAATAGTAACTATTTGGGGGGGGGGGGGTATAACAATCTGTTTTACAAGCAGATGCATTTCAATTCAGAAAAATGCTATTTTTTCAAAATTCTCTCAAAATGTAGCAATTTTTCACAAATATACACTGAACAAATTTTACCACTAACACAAAGCCCAATGTGTCACGGGAAAATGATTTCAGAATCGCTGGGATAGGTTTAAGCATTCCGACGTTATTACCACATAAAGTGAAATATGTCAGATTTAAAAAATGGGCTCTGAGCCTTAAGGCCAAAATAAGGCTGCATCCTTAAGGGGTTAATCAGAATATTGAAATTTAATTATTTTGGAACGGAGTCCACAACCACTATTAATACTCTTTATAATGACCCCACCTCCTGAATTTGGTTGAATAATTGTATGCCACACTCCTTTTCAATACATAGAGGAACTAGGCAGGGGCGCCCTTTATCCACTTTACATTTTAATTTGGCTTTAGACGTTTTGCTTTGAGTATTAGAACCACTGCCCTCATTTTCAGGAATACGAGTAGGATCATACGAATCTATAACATTGGCTTATACAGATGACTTATTGTTCTGTATCTTTGACTCAAAGTCAGCGTTACCAGATATTATGGGTGTTTAACCCCTTGTGGACACAGCCTATTTTTTCAACTCTGACGTGTCATTTATGTGGTAATAACTTTGGAATGCTTTTAATTAACCAAGCGATTCTGAGATTGTTTTCTGAAATATTGTACTTTATGTTAGTGAAACAATTTGCTCGATACATTCAATATTTATTTGTGAAAAACCAAAAAAATGAGAGAAAATTAGCATTTTTCTAAATTTAAATGTTAGGAAAACACTTAGGGTCGCTATGACAACTAATCTAGGTTCTGGGCGGTTCCTATTTTTCCTTGAACCTATCTCTCTTCTATGTCCTGCCAATCAGCTGTGAGGTTGTATTTATACCTGCCTTTGCTTGTGAATGCTCCTGACTTCTGGAGTCTGATCAAGCTTCTGACACTCCCGGTACTTCTTACTTCTAGACCTTTTGGAAACTGACCTCGGCTTGTCTCTCGTTATCCCCTTGTTTGCTGATTTGGATTATCATTTCCTGGCCAGTTTTGACCTTTTGCTTTTCCTGCTATCCGCTTGCCTTATGTTTTGGACTTTCTGTTAACCTCTGTCTAGTTTCCTGCTCAGGTTAGTCTGCATTGCACCTCCTATCGTACGCTTAACTCTTCTAAGACAACCTGGGTCCTAAGCAGCAAAGACCATCCCACCTTGCATTCGGCTCTGGCGAACACCATGGGGTCGCCTTAGATACTGTTGCTCAGAGTTGTGACTGATTCGAGGTTGCGGTTTTATGTGCACGCTCTCTCCCGGCACTCTCCAGCAGCCTTTGTAGAATCACTCAAATTGCAATTCCATAACATATTCACAAGCCCATCTATATTATTGTTTCCACGATGGGACCTATGAAAGCCCTGGTGGAACAAATGCAAGAAGTGACTCAGCTGGTACAAGGTTTGGCTGTAAACCTTGCATGTTTCTCCATGTTTCTCTTGATACTTTGCCGTTTTTCTGCAATTATGGTTTTGGTAAATTTTCCGCCTCTTCTAATGATAACCCTGAAGTGGAAGTTGAAAACTGTTCACAGTTTTGGCTCCAGTTCAATTGAACCTAACGAACTCCCAAGATATTCAAAAGAAAAATGCTAACAAAAGACCTACTGTAGGTCCTGTGTTCACTGTGGGTCAAAAGGTGTGGCTTTCTACTAAAAATCTGTGACTGAAAGTACCGTCTTGTAAGTTTTCTCCTAAGTTTATTAATCTCTATGAAATTGTTGAAATAATTAAACCTGTTTCTTTTTGTCTCGCTCTTCCTCCTTCTATTAGCATCATGATATAATTCACAAATTGCTCCTAATTTATTTTTTTCCACCATCTAATCCATTGAGGAAACCTCCTCCTCCAATTCAGGTTGAGAGAGATGTGGAGTTTGAGTTTGAGATGGCAAGCGCTGGCCCCAGCCTCCTCCTTAGGAGACGCCAGCGCTCGTGTCCACTTACCTCTGCCGGATCCGGTAGGGTGTGCGCGCACGCTCGTGCCCGCTCTTAAAGGGGCAGCGCGTGCACCGGACCTCATGGATGAACTTTGACCTGTGAGTACCCTGGACTTTAAGAGGAGTCCAGCCCCCTATTTCTATGCCTGAGCGTTGTTGTGTTCCCTAGTTTGTCTATGTGATGGCCTCCTAGTGTGTTTCCTGTTCCAGTCCCTGTCCCTGTACCTATACCTGTTTCCAGTTCATTTTCCTAGCAATCCATACCTTCCTGGACTAGCACTGAGCTGTGCCAGAGTCGTGCCGTGTTGCATCCACGTCTGACCTGCTTAACCTTGCCTGACATCCGCCTGCTACCTAGTCCCAGCCTAGCCTGACCTGCTGCTGTCTGAGCTGCCACAGGTACCTATAGAGCTATAGACATTCACCTGCTCTCTGTTGGCAAGCTGCCTTACCGCCAAGGTGGTACGACCCAGTGGGTTCATAGACCCTTCGTGACACAGGTGTAGAATTAGTATATATAACAAGCCTCCTCCATCTGTCAGTGGTACTGAATTTTGCTGTCTTCTGTGTCTAATAAAGCTTCCTACATTTCCTGCACTCCTGACTTCTGGACCTTTTGGAAACTTACCTTGGCTAGTCTCTCGTCAACCCATTGTTTGCTGATTTTGGATTATCTGCTCCCAGTTTTGACCTTTTGCTATTCCTGATATCCAATTTCCTTCTGATTTGGACTTTCTGTTTAACCCCTGGCTATCTGGTTTCCTGCTCAAGTTAGTCTTCATTGCACCTCCTATCCAAAGCTGAACTCTGCTAAGAAAACCTGGGTCCTATGCAGCAAAGTCCATCCCACCTTGCGGTTGGCTCTGGCGAACAACTTCGCATCACCTTAGAAACTGTCGATCAGAGTTGTGATGGATTCGAGGTTGCGGTTTGATGTGCATGCTCTCACTTGGCACTCTCCAGCAGACTTTGAGGAATCGCTCAAATTGCATAACTCAACTTAGAGTTAGGTAGACCTCAGTCAAACACGTTAAGTTGCACAGCAGATCCTAACAAAATGCACTGCGCAGGTTGGTGTTCGTAATTTTTTTCCGTTTATGTGTTAATTATTGTGCAACTTGACATTTACAGAACAGTGCTGATTTATGACAGACAAACTGACACCTATCTTATACTGTCTGTGGTCAAACAAGACTTTATTCTAGGGGCGTTGCTAGGTCTTAAAAGACTAGGGGCACAAGACCCAAGATATATGGCCCACCACAAAGAAAGGGAATATATATACTGTATATATATATATATATATATATATATATATATATATATATATATATATATAGACAAATCAAGGGTAGGAGCAGCACTGTGATTCCTTGCCAGCTTTCAAACAGGGAGTGACCTCTCCCTGCACAAACGTGTATCCAAAAAAGAGAGATAGAAGCAGCACTCAAAAAAACTCTGGTTTATTCATCCAGCATCCACTGTAACGTTTCACCTTCTCTATGAAGGCTTTTTCAAGCCTGACTTGAAAAAGCCTTCATAGAGAAGGTGAAACGTTGCAGTGGATGCTGGATGAATAAACCAGAGTCTTTTTGAGTGCTGCTTCTTTCTCTCTTTTTTGGATACTGTATATATATATATATATATATATATATATATATATATATATATATATATATATAGTGAAGGAAATAAGTATTTCACCCCTTGCTGATTTTATAAGTTTGCCCACTGTCAAGGACATGAACAGTCTATAATTTTTAGGCTAGGTTCATTTTACCAGTGAGAGATAGATTATATTTAAAAAAAAACTGAAAATCACATTGTCAAAATTATATATATTTATTTGCATTGTGTACAGAGAAATAAGTATTTGATCCCTTTGGCAAAAAAAGACTTAATACTTGGTGGCAAAACCCTTGTTGGCAAGTACAGCAGTCAGAAGTTTTTTGTAGTTGATGAGGTTTGCACACATGTTAGATGGAATTTTGGCCCACTCCTCTTTGCAGATCATCTGTAAATCATTAAGATTTCGAGGCTGTCGCTTGGCAACTCGGATCTTCAGCTCCCTCCATAAGTTTTCGATGGGATTAAGGTCTGGAGACTGGCTAGGCCACTCCATGACCTTAATGTGCTTCTTTTTGAGCCACTCCTTTGTTGCCTTGGCTGTATGTTTCGGGTCATTGTCGTGCTGGAGGACTCAGCCACGAGCCATTTTTAATGTCCTGGTGGAGGGAAGGAGGTTGTCACTCAGGATTTGACGGTACATGGCTCCATCCATTCTCACATTGATGCGGTGAAGTAGTCCTGTGCCCTTAGCAGAGAAACACCCCCAAAACATAAAGTTTCCATCTCCATGCTTGACAGTGGGGACGGTGTTCTTTGGGTCATAGGCAGCATTTCTCTTCCTCCAAACACGGCAAGTTGAGTTAATGCCAAAGAGCTCAATTTTAGTCTTATCTGACCACAGCACCTTCTCCCAATCACTCTCAGAATCATCCAGATGTTCATTTGCAAACTTCAGACGGGCCTGTACATGTGCCTTCTTGAGCAGGGGGACCTTGCGGGCACTGCAGGATTTTAATCCATTACGGCGTAATGTGTTACCAATGGTTTTCTTGGTGACTGTGGTCCCAGCTGCCTTGAGATCATTAACAAGTTCCCCCCGTGTAGTTTTCGGCTGAGCTCTCACCTTCCTCAGGACATGGGGTACAGATACTGAGGTCGTCACAAACACTGGACTTGGCAAAGACACTGAACACAAAAACTTAAGTCATCACGGACACTGGACACGGATACTGAAGTTGTCACGGACACTGGACTTGACACAGACACTGGACACAAATACTGAAGTCATCACAGACACTGGACCTGACATAGACACCAGACATGGATACTGAAGTCGTCATGGACGCTGGACTTGACACGGACACCGGACATAGGACTTGACACTGAACACAGATACAGTATACAGGATATAGGATAACGCAAGGGAACCTTTGCAGACCAATACAGAGTTAGACACAACATTGTAGGGGAGGAGTAAGAGTTCTGAACATAGGAGTTTACAATCTATAAGGAATAAGAGGCGATACAAGAGGTGGGGGGAGGAGTAAGAGTCCTGACCATAGGAGCTTACAATCTATAAGAGAAGATACAAGAGATGGGGGAGGAGTAATAGTCCTTACTATAAGAGCTTACAATCTATAAGAAATAAGAAGAGATACAAGAGGTGGGGGAGGAGTTAGGGTCCTGACCATAGGAGCTTACAATCTATAAGAGGAGATACAAGAGGTGGGGGAAGAGTAAGAATCCTTACTATAGGAGCTTACAATCTATAAGAAATAAGATGAGATACAAGAGGTGGGGGATGTGTAAGAGTCTTGACCATAGGAGCTTACAATCTATAAGAAAAAAGAAGAGTTACAAGAGGTGGGGGAGGAGTAAGAGTCCTGACCATAGGAGCATACAATCTATAAGAAATAAGAGGAGATACAAGAGGTGGGGGAGGAGTAAGAGCCCTGATCATAGGAGCTTACAATCTATAAGAGGAGATACAAGAGATGGAGGAGGTCTATGAATTCTGACCATAGGAGCTTACAATCTATAAGGTGTAATAGAAGATACATGAGGTGGGGGAGAGGTAAGAGTACTGACCATAGAGCTTACAATCTATAAGGAATAAGAGGATATAAAATGTATCTCTTGTAAATACATTCAGGATTTTCTTTTTTTTCTTTTGATGAATTTTCTGATGCGTTTTTTAGTGTGTTTTTCTGCTTTGATGCGTTTTTGGTGCGTTTTCATGCTGCGGATTTTGGTGCGACCTTCCTCTGCACTAGGCAAGTAAAAGTTGCAGGTGCAGACGCAGGATGAATTTAATGTGGATGATCCATTAGTAATATGCCACTGTCTAGCCCCAGACTATATACGCTCAAGAAATAAAATAAATTTTTCTATATATCTGCCATACTTCGTTTCCTATCCCTTCTATGCCAAACCATTTGGAGTTATGTTAATACGACCTTACTCTTGCACTGAATGCTATTACACCATCGTTCTTTGATCTGACAGCCGGCTTGTTTTGTTTCTAAGCCAGGGAATGCGCTGTCTGGTTCCCATAGCAACATTACGTCACCACTATAACCCCGCTCCCCATCCAAAGCAGCTGAGCCATGTCACAGCACAAGCCACGACCCACCCTGCGGCTGATTGAACATGAAGGGGCGGTGTGTGAGTCACATGTGGGCGTGATTTCGGGTATTTAACAGTGGAAACGCGGAGAGATTACGGCCACTGCCAATCTTGAGTGTGTCCCGTCACTATATCAGTTTGCCTCCTGATGAGCCAGCTAAAATTACTGGCGAAACATGTTGAAGCTAGAATATAGGGATATATAGAATACAGGAATCAGACTCAAATCAACCAGGGGTCGCTCTTTTTAGAGCGCTTGAGTTGCCTTTGGTTGGTTAATATCAGGGACGGTGCTTATACAGGTGTGAGTGAGTCTCCAATAGCCTAACATCCATAGGGTGGACACGAAGGAAGATAAATACCATTCTGCCTGAGAGCTAACTGAACTATAGGGCGCACTTGTTTCAAAGATTTAGTGTCAAGGAGGATCGCATATTGAAGTCCCTTGGTGGGACTAGTAAAATAGTAAAACAAATTTTAATAAAGTTAATAAAAAATAAAAAATAAAAAAAATTAATAACCCACGTATTCCCCTTACAAATTGCTTTATTATTGAAGAAACAAAAAAGTTACACATATTTGGTATGACCGCATCCGTAACAACCCCAACTATAAAGTTATTACAATATTTAACCCACATGGTCAACACCGTAAAGAATAGAATAAAAAACAATGCAAAAAATGTTGTTCTTTTGTGAATGCTGCCTTAAAAAAAAATGTGATAAAAAGTAATAGTCACATCTACTCCAAAATGGTACCGATAAAAACTACAAGTCGTCCTGCAAAAAAAGGACCTCATACAACTGCATAGACGGAAAAATAAAAAAGTTATGGCTTTTGAAATATGGAGACACAAAAACAAATAATTTTGAAAAGAAAGTGTTTTTACTGTGTAAAAGTAGTAATACATAAGAAAACTATATAAATTTGGTATCGTTGCAATCATAACAACCCGCTGAATAAAGTTATTGTTATTGCTGCTTTATTTCTACCCCCCCAAAAAAAGTTAATAAAAGTTAATCAATAAATTTTATGTACCCCAAAATGGTGCTATTAAAAAATACAACTTGTCCCGCAAAAAACAAGACCTTATACAGCGGTCGACGCAAAAATAAAAAAAGTTATAGCTCTTTGAATGAGATGATGGCAAAACGTAACATATAGCTTGGTCATTAAGGCATAAAATAGGCCGGTCACTAAGGGGTTATTTGGCACTGCAGAACATATATACTGGCCTCCAAAATCCAAAATGTAATTTTCATTTTTTTATCTCCTAATTCCATTACATTTCGCCAAAAAAAGCAAAAGCCAAAAGGTGTAAAATTCCCCCAGATGACCACCTTTTGGTGGTCAACATTTAAGAAGGAGTCACTTTGAGAGTATTTCTAGTGTTTTGGTACTATACAACCCCTCCGGTAATGAAGTAGTTATATTAATTTCACACCCCTGACCCCTATTTAATTATGACCTAGACATTATTTCAGACCTAAAATAAGACCTCTAGTTAGTGTTAGACCAATAAATGTATGTCAGACCCCAGATGTGACCCTTAAGAAATTTCAGTCTACAAACCAGACCCCTAAATTACTTCAGACCCCAAGCCCTTACTAGCTCTGTGACATAGAGACAAAAATATGGGAAAACAATTGCCAGAAATAGAAAAAGAATATATTTATTAGTGTCTTTTTCCTATAATAATATTATAAAGTTCGTTTAACCAACACAATTTGCTGTATGGAGAAATTTTTTAGGGAAAACAAATAGAGCTGGGGCAAACCGGACAACAACTGGGGGACCAGAATCATTTCTTTGTGAGTAGAATACATACATTAGGTGTGGTCTGGATACAATTTACATCCGGGTCACACGGGGAATATGATAACAGAATGGAAGCTCTCCATTGTGGGAAGATTTCTTTTAGATTTATTTTTAGAACTTTTTAAAATTGTGAAGATACAAAATTAAGGCAAAGATAAAAGAGAAATAGATTCCTGTAAGAAATAATTCCTGAGAAGTACTAAAAACCCAACAAGATAAGATTATCTCAAGGAGAGGTCTGGCCATGTAATATCATTTATTCAGTCGTGTTTGGCTAAGATGTTGAGATTTTCCGGTTTTGCTCATTCACCTTCTGTTATTTTCTCTGGTTATTGTCTGCAGTCAGTTGTGGACTGTAGGAGGTTGTTTATTGTTTGAGTTCTTTGCCTAAAATTCGATACCCTGGTGGAGAGTCTAATGGTGATAACAAAGAGTTTCTAAAACTCTGCAACTTAGGGCTCATTCAGACGAGCTTAACCCTCATCCATGTGATGCATGTTGAAATAACGGGCAGCACACGGACCAATGCTTTTCAACGGGGCTGTTCTGACATGCGTGAGTTTTCTCTCAGCAAGTGTCCGTTGCGCACCTTGTTGCCTATTGTACTTAATGGGTGCATGAAAAACACGGACAGCACACAGACGACATAAAAAATAAATTAAAAAAAAAGGAACAAAAGTGATGCCAATACGTAATGCACACTGATGGCACACGGACATGAAATGCGCGAAATACGATGCGTTTTTTACGCACGTAAATCGGACACGCTCGTGTGGATGTAGCCTTAATGTCATTAATGCTAAACTAATATCAACACGGAAGACCAACAACACCTAGAAATCACAATGAATACTATCCTTTATTTATATAGCATCAACATATTATGTACAGTACAATACAAAAATAAAGTAAAAAGCACAAGTAGTGTTAATAAAATACAAAATAAAAATTTAAAATATTATTATAGTTATGTAAAAAAGAAAATGTGAAAAAAGTTAAAATACCCCCACCCCCACAATAAATAAAGAAATTTGCCCACGATGGAGAGCTTCCATTCTGTTATCATACACCCTGTGTGACCCTGATGTAATTCGTATCCATGTTACACTGAATGTATGTATTCTACTCACATAAAAATGATTCCTGTCCTCAAAACTTGCTCAATTCGTTTTACCAAAACATTTCTCTACACAGAAAAATGTATTAATTCGTTTATATTCCATTCCATTGGGGAAAAGCCAAAAATAAATAAAAAAATTAATTTTCCCTTTTTCAATAAGAATTAAAATAAAATAATATGTTTTAGACACATTTTGCGCCTTGCTAGGCAGTTATAAATAGTGCCTTGAAATAGAGTGTGGCTTAGCATAATGGAGCATGGATTTAAATGCGCCAAATTGTGTACAAATTTTGGAGAGCAACCAGTAGACAAGGATAAGAAAAGTGTTTAGGATGTATGGAAAGATGCACCAAGTTTATCATACAGCATGCACCACTGAGATAAATTTGGCGCTTCTTCTGCTTGCTTGATTGCCTGCTCTAGTTTTAAGCTTTCTGTTTCAGACAGTAACATTAAATCGGCCCCATTGACTCCAGTTTGGTACAATACAAAAGCCTGACTGTCCCATAACAAAAAAATAAATAAAATTTACAGCAACCCAAATAATTCCTCCAAAATTCATCATTAGATTTCTAAGGACAATTTTATTTACAGAGGAAAACTGAAATTTCGTTCTAAAACTTCTCAAAGGAACAAAGAAGGGGCAACAACAGTAAAAGGTAACAGTCAAAGAGCCAAAGGTCAAGTAACGGAGGTCAGGTGGAGCCAGGCCGGGCAGCAGAAAAACGTCAGAGAAGCCGGAACACAACAGGTCAGGTGACGTTCACAGAGAAGCAGATGGCAACACAAGCTAAAACAGGGATAGAACACCCATAACCAACACAGGGGATAGAGAGCAGCTCCCTCAAATATGGTGTCTTTTATTTTGCATGGCTGAATGGCTGCGTGCACCGTGAATGTGCCGCCTGGTATCACTACCCGCTCTGCCACAACATTTAGTGTACTGGTGCCCGGACAGGTGGGTTAATAACAGCTATAATGTACAACTAGTTCATATACTATTCAAAGACGTGATCATACAACAATACCAGGAGGCCGATAAAGGTGAAATTATCTTGTGAGAAATGATTTCTGAGAAAGAAAAAAACTCGACAAGATAAGATTATCTCAAAGTCACGTGGTGTAGGAGAACATTTGAGGTTTAAGCATTTGCACCAATGTCCACACCCTAGTGAGGAGTTTAATGGTGAGTTCAAAGTAATCCTAAGGTCTCATTAGGCCCGGTTATAGAGAAGGTGTGGACCCGGGTAAAATTTAATATGGATCCCAACTGTTAAAATATCGTCCCAATAACACAGTCATATACTATAGTCATAGTCACTACTTTATATAAAGACTAATATTACCAATAATACCACTATACAAGCCCTAAATAATACTGCCACACCATAACCACTACCACCCCATTGTGACTGAATAATACTGCCACACCATAACCACTACCACCCCACAGTGATTGAATAATACTGCCACACCATAACCACTACCACCCCATAGTGAATGAATAATGCTGCCACACCATAACCACTACCACCCCATAGTGACTGAATAATACTGCTACACCACAACCACTACCATCCCATAGTGACTGAATAATACTGCCACACCATAACCACTACCACCCCATAGTGAGGGGATAATACTGCCACACCATAACCACTACCACCCCATAGTGAATGAATAATACTACCACACCATAACCACTACCACCCCATAGTGACTGAATAATACTGCCACACCATAACCACTACCACCCCATAGTGACTACTGCCACACCATAACCACTACCACCCCATAGTGACTGAATAATACTGCCACTACCACCCTATAGTGACTGAATAATACTGCCACACCATAACCACTACTGTCAGGGATCATTACCATGTATATTGTTTGAAAAATATTATCCTCACACATGTGTATATACATTTCAGTTCTTTGTGTAATATACTGATATATAATAAGTTCTTTGTTCATGTCGGACACACCTATGGAAGACACCGCACCCTGGAATGCAAGAAGAGTGAGTCTGAGAACTTGCAGTTGAGAAGCCGGTGGGGGCTTGGGCACTCCCACATCCCTAGGGAGGAGGCATGTGTCTTTTCCTGTGTTTCTTTGTTCTGAATAAAGTTAGTTCTCTTCTTGTCTGATCAAGGGAAAGCTGTGTACCAACATCTCTGGCTGGTTTACTTCTTTCCAGGCATGCCTTCAGCTTTCAATTTACAGAGGTGGTTATTCGGTGTGAAATAACAGGAGAAAGGAAGATACCCTGAAATACGGACCTGACATTTTTGGCGCCCGAAGTGAGGAAATATCAAAATCCGGACAACCGACAATCACAGGGTGAAACAGAGGACCCAAAGTTGCCCACTGAAAGAGTCTGATCATCTCCATACTAAGCACGGTAAGTCAGTTGATTTTATAAATCTTCGACTTATCTGTGTTAGTGGACAGTCTTGTGGCGATCTGTAGAACCCTTTTGTTGATTTCCTGGATTATCTCAGGCGACAGAGGCGATGTTTTCCTCTGTGAGGTCGAAAACCTGTGAGACCTTAGTCGCGCCCGACTAACCATCCTCTGGGTAATTAGGGACTAGATAGAAAATATAACAGACCGGAGAGCTGTAGACTGCAAAATGTTAATATTTCCAGCGAGGCCGGAGAGTCTAGAAAATATAACAGACCGGAGAGCTGTAGACTGCAAAATTTTAATATTTCCAGCGAGGCCAGAGAGTCTAGATAAAGATTGTTATATCCTAGCGAGATGTAATAAATACATTGCAGACTAGAGATTGTACTATTTCGGCGAGACTTAGGGTTGCAGACTGCGAAATTGTAATATTTCCGGCCAGACCAAGAGTTGCAGATCGAAAATTGTTATATAAATTACGTGTATAATATAGACTGTTAGAATGGATGGTTTACGGTCCATATTCAAATCTCCAGGATCGTCCGTAAAATGAAGAAATTGATGGAAGTGTGTGGAATCCATAGAGGAGGGCGGCTGCAAGCCGGAGATTGGGCAAAAGGTATTCTGGAGAACAAAGGGAAGTTGGAAGGTAGTAAGTTGATGGAAAGTGCTTTAGAGGGATTTGCAGAAGAGGAAGTTAGGAATAAGAAAGGTATTGTATCTTATATGTATTAGAAAACACGGGACCAGCCGACGCCCGGTAATGGCGTCCGTACCTCATGTTGAGTGTGTCCTCATTGTGGGCAGGAAACCCCCCTGCCCCTGATGTGGCCATGCCCGGCCCAACCAACTCAGTATGAAATAATCGCCTTGTTAATTTTTTCATTTGTAACACATGCTGCAGTGTCTTTTCTATTTTTAGATTCAATTCCAGTGTGCGGGACACTGTTCACTGATGAAACAACACGTCATCATAATATAGAGATGGTGGCCGACAGATTGGACTGTTACAGGTTATGTGTTTGATGTTTTGAACGTAGATAATTCCTATACAATAGTGTGATGAATGATTGCAGATACGTATGTTGTTTTGCCGGCATTCAAAGTGTTAAGATTGTGAGACTAGAAGCTGTGAGGAATGAGTGTGTGACCCCCCCCCTGTGGTATGCTGTGTTTGGGAGGAGGAGGGGGGCTGACTGGGTGCAGTCTGCAGACAAAGGATTTCAATATGCACTGCTTTTAGATGTATATCAGTAATGTCTACAAACCTAAATAAATTTCTTATCTTTGCGCATGCGCTGTTGTTTATAAAAGTTACGATATTTATGTGTTATGATGTGATCAGATTTAATGTGTTTTGATGTTAATTCAGATGTATTAAACTATAGATACTGTGAGACACGGGGTTTTGAAAATGTATGTGCCCCCCACCGTTCCCTATTTTTATGTATAGTTTATTGGTTTGCAGTAATTAATGTTATCAGATATAATATTTTCTGTTTTATTGATTAACTAACTACAATTGTTTTGTTTTTGATTTCACACATGAGTTATGTCATTGTAAAGATAAAATGTATTTTCGTCAGGAAAAAGTCATTTTTGTTTCAGGCTGTTGTACATTACAGGGGGTTAAACTAGTTCCCGACTTTGTTATGTTGAGATGTAGTTTTGAACCCTGCTACATTACTTTCGCAGAGTCCACAAAGGGGGGAATGGTGAAGGAACTGATCAGGTACAATTTTGGTTTGTTTTGAATAATGAATTTGGTTCTAGGAGATCTACAAAATGTGTATGAGACCCCAATGATTAATCCAGATTAAATGTGTATGACAGTAACCTACATTTTGATGTATTTCTGTGTAGATGGTTCCAGATCTTTCCAGAACGGTGAATATGGCACTGGGTATGCTGTGCTGTAGTCTCCACCCAATATGAGGTATTATGTAAAAGACCATCCCCCTCCAGAAAATTTACACAGGAGGCAGAGGTGACGTCACTCACAGATGAGCCTTTATAAATTCAGATGGGGGAGAAGGCAAAACAAAAACAATTGTCTGAACATTGTTTATTTTATGCCAGATTTCAATAATATATTTTTATTTGTTTTTGTATTAATTAAGTATTTACAGACCCTGATAAAAGTGAAATTCTCAAAGTGTTCTGTATTCTCAAATGAGTGTGGAGAAGTGTATAGCATTTGGTTTTATTTTAGAGAATGAAGACGCCACCCCTTTGAGATGTTCTATCTATATGTGACATGGGTTTTTAATGTAAATTTGTAATGTAGAAATATTTGATTATATACAGTATGTACAAGACAGGATACGAGGCACCAGGTAAATCATCCAGAAACCACTCTCACCTTCTCATTCATCTCAAGGAGCGGAGCTGGAGTTGCTCACGTAGGCTGTAACCTGGCAGAAGGTAAGACGGCTGACATTTA